>NW_024070186.1:61829535-62301305 GCF_014754425.2 Oryx dammah
ATCAGGAATGTTTGGACATCTTTAGAATCATCACCACATGATGTAGGTTCTCCTGACTCTGCCAATCGATTGATCTTTTCCCCTTTATCTTTGTGTAGCACATACAGTGTTTTAGGTGTGTGTTCAGTCGCTTCAGTCCTGTCCGACGCTTTGTAAACCCGTGGACTGTAGCCTACCAGGCTCCTCTGTCCATGGGGATTCTCTAGGCAAGATACTGGAGTGGGTTGCCATGCCCTTCTCCAGGGAATCTTCCGGAACCAGGGATCAAATCCGTGTCTCTTGCATTGCAGGTAGATTCTTTACCGCTGAGCTGCCAGGGAAGCCAGTGTTTTAGGTACTATGCCCTAAAAGGGTGTGGACTTAGAAAGGACAGCGTGACTCTTTTCCTGCCCCTGCTCTCCTCTGAGTGTTCTGGGAAGAGAAGAAGGCAGACAGATGTGCCCCAGAAATGCAGCAATGGGATGAGACTCAGACCCCTGGCCCGACGGGGCGTGACTCAGTGGTGCACAAAGCAGCTTTTCTCACTAAACACATGGGAGGGGTCAGTGCCTGCTCCCTTAGTGATGAGGAGAGGGAACCTATGAGGAAAACCGCATTCCTGCCAATTAGTGTCTCTGCCTTACTGTCGCACTTCATGAGTCGGCCTCCTTCGGATGACTCACAGGAGATCAGCAAAGTGTTCCCTCCCCCCTCCTTTTTTGAGGGAGTCTATAAACATAGAAACTAATATGTTTATCATCTTATTTAACAGCTAATTTTAAATTGTTAACTCAATTAAAAAGAAAAATACTTAAGTATATAGTAAAATGGCAGAAGATAAAGTGAGAAAATAGAGAATATATTACTTAAAACATTTTAAATCTTTTATTTATAATTTACCCACAGATTTCATCTTAAAGAGTGAAATAATATTACAAGATATCTTTGTCCCTGAAGTTTATATTAACTCATCTTGAAAACTGCTTCCAAGGGTGACTCACTGTCTGCCATGGAGCCACAGGAGTTATGTCTCACACGCCCCCACACTGCCTTCTCTCACCCCTGCTGGTCTGAGATTGGGTCCTTTCACAGTCTGGCAGAAAGCTGGCACTCTTCAGAATGTACCAGGAACTTTGTAGGACCTAAAAGAACATCTGGACTCTGATTTTTATTAGGACTTGTAACCAAGGGAGTGAAAATGAGGATGGAGTGGGACAGACGTGGGCAGAGTGGAGCTTTGAGTGTGAGATGGCTGGGACCTGCCCTCCGAGATAATCCACACCCCACCCCACCCCACCCCTTGCTGCCCTGTACTGTGTGAATCGAGAACTGAAAAGAGCCCCTGTTTACCAAGTATCAGATCAATGACATGTCCAGACTAGGTCCGGAGAACTCTGGTAAATTGAGTTCAGTGTCATCAGGGACCAGGCCTCCTGGAGGGAGGGTTTGTGATACCTCACTCACCATCAAAGTGAGCACCTTGAAGTCTATTCACACACAGTTGCTTTGTACTCCAAAATTTCTTCACGTTCTAGTAAAGATTAACCTTGTCCTTGCGTGAACTTCAGTGTGTGTGGTAGGAAAAAGCATTTGGGCATGCCCAGGATTATGAAATGGAAACAGGTCAGGGAACCCTGAAAATCTGTTCTTTTTGGCTTGTGGACACTGGCAGTAGGGAGCTAGTCCAGAACACGCTGGGGCTTCATGTCCAATGAGGTCAGTAGTGTGGTGGCTGCATCTGTGCCAGAACGATCGCATTTCCAGCCTCCAGGGTGGATTTCCAGCTTCCTGTCACCTCTGCTCTCATTGGGTGAAGTTTTCTTTCCTTCCCGGGAGAAGAGGCACTCCAGTGCTTGTCTCAAAGAGATTCTGATCCTGACTGGCGCCGTGATGCACATCCGTGATCTCCCAACATGCAGAATCGGGACACTCCTGGCTATCCATGTCTCAGCTTTTCCCTCGTAGAGCAGCCGGCTCCTTGGCCTATTGAGCTCCCCTCTGTGTGACACCCCATACGTGGCCTAGCAGCAGTAGCTAAGCAGGGCAACGCCTCAGCCACGGGTGTCTCTGCTGCCTATGTTTGACCAGATTATTGAAGACAGCAGGCCTGCAGTGTGGAGAGATTATCTATTTCCATTGGGACCATGTTTTTGTAGGAAAGTTTACATGAAGCTAAATTTAACTTATTAAAATATAAGTTGTTCTTTCCAGGTACAGCTGTTATGTCTCAGTAATCCTGTGTGCTTTAAATTAGATTTTATTAAAAGAAGGAATATGATATAGATTATAATATCTCAATCATTTGGAGCCATGCTACCTATCAAATATGGAAGTTGTAATTTACTGTTTGTAAAACTTCACTAACCACAGTGGCTTGGACATATTTAATTCCTGATAAACAATTGCATTATCACTCCTGTCCATTTCTCTGAGTCTTTTAACCTTCTAAACATTATATGCTGCTGCTGCTAAGTCGCTTCAGTTGTGTCTGACTCTGTGCGACCCCATAGACAGCAGCCCACCAGGCTCCCCTGTCCCTGGGATTCTCCAGGCAAGAACACTGGAGTGGGTTGCCATTTCCTTCTCCAATGCATGAAAATGAAAAGTGAAAGTGAAGTCGCTCAATCATGTCTGACTCTTCGCGACCCCATGGACTGCAGCCTACCAGGCTCCTCCACCCATGAGATTTTCCAGGCAAGAGTACTGGAGTGGGTTGCCATTGCCTTCCCCAAACATTATATATATATATTTTTTCAACCCTATCCATTTCTGTCAACAGGAAGACTGGATAATATTTCATTTATAAATGCTGTTTGCAACCTGGAGTCATGCTTGGTTTACAAACAGATTCTTTACATAGCCTGTACCTTTGACTGTGTACTTATTCTGATGCCTAAGCCTAAAGCCATCAGAGAACCTGGCATGGTCTTCCATGGAAGACTAGGGTGACTCAGGAGCCATCCCATGGGAGCCCGCAGTGTTCTTCATCTTCGCTGGCCCACCTCTTAACAGTAGATTACCTTTGCACTGCAGAGACTCTTGTGAATATTAATTTTCTTTCTTCCCAGGTATCCTGTTTATATTAAACTCCTTGTCATACATGAGTATTTTATTTTATTCAAGAACTTCTCTTGTTTGAAATATTTTAACCTACTTCCTCTCCTCCTTTTTTTTGTTTGTTTTATTTTATATTCAGTAACTTCTAAAAATTCACCAGTAAGCTTTACTTTTTTAACTCTGAGAAACATTTGTACTCTCACCCATTCATATTCTACAAGTACTGTTTCTAAAACTTGATTCTAAAGTTCAACCAATTCTGGGTCATTCTCTGTGTTCTTGAGGTTCATGCACATGGTAGGATATTGGGAAAGGTATAAAATTTGGCATGATTTACCTAAACAAGCTGGAGTTTATCTAGTAATTGTTCTTGATACTGAAGTAGAATTTTTTTTTTTTTTTTAATGTTGGCAATGTAGGAAAACCTCCTAAAGGTCACAGAATGGCTCTCTCTCTCTCAGTTCTTTAGTGAGCCCCAGTGCTCTGGCCCTTTAAAATAAAAGTCTAGTTCCCATCATTGATGCCTCCCCACTCTTTTTTTCTCATTTAAACCACAGGCTGGTCTCCACCATATTAAAGCAAATCAACCTAGTAAGGAACAGACTGACTTTTATTTACTGGCTGTAGTTCTAAGCACCAGAAATGGGAAAAGGAGACCAAACAAAGAATAGGAAAAACGAGGCATTGAAGGGGAGCCAGCCTGGGGTTTGGAAGGCTTCCGTGGCGGCAGGATGTGCCTTTCTTGCACTGTTTACTCTGAGCTCAGAAATAGAGGAGGAAAGAAGGTGGATCACGCTACTGCCTGAAATGGATACAGAACATACCAAGGCGTGTAGCACACAGAGTGTAATCAGACACTGGATGTAATTATGCAAATGTATGCATAAATGGCTTTCCTTTGAATAAATTGTCTGCAGCAACCTTAATGCTCAAGGTTAAAGTAAGCATAAGGACATGATTTGCCAGCCAGAGTGACTTTGCCTAAGTCGCAGCTGAAAAACATATGCTTTACTGCCCCCTTCATCCAACCCCACCCCTACCATTTTTCATCATTGTACCTGACTGCATGTTGAACCCTTGATAACATGAACTTTGGGTCTTCAAGACTGTTAGGGCTTCTGCTCTCTTCCTTGGAAAGGGTACCACCTTGCTTGGGAGGGAAGATTGGGAAAAGTTTGAGGATGACTGTGATATGGTGATTTTTAACCTGTTCAGCCTGGTGATACTTGAAGCTAGTTGTATGCTTATTTTGAATTAAACTTCACCTGGAATTCTTTTTTTAAGTAGTAAGCATTTGGAGGCCTATTTAAAGGAAGGAAATGCCTACATTTTCTTAGGAGAAAAATGTGCTTTCTTTGTTTTTTATATAATAGAGAGATTCAAACATATTCCTGAAAGTCCTGGGCTTGGCTATCTGATTAAAATGCTGAGATTCATCCAGCATTAGCATGTGATTTTCTTTTGCATGAACATAGATAAACTACTGTGAATTATGGGTATGAAATATTCTAGAAAACTGCTGATATGGGTATTCCGTGCCTCTGATCATGGCATGGAGTAGTTTTTTTTTTTTTTTCCTTAGATCTATTAAGAGAACCCACTGGAGTGTTTTCTTTTTACTTTAAGGAATTTGAAGCATTATATAAGGCTAGGAATGTATTAAAAATGTGTTTCCAGCCTCATAAAATACTTAAGAATGGCTGTAATATACATGGATGAATTGAACTGATGTTCCAAGTCCTCGTCAGACATTCAGCTCAACTACTAGCCTTGATAGAACTCCCAGATTGTCCAAAGCACTGCTTTGAAACCAGATTTGGACAAGATTTAGTCAAAGACATATGCCCAGCGTTTAGGGATGAGCATACAAGCAGCTCACCAGCCGGAGTGTACAGGTGTGGGCTTGGGAGCTGCCCCAAAGCAGGAGAAGAGAGAGAATACCAGGGTGGTGGTGGTCGAGGGAGGAACATTTGTGACCTGCAGGGCTGCATAGATCAGTCCTTGAGTGCTGGGCCGTCTGGGGAAGACTGTACAGTTCCCAAGCTAGCGATCCTGTGAGGCCACAGACTCACTCTAATGGGCCAGACTGGGCTGTTTGACCAATGTGATCCTTAACTTGAGCATTGCCCTGTGCCTGAAAAGGGCCTTCCCTATTTTGACCGAAGTCCTCTTTCAAAATGCCACAAGTGTGGTATACCCCCTGTCGCAGTAACAGCATTGTCTGTAGTGCCTTTGTGTTAAGGATGGCATTTCATTGTAGAGTGCTTTCCTTCTCTTGGTTTTGTTCATCCAAGCTAGAAAATTAAGCAGTTGTTCAAAATGCTCCTTCATTTTCTTTTTTTTTTTTTTTTTTTTTAACTTTTTGTGCATTGTTTCTTGTTTTCTTTTAGGGAAAAAGAAACAGTGGTTTCAGACAGTGCTTCTTTGGGAGCCAGAAGCATTGCAAGTTGACAAAGCTGTGTCCAGCCATGGGGTACACGTTCCGGCTGGCTGCTCGGAATGACATTGGCACCAGGTATGGCGTTTCCCAGTCCTTGTGCCTTTAAGCCTCTATGTGGTTTCCCTGAGTCCTCCTCTCACGTTGCTGAAAGACGAGGTCGCCTACTGCCTCCACACTGCACCAGCTGGAGATTTTCCAAAAGAGAATCCTAATCAGAGGCTAGAGGCCCCTTCAGAGGTGATAAACGCCACCGTGTGTCCTTTGCAGCCTTGCAGGCTGCAATGCAGAAAGGCCCACTAGGGGTCTCAGAGAATCAAGGGAAAGGTAACTACAGATTTTGAAAGGGAATCCTCTGAGGACTTTATTTTTCAGATGCTGTGCCTTTTTCTTTCATCACTTTAGCAAGCTACTCGTTCAGTTGCTTTTTTCAATTATGTCTGAGTGTTTCCTGATACAAAGAACGAGTTGCTGGGCCATCCATTGTTGTCAAGCCCAGGCAGATACTCACAAGATTGGAGAGAATCTGGCCTGGGTAGGACTCACGGCTTGCCTCCAAGCTGCTAGGGAAAGGTGAGAACAGGTTTATGGTGAAGCATCAATAGATTAAAAGTGTCTTGAAAAGACCGTATTTCAATTGCACTGCCTGGGTAACTGTTGATTAAGAGAAAAATCTTTTTCTTTCATCACTACTTGTTGAAAATCTTCTTAAAGGTTCAGCACATGATTGGTCCCAACCCTTTTTTCAGCCTAAAGAACTTGTTAAGATCACAAGCTTTTCAGCCCTCTTTCCCTAGCCATGATAGCCATTGTGTTTTTAGAGTTCACTAGTTGAACAGTCATAATGATAAAGGCTTCTACAGCTTCAGAATTTATAAATGAATTAAAAGCATCCACAAACTTTTGGAAAATGGCAGCATACATATTTGTAAAACATTTATTTTATCAACAGACAGTTGTTTACCCTTATATGCATTGATTTGACAGTTCCTTGGTAGCTGTGGCTCTTAGCTTGTCAGCATCACACTGTGCTTACTCCTAGGTGCCTGTGGGAGAAATACATTTTTAAATATATTGTCCTGTAACACAGTATGCTTTTCTAGTAGTAGACTAAGTAGGGAGTGGGTGATTGGGGCACTGAAGTTGTGGTAAGGAACATCACCCAAAGGATCCTTGCCTGCCTTTGCTCGCTGAACCTGTCAGGCCACAGACTTAGCAACCCAAGCCAGTCACACGGCAGCTTTTGAAATGCCGAGACTCCTCCACATGCTCCTAAATGTGTCTCACTGGGTCTGTTTCTCTCCAGCGGGTATAGCCAAGAGGTGGTGTGCTACACGTTAGGAAACATTCCTCAGATGCCCTCAGCACCAAGACTTGTTCGAGCTGGGGTCACATGGGTCACACTGCAGTGGAATAAACCAGAAGGCTGCTCACCCGAGGAAGTAGTCACCTACACCTTGGAAATCCAGGAGGACGAAAATGTAAGTCTGGCACACATCATACTTCTGTGTGCATTCTGTAAAGTCAATTTTATCACGGCTACAGAGTACACTGTGAAATTAGATTCACTGCCTAAATTGGAAACCAAACTCTTAATTTCTACCAGTGCAGCTACAGCAGAAACCTGTCCTTCCCACAGTCTTCCCCAGATCAGTAAATGGCATCCCCGACCTTTCCTTTGGGGAAGCCAGAAACCTCTGGGTCATCCTTGGCCTCATATGTGTGTTATGTTGTTGCATTGGTCTCTCGGTCATGTCTGGCCCCATGGACTGTAGCCCACCGGGTTCCTCTGTCCATGGACTTCTCCAGGCAAGAATACTAGAGTGGGTCGCCATTCCCTTCCCCAGGGATCTTTGCAACCCGGGGATCGAGCCCAGGTCTCCAACACTGCAGGCAGATTCTTTACTGAATCAGCCACCAGACCTCATATGTAATCAGTCAGCAAATCCTTGTAAATCTCCCTTCCAAAGTTACCCAGAAATCTGATCATTTCTCAGCATCTGCACAGCTACTATACTTGCCCAGCCACCATCATCTCGCCCCTGGGTTGTTGGAATGGCCTGTTAACTATTTTCTCTACTTCCATCCTTATACTGTTCTGCACATGAAGCCAGAGTGAGCCTGTTAAATACATTTTTAAATATATTGTCCCGTAACACAGGCTGCTTTTCTAGTAGTAGACTAAGTAGGGAGTGGGTGATTGGGGCACACTGAAGTTGTGGTAAGGAACATCACCCAAAGGATCCTACAGAATACTAGAGTGGGTCGCCATTCCCTTCCCCAGGGATCTTTCCAACCCGGGGATCGAACCCAGGTCTCCAACATTGCAGGCAGATTCTTTACCATATGAGCCACCAGACCTCATATGTAATCAGTCAGCAAATCCTTGTAAATCTCCCTTCCAAAGTTACCCAGAAATCTGATCATTTCTCAGCATCTGCACAGCTCAGAACTCTTCCCATCCCAGTGCCTTCCCTTCTCTTCCAGAGGAGAAGCCAGTACTCTCAGAATGACTTCCAGGTCCTCCGAATTCAGGGTCTTCATCGCTGACCTTGTTCCTGCCACTGTCATCTCGCTAAGCACACCAGCCACGCCCTCCCACAGCGCCTTTGCAACTCCTGTGCCCTCTGGCTCACATGCCCCTTCAGATATCTTTGAGTCACTTCCCTCATTTCCTTCAGGTCTCTTCTCACATGTCACCTCTTTAGAGAGCACTTCCCTGACCACTTTGTATGACAGCACTGTCGAGAAGCACTTTCTGTGGTGATGGAGATGTTCTGTAATTTGTGCTGTGTAATAAGATAGAGCCTAGTCACACAGGTCTGTGGAGCACTTAATTGTATTTAATTTATTGGAAGAGCCGCATGTAACTGCTTCATTGAGCCTGGAGAGCTATAGAAAGCAATGTTTCCTAGCTCTATTACACACTGTTCTCTTACCCAGCTTTATTTTTCATCTAACAGCACTTATCAACACACAACAGGCTTCATATTTGTGTGCAGAGTTTTTTAATTGCTTTCTCCAGCTGTAATATAGTTTCTGATGGGCAAGACTTTGTTCTTGCGGTGCTAAACCTCTAGAGCATGGAAAAGAGCTCGGTGCAACAGGGGTGCTCTGAGATCGGATGGATGAGTGGGGTGGATCGATGGATGCATGCATGACTAAGAATACTGTTGTATGAATTCCATACAGTTAGCTGTCAGTGGGACATTTATCCCGTTGAAGGGCTATATCTTCCCCATCCAAGCTTGCCTTTCCCCGTTAGCCAGAAGACACTGTGTCAGAAACCCCAACCACTGTTTATTACATAGCACATTGCAGCTTGACAGTGAGAACTTCTGCACAAGAGCGTTTTTTCATGACAATGTTGTTAAGTAATTTTTTTTTTTAACTACATACTGCTTCATTAATTTGGTAGTTAAATTCTTTGTTTAAAATGCTTATTGAGTAACCAGAAAAAGTTTGCTCTGTGAGGAAAGTTTATGATGGCATCTATTCCAAAGCAAATTTGCACTTTTTCAAAGAGAGAGCATTGTTCTCTTTCACATTAGTGTTAGTATCACAATAATAGTGCCCAGATCAGGACAGATTATGATGTGATAACAGTTAAAGTTTTACTTAAAGCACTATGGGATTCTGGCCCTATTTTTGCTATAGCTTCCAGACTTCGAGCCCACAGTGATGATGGAAAGGAGCAGTATAATACTCCTACATACAGGGATTTAATGCCCAGATTTTATGATACTGATGTTTCTTTCTGGCTTTGCCTTTTCAGGATAACCTTTTCCACCCAAAATACACTGGAGAGGATTTAACCTGTACTGTGAAAAATCTCAAAAGAAGCACACAGTATAAATTCAGGGTAAGTCAGTCATTTGGGTACTTGAACTGCTTAAAAATAAAGCTCTTTTATGTTTTACCCCTTTATCATTTTAAATCAACTTTTTTTAAGGTTAAAAACATTTTTAAGGTTGCTGCACTTTACACTTTTAAAGTAATATCTATAAAATACACACCATACTTTAATTTTAAAACCCACCCTCGACTTTTCAGAAAAGAAACCTGTCGCTGTAATGTGTTACAGTAAATTACATAACAGCGAGGCTCGATGGCCTTGCCCAGGAAGATTCGGACCAGGTGCCCAGTGTACTTGTCTCTCACCTACACTTTACATCCTTCTATTCAGAGTTTCTTCTTTCCATCAGATTTCCTTTTTTTCCATTGTCCTGTGCTCTTTTGCCCATTTTCTTTTTCTCAGCCATTTTTTGTTTTCTCTTCTATTACCTACACCCCTCCCCCATTAGGCCCTGGAAAACCACTGCTGATGTCACCATGGGACATGGTGTTGTAGCAGAAGACAGTTTTGCGATCTCATTAGGAGCAAGGAGACAGCAGGCTGCCTTCTGTGCTGCCTTACTGTTTATTGATCCTAGCACAGCATTGTACTTTTTGTGCAACAGTGTGTTTTGGAGAGATGTGGTTGTCTTCTGATTCTCTCTTTCCTTCTCTTAATTTGTGAGCCAAATCATGTTATTTAACTTGTAGGAGTCACTCAATAAATATTTGTCAGATTGTCAAGTGGAACGTGTGACTACTAAAGGAAAACTGATAGTTTTTGATATTTTAAAAAACCTTGCTATTCGATGGCTGGCTATGAGATCAGAGGTATACTGCCAGCAGTTCTCCACAAGGTGGCATTGTCCTACTCCTAAATAATCAAGGTTAGCAAGGTTCTTTATATCTGCTGCCCACCCCCCCCCACCCCCATATTTTCCTTCCGTAGAACAAAATGAACTGGATGGAGACATACTGGTTTTGTTTTGTATTCTTGAAAAGGTAAAAATGTCTTTAGCTAAAACCTACCTTGTTTCATTTTTAATTGTTAATAAGTAAACTATACAGAAAATAAGTACTCTTTTAAAGAAACACTTATAAATTAGTAGTTTGATATTGTGAGAGAGCAAGGGAGAGTATGTGTGTGTGAGTTCATGGATGCCTTGATCTTGCCG
Source organism: Oryx dammah (assembly GCF_014754425.2). NCBI lineage: Eukaryota > Metazoa > Chordata > Mammalia > Artiodactyla > Bovidae > Oryx > Oryx dammah. The sequence goes on from NW_024070186.1 coordinate 61,840,018, forward strand.
TATTGAATGTCACCACTGGTTTAAGACTTACTGTCTAATGCATATGAATGTGTTATCGGTTGTGTTACAGCTGACTGCTTCTAATATGGAAGGGAAAAGCTGCCCAAGTGAAGTTTTGGTTTGTACAACAAGTCCTGACAGGCCTGGACCACCTACAAGACCCCTTATTAAAGGACCAGTTATGTCTCATGGCTTTAGTGTCAAATGGGGTATGTTTTATTGCTATTGCTACTGCTGCCTTTTTTGACAGATTTTTTTTTTTTAGCTTGATTAATTTCAGTTGTGACAAACCAGTTAACAAAGAAACATATTATCTGAGGGAGTTTTACATGTTTGAAGTATATATATTTGAAATATCCTGACAGTGCCACCAGTTGGTAAAATTGACAATTTTAAGAGCATTTCATTTACTTCATGATTTTCCTGTGAGACACTTCTTCCACCTGTATTTTAATATATTAATGACTTGTATGTGGTAGTCTCTGAATATATCATTCTTCAGTAACTTTCCCTTAAAATGTAGCAATATTTAATATGAAAATTGATTTATAAAGTTAGTATTGAAAATAGATTTCAAAATTTAGGTTAAGTCATATTAAATTTTACAGAATGTTTAAGATACAGTGAATTAGGAAGACTTTAGTTTTTGTTGTTTGTATATAATCAGAAGTCTTGGACTTCAGGAAGTTTCCATATTGAAGTTCATTATATGCTATTTGTAGGAATCTGATAGAAGGATATTGTGTCTCACCTGCTGCGTGGATTATTTCAATGAAATGAATGCCATTAGAGTGTTGATAAGCGTTTGCAATTGTCTGTGAAACTGTTACAGTGTGTATGATCATCACTAACGTCATATAATCGGAGAAGGCAATGGCACCCCACTCCAGTGTTCCTGCCTGGAAAATCCCAGGGACGGGGGAGCCTGGTGGGCTGCCGTCTATGGGGTCGTACAGAGTCGGACACGACTGAAGCGACTTAGCAGCAGCAACATCATATAATAATAGTAACTACTTGCCTGGAGAATCCCAGGGACGGGGCAGCCTGGTAGGCTGCCGTCTCTGGGGTCGTGCAGAGTCGGACACGACTGAAGCAACTTAGCAGCAGCAGCAGCAACAGACAAAAAAATAATTTTACCTGGCAGTCAATGATATAAAGGAAATGTAAAACATAACTAAATCATTATTAGAGACCAACCACTGAGACATATCACTGCTTCAAGTTATGTGGTAATTTTGAGGCAGAATTATTCCCTGCAACATGGATATGATTAAAAGAAACAAAAAAAAAATCTAGGTGTGCTTTTTGCCAGATCTAAAGCTTCTTTTCTCAGAATATCCTAGAAATTTCTGTCAACACTGAACATTTATTTTTTCATTGTTAACTGTTAAGTCGCTCAGTCTTGTCCAACTCTGCAACCCCATGGACTGTAATCTGCCAGGCTCCTCTGTCCATGGGGTTTTCAAGGCAAGAATACTGGAGTGGATTGCTATTCCCTTCTCCATGGGATCTTCCTGACCCAGGGATTGAACCTAGGTCTCCTGCATTGCAGGCGGATTCTTTCAGCATCTGAGCCACCAGGGAGGCCCCATATGCCATAATATTTAACTATTTAATTATTGCTGTAAACATCTGCTACTGAAATTCATATGTATTAATGGAAATTACAGGTGAAAAGAGGGATTAAAGTTTATAAATCTATACGAGTAACCCAAGAATATGTCTAAAACATAGATCGCCAATTGATAGTAGAGGCAAATTCTGTGTCGTCTTGAAAAAGGGTATTTTTCTTAGAAAAGAAAATTCTTGCAGGCCCTGGGTTAGCAGTAGACAAATAGCTGAGGTACACAGGATTCTAGTAACAAGCCAGAACCCCTTTTTCAAACTGCCTCTTTGGTACAGGTTCCAGTTGATCTGATTTTCTATTAGGTTCCCTTGGGATGTAAAGTTTGCTTAGCAGCAAACTGTGATGAACATATTTGTTATATTCTGATGTTTTATTTATTTCATCAATAATTTTTACACCTCCCTTTCCCTCTCTTTCCATCTCACAAAAGAATTGGTCATGATAATTTAAGTGAAATAAAGAATAAAATAATTTTTGAAAAGAGGTACATGAATATTTTGTTTTATATAAAAACCACCAAATATTGAAGAACAGGCTTTAGAATTCTCAAAGTAAATATTTGACCATAATTCTTAGAAAAATAAAGTCATTTCGAGTTTTGTTCACATTTTGCTAAATGCTAACGCTTCAGCATTTCTAGCTCTGTAACCTTTGCATAGTCAGAAGGTTTCGTGGTGTTTTTGTTTCTTTTGTTTTTCAAGTAAGGAGTTGGGTGAAATGTTATTTGTGTCTTTTAGTTGAATCAGGAATTTATACAGTCTAATGTTACATGGTTCTGTGTGTTCTAATGTTTACTAACAAAAGTCAATATGCTTTTATAACTAATAAGACATTTGCTTACTTTCCAGATCCTCCAAAGGACAATGGTGGTTCAGAAATACTCAAGTACTTGCTGGAGATTACTGATGGAAATTCTGAAGGTGAAGTTTGTAGAAGTTCTTATTCAAGTCCTAATAAGATAAACATCTGTATAATAATAGTGCTGCTGCTGCTGCTAAGTCACTTCAGTCGTGTCAGACTCTGTGCGACCCCATAGATGGCAGCCCACCAGGCTCCCCCGTCCCTGGGATTCTCCAGACGAGAACACGGGAGTGGGTTGCCATTTCCTTCTCCAATGTATGAAAATGAAAAGGGAAAGTGAAGTCACTCAGTCGTGTCCGACTCTGTGCGACCCCATAGACGGCAGCCCACCAGGCTCCTCCATCCATGGGATTTTCCAGGCAAGAGTACTGGAGTGAGGAACCATTATAGTGGGCAATCATTTATTCTGTTGATAGAGGTACTACGGTAAATGGACTTTAATCACGTATTGACAGTTTTTTCTTTCAAACAGCATCAGGGATCAGTCTGCTTGATATGTATATTTTTATCATGCTTTTTAAAATTTTTGTCACTTCTTTAAGCCAAAGGTCCTCATTAATAGAATAAATATGTTTTTCATCTCTCTTGGCATACTTTCTGTAGAAATTCTTATAAGCAGAGAAAGTGTCAGAAGCGATCAGCAGGAAGAATAAATTGGTGCACAGGGGATAACAACATATTGTTGTGGGCTGCTGACAAGCATAACACACTGTAACAAATTCAGGAAATGTCTTCATTTTTGTTGTGATTTCTCAGTCAGATTATTTAATCCTTATTCCTTACACTAGGTGAGCTAAAGTGGGACAGTGTTAGAGGTCAGATTCCTTCCATAGTGTTTTCTAAAAAATTCTTAGATCTTCTTTCTAATAAAATTTATTATGCTTTAATAGAAAAAAGTAAAGTCCTCAGAACTATAAAAATGACACCTGCCTCACCACCACTCTAATGATCCCTGTAACTAGTACTTTGTTTTTTTAAAGTGACGCACATGGCGGGGGCGGCGGGGAGAGTTAACAGCAACTGTTACAAACAGTCTGTGCAGGTGTGTGGCTCGCTTTTTATTCTGTGCCATGATAGCCACCTGGAATGTTTTATTGTCACATCAGTTGGGCCCTACCCTATTTTAAGCCAAAAAAACTCATAATACTCTGAGATGGGCACAGCTGTTCTTAACGTAAAATCATATTCTATGCTAAAAATCAGACCTTTGAGAGAAGTCATGTATAGTCAGGGTCTCATTGTGAAAAACTAGATATATTTTGAAGTTTTGTGGCTCTCCTGACCACTGTGGCTGATTAAAAGTAGATGCCATTCTGCACGTAAAGTCAGCGGTGTGGTAGTGCATGACATCAGCGATTAATTCAGTCTCCTCTCTAGTCCTTGTTCCTAGTTGCCTTTGCAGTGCAGGTCATCTAATCAGTTATGTCAGAATGACTATCTTTATTATTCCCCCTTGTTCCTATATGGCCCTTGTGCATGTGACTTCATTGTAGAAAGAAAGTGAAGTCACTCAGTCGTGTCCAGCTCTTTGCAACCCCATGGACCGTAGCCTGCCAGGCTCCTCCATCCATGGAATTTTTCAAGCAAGAGTACTAGAGTGAGTTGCCATTTCTTTCGCCAGACTTTATTGTAAATCTGGCCTAATAAGCAGCTGAGAGTATTTGTGGAAGTTAGTAACTATCGTGTGTGTATATATGTTGCTCAGTCACGTCTGAATCTTTGCAACCCCATGGACTGTAGCCCACCAGGCTCCTCTGTCCATGAGATTCTCCAGGAATTGCCATTTCCTTCTCCAAGTAATTGTCGTGGGAGAGGGTAAAAGTATTTTCCCTAAAACAATTGCATGGAGTAAAACGCTCCTTTCAAATAGTCTGCTGGGAACATAGTGTTAGTGGGAGCAAAGCAAGGAGTAATAAATGTCCTAGGTGGTTGAAGCACCACCACCCCCACATACAATGCTCTTTGCCTGGTGGCATCAGCCTCACCCAGGCCCCTCAGTGGCCCTGCTTGCTTTCTTTAATCCCCAGAAGTGGTTAGATAACCTGGGTCATACTGAGTGTTTCATCTTTAAAGTCACTGTCTTGGGTATTTTTGTCTTAAGTGGGGCTCCATGGAGACAGCAGGCCTTTCCTCAAAGGACTTGGTCTATATGGCTGGGATGGGGTCGGGGGAGTTCACTTGCTGTGACCTCCAGGCAGATAAGAACCAGGAGAAACTCTTCAGTGGTGCCCTGGGCTGACCAGGAACCTTATGGCTGAGCCTGCTTCCCCCTGCCCAGCTGGCCCCAGGGGCTTCTCACACCATCACCACTTGCCAACTTGCTCAATACCATCTCCTGCTACGGGGCCAACTACAGATTTCATGTGCTTTCCAGCATCTAAACCTCCACACTCAGCAAATGTGATCATGGTAATATTAAGTAGTATAACCAGCAGTGCTAAGTATTAAAAATGCCTTCATGTTATTTTAGTATTTCATTTTGTAAAGGAAATGGAAAGAGAGCCCTGTGACTGTTTAAAAAAAGAAGAATAGGAGATGCTGGTTTTCACGGAAACCACTTAGAGCTTTTTCTTATCTGGAATGGTTGGTGCTATTACATTTTTACAAAAGGCATAAACTCACACATGGTCTTATTTTGCAGCGAGTCAGTGGGAAGTGGCCTACAGTGGGTCGGCTACAGAGTACACTTTCACCCACTTGAAACCAGGCACTTTGTACAAACTCCGAGCATGCTGCATAAGTACTGGTGGACACAGTCAGGTTGGTTTTGTTTTGGTGTAAAAATAAACATCTTTGGTCAAATTCAGACAGCCTATCTGTAACATCAGAATAAATTTCTTTTAAAAAATAAATCTTGGTACTACAGCCTGCCATGGTATCACATCAGAGTTTTCTGAATTGTGCTTTAGAGGGTATAGAAAGATAGACCCAGATGATTCTCAACTGAATTGTGCTGCTTTCCAAGACTTGGGCATGACCACATCACAGTTGAAAATTGAAGGTGGTTGGCAGTTTTGTAAGAATGTGAGACACACCTTCCTCTTGATACTTTACTGCCATCTGCTGGAAAATGCTTGTAAAGCCACATATACCTAAGATAACTGAGCTGAATTGCATCTCCTGAGATTGCGCAGTGCCCAACCTATACATCTGTAGGTAGTACCAGTTCTCTTGTTGTCTGCCTTTTTAAAAAATTGAAGTATAATTGACTTACAATATTATATAAGTTTCCTGTCACAACACAGTGAGTTAATATTTTTATACATCACAGAATGACCACCATCATTGTCTACAATTTATATGGCCTTAGACCAACCGTTCAGCATGTCAGGAAACTTGGTTTCAACCTGACAGCGTTCTCATGCGCTCAAAACAAGTACACAGGAAGTGTTCAGGAAAGGAGATCGTTATCTAAATGATGAACACTTAGAAAGTGAGTGAGAGGCGATATGGTAAAAATATGGTAAAAACCATTTTCATCATAGAGCTATTTAGCATCGTGGTTTGGAAATCAGTAGTACTGAGAGAGAGCGTGCACAGAAGATGGCTTATAGCCCTGTACTGGGTTGACTTTTCAAGAGAACATCTGCCAGTAGGTGCCGAATTTTGCCAGTCAACCCACCTCTGACACTGTCATATGTTTATTTTCTTTTTCGCCCAAGGATAGCAGTATTGTGAAGTCTAGACTGTATTTTTAGACAGAATTCTCAGGTTTAAAAAAAAGGTCCAGCTCAACGACATTTATACAGTGTCTCCGAGGGAGAGCCAGGTTGACCTCAAAGTCATAGGTGATTGGTGAGCTTCTCTTACACGCGAGGTGCTGCACAAGTCTGCACAGAGGCAGCGGTGCTCCTTGAATGTATAAACACATCTCCTCTGCACCGCATTTCCTCGAGGAGGAGGAGGAGGTTGGTTGAGCTGCACGTCTCTACCATGTTCCTCATATCTCAGCTTCCACACCACCAGCCTTACACAACCAGACCCTGCAAAAAAGAAGCCCTGATGATTTTATCATTAGCAGAACCTGCTGGTTAATGTCACACTCAGCTGACATTACGTGCTTTCCTGCTCTGTATGGATGATGGGCCATTTATAGCACTGTTTACAGACCTCATCCAGCTGTTGCTCTGTGTTCTCCTCTGTCCTGATTTTTAGTTTAGAGGGAGGTAACTGTGTGCTTGGGATACACAACAGTCAAAATGTCAGTCTGCAGATCTGACACCAGAAATGATTATTTTTACCAGCGCCATATGCACATGTCCAGACTCAAAACATACACAAAAATACACGTGCACTACACACTGAGAGATGAAGATCTTATTGCCTAAGAAGTGTACACGTTCACTGTGTAACCCCCTCCGTGGCAGCGTTTGCTGGTATGGAGTGGAATTTGCCTGGTATGTAGAGCTCTAAAAAATGCATAGTAACTAAGAGACGGTTCTCTTTGGTGTTTCTCCTGCAGTGTTCTGAAAGTCTCCCTGTTCGCACACTAAGCATTGCACCAGGTCAGTGTCGCCCACCGAGGGTTTTGGGTAGACCAAAGCACAAAGAAGTCCACTTAGAGTGGGGTGAGTGACCACATCTTTACGTCGCCAGTTTGGACAATTGGAGGTTGAGTTTAAGACTTACTGCTTTGTAATTAAGTTTCAGGTCTGTCTTCTGAAAACCAGATTTGTGTCTACTGAAAATGTCCACATTCTGTTTAATGTACGTGGGCTTGGGTTTGTGAACGCCCAGCCCTATGGCCCATCCTCCTGTTCCTGATGGTGCCGCACGTGCTGTTCACCCTCTGCCCTCAGAGGGCACTGTTCTAGAAAATGTTTCAGAGCAGGAATTCCTCAACTTTATTCATAAAATAAAAGTTGTGCTTAATAAAGAGGTTAAACCAAGAAACTGTTCATTAGGTAGTGTCTGTATCCTCCTCACCTTTACCACCCTGTCTTGTGTGGGTCCTGGTGTTTTATAGTCTCAGCTCAAGCTATGTTAGCATTCCCTGTCATATTAATGATTCACAGCATGTAAAATTGCAAATATAAACCTGCAGAACTCTGTCAGACTATTGTTCCCCATCACTTAATGTCTAAATTAAGATGTTATGCCAGTTTGGGGTTCTCTAACTCGATTTAATATGTCCTTTGGTTTCAGGTTAAAAAGAAGATTTTTCTCCCCTCTAATTCTTGCCTTTACCTTGCATTAGAATGTAAAGGAATTGCCTAAAAGTTCTATGGTTTTGGAATCATTTTGTTAATATCATTAAGTGTACTTGCTTTGAAAAGTATGGATAACATCATTAAGAAACTTTCTTTTGTATCTCTTTCTCTTTTTGAAGTGGGGGTTCTTTTGTAAATATCAGGGACAGGCTACCTACATGATATTTTGCAAACATCATAGAATGTAAGGTGTGATAGGGCCAACCAGAAATAATAAAATGTTCTAAGATGAACAACGTTCTCCATTCCCAGACGTTCCTGCCTCTGAAAGTGGCTGTGAGGTCTCAGAGTACAGCGTGGAGATGACAGAACCGGAGGATGTAGCTTCGGAGGTGTACCATGGGCCGGAGCTCGAGTGCACCGTGGGCAACCTGCTTCCAGGAACAGTGTATCGCTTCAGGGTGCGAGCTCTGAATGATGGAGGGGTGAGTACATGCTTACTGATCACCACAAAAGCATGAGGTCCTGGCACTTCCATTTCCACCCTCCCAAAATTCCTCATCTGTATCTGTCCAACCATGACAGCCATTAAAGAACTGTTTGTAAAATCTTATTTCTGAAGAAATCCTGCTTTGGTTTCACGTAGACCCAGCATTGAAAATTTTGATTCTTTTGTCCTCTTGTTAAGACAGAGCTCAAAGTTAATAAGGACTTTGCTGTTTAGATGCCTTTTGGTGGTTTCTTAAAATAATTTCCTAGTTTCTCATAGATTATGTAAATCACTTATGAGAAATTAGAACTACATAATATTCCTTTACCATGTTGTCTAAATTACTCAGCAATGTCTTAGGTCAGTTTTTAAAACTCCGCTGGGGTATAGGCTAGGGAGACCAGCTTATTTGTTTTTGTTTTTTTTTTAATTTCATAGAACTCTCTGGTCCTTTCTAGTACTCCATTTGAAGTTGTTGAGGTGGGCTATTCAAGACTGAAAGGGTCTGACTATATGCACAAAGGTGATTGGATTTTTTAATTGCAGAGTGATGTGGATTCATAGTGAGAATAAAGTGACCCAGAAACTATAGGGCTTTTTGGTGTGCCACAGATGGACAGAAATGTAAAAGAAGGTGGAAGGGTGTGGGTAGGGCAAACTGCTGCTAACGCCCTACAGAGAGCCAGTGAAGTGTATAAATGCATTCTGTACAAATAAATAGATGTAATTAATCAATGAGATTTTTATAAGAAAGCCAAACTGATAGTGACAGGAAGTTGGCAATGACTTTTCTAGTTCTTGGTGTTCATTCATGCCTTTCAGAAGTGAAATGTTTTTGTCTTTAGTCCGTTTCGAGTTAGCCAGGCCTTAGTTTGAAAACATTTGGTCTGAAGTAGGATCACAAACCTTGAACAAGAGCTGGATCTCTTCTAATTCACCATTAGGAAAGAATTTCAGATACAGGTATATACATTAAAAAAAAAAAAAAAAACCCACACAAAACTAGACATTTAAAATGTATTGGTGAGAGATAAGAAAGCCTCTGTACCCGGACTTTTTATAAGTAAAAAAAGGATGGATGGTGCTAATCACCCAGGCTGCAGATGAAACCCTGGTGCTTTTCCCCCTCAACTTTTGAAGAAGATATTTGCCAAGATAAAGACACACGTGCAGCTGGACTGATTGAGGCTGACTTTCTCCTTTTACTAACTTGTCATTTAAAGAAACTATCTCAGCCTTATTTTTAAATCCTGTTATATTGAAGTTTAACCATATATTTGACTTGTGGTCCTCTTCTGTGGTCCACTCCAGACAGTTTCTCCCCCACCTTCAGTATATTTAAAGTTATATTAGAAAATGTGAAAGACTTTTTTTCTTTATGTTTTTTCCTCCATTTTGAAAAACAGTCATACTCCTCATTCAGTTCAGTTCAGTTCAGTCGCTCAGTTGTGTCCAACTCTTTGCGACCCCATGAATCACAGCATACCAGGCCTCCCTGTTCATCAGCAACTCCCGGAGTCTACTCAGACTCATGTCCATCAAGTTGGTGATGCCATCCAGCCATCTCATCCTCTGTCGTCCCCTTCTCCTCCTGCCCCCAATCCCTCCCAGCATCAGGGTCTTTTCCAATGAGTCAACTCTTCGCATGAGGTGGCCAAAGTATTGGAGTTTCAGCGTTAGCATCAGTCCTTCCAATGAACACCCAGGACTAGTCTCCTTTAGGATGGACTGGTTGGACTTCCTCATTAGCCTGAAAATTACTTTACTCTTTGCCCCAGTTCTTTTAAGTATCACATATTCCACCTTAACGTGGTGGTTCTGGTCCTCTCAATGTGTTTTACATCTGTAGTGATGATTGTCTCTGAGCAGTGTGACCACTGTTGGTGGGAGGAGGAGAGAATGCAGTATAAACCTTCAGATAGTTGAGATGGTGGGCATGCCAAAGAAACATTAATAGGACTGTTGGTTTCAAATTGGAAAATACCAGTGACTAGAAGAAATACTCAAAATTTGATAACCAACAATTCCACACAGATTTTTATGCCTTAAAAATTAAACTACAGTGTGCATCTGACTTGGTTTACTTTGAAATGCTCTGAGAAATTAAAGCACAATGCTGTGATGTAGCAAAAGTCAGCATTTTTTATTTCTTAGGTCACAGCAAAAATGTATAATAAACCAACTTTCTAATCCTTTTGAATTAAATTATATATATATACACATATATATATATAAAATAGACATTTACCACTCAAGTAATGTATGTGGGAAGAAAATCTACTCATGTAATTGAAAGTGAACACCATTAGGTAATGCTTTTAATCAGTTGTATTGATGATACCATTAGCCTAGCCCTTGTTTGGTAGAAGCTTGTGTTGTGTGCACACACACACATGCACACATATCCCTAACACACCCCTACAAGCACATGTGTGTTTCTCTCTTGCAGTATGGTCCCTATTCTGATGTCTCAGAAATTACCACTGCTGCAGGGCCTCCTGGACAGTGCAAAGCACCTTGTATCTCTTTTACGCCTGATGGATGTGTCCTAGTGAGCTGGGAGGTAAGTCAGGCACATGTTCTGCATTAATTTGTTTCTGCTACTTTATCTGTTCCCCAGTGCAAGGTACAAGGGATCTACAAAGCTAAAATTCACATGTAGGTAGGTGATTCTTACACAGTCTCTGCCTTAGTGCTTGCCAGGAGTTATGGAAATTTTACCACTGATCCAAATTAAGAGGAAATTGAGTAGTATCTTTTTCATGCTTTTCTTTTGCATGTATTTCAAATAATTCTGAGGCATCTTACTCTTTTATTTATTTATTTATTTATTTATTTATTTATTTGGTATAATTAGTTGAACACAAACATCATATGATTTTCTTCTCAATTAAATTAAATTTCCGAATTTTCCAGAGTCCTGAAAGCTCTGGTGCCGACATCTCAGAGTACAGGTTGGAGTGGGGAGAAGATGAAGAATCCTTAGAACTTGTTTATCATGGGACAGACACCGGCTTCAAAATGAGGGACCTGTTACCTGCTGCACAGTATTGCTGTCGATTACAGGTAGGCTGATACTGTGCGGCCGTTACTCACAAATACTGGTGTTCCCTGAAAGACTCTTTGGGAAACTTACTCAAAGGCTCATGAGGAAGGATGTTATGGGAAAAAGAGTCCTTGTAAATAAAAATAGATGCAATCGTTTTGGCATTTTACAGTTCCTTTTTGCTTCTCTGAGAGGTCCTGAAACATGGGAACAAAATCCAAATCATCTCCACTGTACTCCTCACCGCCCTTGCATTGTGTTTGCTGGTTAATTCATTGAATACAGGATCGAGTCCAAGGCAAAGTGGGCACAGCTCCTTAGGGAAGATGCCTTTTGTCTGAATTTTCCGAGATGCGCATTTTGCTGGGAAAGCCACTTAGACAAAAGGCAAAAAACCTTTAAAACTTCCATTCCAGATGTTAGCTGGAGCCAGAAGCAAGCAGTAGAGTAGTTCAGACAGTCGGCATTTGATCACAGGACCCATCTCCCACCTCTCAGTGACCACTAACAAGGTCTGGCTATCTGTAAGCTTCCACTTGGGTGTCCAAAGAGAGTAACATAAAGAATAGTCAGCTCCTAGCCTAACCCCCAAGAGTGACAGTAGTCATAGGTTTACTTTCATTTTATTGACTTGGGTAAATATTTTCTTCTCCCTTTGTAAAGCCTTATTGCCTTGAGAAAACAGGGTTCTTTGTTCATTTATTTCCATTTGTTCAGTAACATTTGAGCACTGCTTGGTGCCAACCTCAAAGAATGATCAGGATGACCAAAAGGAGAGATTACAAAGAATTATATTTTCACACGTGTTTAGATTTAAATAAAGAAGCAAAGATGCCAGGTTTAGGTTTCCATCTGATTTAAGTCATGGATCATATTGTTTATTACACGTCCATTTACTTCAGCCTCTTTGGAGAAAATCGTCCCTTCTTAACTTTGGGCTTCCCAAGTAGCTCAGTGGTAAAGAATCCGCCTGAAGTGGAGCAGATACAGATTCAACCCCGAGTCAGGTAGATCCCCTGGAGAACAAAATGGCAACCCACCAGCTCCAGTACTCTTGCCTGCAGAACCCCGAGGACAGAGCCCAGTGGGCCACAGTCCATGGGGGTAGCAAAGAGTTGGACTCAACTTAGTGACTGCGCATGCACACACACAAGGTAACTTTCCAGATCAGCAGATGCTTTTCTGTTAAATTCTGAAGGCTGTTTTATCGGAAACATTTCTGGTTAAACTCTTGTTATACACACCTCAAATGGAGGGCCTGGGACATAATTAACCCTTCATCAGTGAGTCAGGGTCACAGCACATTATCTGAGCTTTATAATAACAATGCTGAGTCATTGGGGAAAGGTTGAATTATGTGCTACACTCCTGTTTTTGGAAGAAGGCAGGATATAAATAAAAACTCTTTGCCATCACAGGAAAGAACTTCAGTCCAACCTGTTTTTGAGTTTTGGTCTCTCTTTAAAATGTTCTATTTCCTTTTTTCCTTTCTGGGTTTTTGTTGTTACTTACCACTAACACCCCAAAATTGCATTTTAAAGATACATTGGTAAGAATAGAACCTGCGTAATAATCTTGCCTCCCTGTTTCAACAGTAGTATTTTCAAACTTATTTGTTTGAGAATACTTATTGACATAAAATGAGTCAGACACTATAAAGCGGATAGTACTCTCAAGACCACACTTGCTATACTAAAGAAGTATTGCCAGGAAAAGTCTCCTCATCTTATATTAATTTCTTGATACCTATGAACCTAATCTGAATCATTTTTATTTGATGTTACTACAAAGTCAGGTTAAAGCCTGAATATTCTTTTAAATATTTGGTGCTTTAAAAATTAAATCACTGTAATATGTATATAGTATCATATAAAAATTGGATATTTTGTGCAGGAATTTTTGAATTTTTATATTCTTCCTTAGGAATGCTTCAATTAACATGTACCCAAATAATTCTTGGTTACATATGCTTACATGAGGCATATTGTATATTTTACACATACTCTTAAATATTAGTAAGATTCTTTAAAATGGTTTACTTTGAAATTTGATAATAATAAGAGATATAACTCAAGAAAACATTTTCCATAGTATAATGCTAGTAAAAGAAATTCGGGTCTTAAGTCAGATCCTGGAATATAAAAAGAACACTATTAGAAATTGGTAAGATTTGAATCTAACTACATAAGATCTATACATTGTTAATACTATTGTATCTCCTGGTTTTGATCATTGCTGTATAGTAATATATGCTTCCCAGGTGGTGCAGTTGGTAAAGAATCTGCCTTCCAATGCAGGAGACACAAGAGACTTGAGTTTGATATCTGGGTCAGGAAGATCCCCTGGAGAAGGAAATGGCAACCCACTCCAGTATTCTTGCCTGGAAAATCCCATGGACAGAGGAACCTGGCGGGCTATAGTCCATGGGGTTGCAAAATCAGACATGACTGATAGTTATGATATAAATACAGATTTTAAGAATTACAAAACTTATACTTTCTTGGTTTTTTTTAGAGATCACCAAATGTAGTATGGCTGATATCAGTTATTTAATTAAAATCTGTATTTTTTCCTCTGGATCCTTCATATCCCCTTAGCCCTTATTAAATCACTCAACACAAATGCACATATTTGACAAAGTAATGAGTCAAGAATCATTACTGAAGACCTCAATTAACACCAGTAAGGAGGTGTAAGAACAGAGTAAGAAGATGGAACCCAGATACAGAGTAAAATAAATAAAATGTTAATCTTAAAAATAATGGAGAAAATGAATAATAGAGTACATTAATAACATGAAAAAGGTAATAAAATAATTAGTGCTGAATTTTTCATTATACTATGAGATTGTAAAGAAATCAGTAATTCAGCCTTAAGTGTATATTAGGTTTGTATAGTCATAATTATGCAAGATATAAATATTTTGAAAGTTTGAAACAAATTTTGACCTTGATTTCCCTGTAGACCATTTGCTTAATTCTTACCTTTAACAAAGAGTTTTTCTCTTTTCTCCCTCACTCCACCCAGAGATCATCATCATTGCCATCACATTCCCTCAGGTTAATTAATGGTAGTCAGTTAAAATAGGAATATTTAAGAAACTCCTTATGGTTTCTAGACTCAGACCAGCACAGCATCTCAGTTCTATTCTTGTAAGTCGCAGAAAATAATTTCTTTCCATGGGCACTTGAGTCAGTAGCCAGTTGTGGGAGTCTAAGACAAACGGCTCAGCCTCCCATTCAGCCACTACTGCTGTTATCTCTCTTGATCACTGTCTAGGAATTTCCTTTTATTAAAAAAAAATTATACACACACACACATACATATATACACACATATATACACACACACACACACATATATCACATAACACACATACATATATTTATATCACATCCACACATACATATATGTATGTGTGTGTGTGTATTTATATATATATTTATATACATGCTTCCCTGGTGGCTCAGTGGTAAAGAATCCACCTGCCAGTTCAGGAGATGCAGGAGACATGGATTCAACCCCTGGGTCAGGAAGATCCCCTGGAGAAAGAAATGGCACCCCACTCCAGTATTCCTGCCTGGGAAATCCCATGGACAGAGGAGCCTGGTGGGCTACAGTCCATAGCGGTGCAGAGTGGGACATGACTGATAGTTATATAAGGTGTTAATATTAGGGGAAGCAAAATGAGAAATATATGCACTATTTTTGCAACTTTTCTTTAAGTCTAAAAATTAGTTCAGTGTATTTTGTTGTTGTCTTGTTTTAAGAAAATTGCTTTAGGAAAATTTAGGAAACTAGGAAAATTGCTATTGCTATTTTGTTCTTGATTTTCCTAGTGAGAAGGAGGGAAGTGAAGCACTGACCATTGGCTTAATACTCTGCCAGGATTTTGCATGTTAACAAATTAAATCTTTAAAATAACTGTATAAATTATGTGTTACTATGCCCATTTTATATCTGAGGAACCAGACTCAGAAACATTAATTTGCCTAAAATCACATGGTTAGTAACTAATGAAATCAAGATATGAACAAAGCTCCAACTCTAAAAGCTATGTTTGTTTCCTTGTATTACATAGTTGTTAAAACCTTAGTTAATATGAAAGTTGGGCTCCATAGTATCTTATTTTTCTGCCTGTGATAAATTTGTACCCCCCAAAATATCTAAATATATACTCTTAATTTGTGACATAAATATTCTACCAAAAAGAAAGTTGGTGTTGTCATGAAATAGGACTAGATGTAAAAAATTTATTACAGAAGGGTTTCAAAAGCGATTTGATAGCAAATGAGTGCTCTTAACTTGCTTCTCTGAAATGAATGATAACACACAGGCATTATAGTGAACCTTTGATATAAGAGCTCAGATGACTTTCCTTTTGGTTTATCATTTGTCCTCATAAGGTCTCCTGAGAAGTAAACTAGATTCTTGAGTACTTTCATTTTTGTCAAGAGGTTGCCAAGTGTTTTTGTAAGGGGAAAAGATATTGTTAATGATGTTTGTTGAGCACATGCTTTGTATCAGGTACTGTTCTGGTTGCTAGGGCTACAGCAGTGAACCAGACGACCTTGCCGTCACAGAACTTACATTTTAATCCAGGGAGAAGTTAAATGAAATATATACTACGTTGGTGATAAATGCTATAATGAAAATAAAAGCAAAGAAGGGAAATAAATGAGAAGGATCATGGGGGTTGAGGTGGGGGCAACTACAGCTTTAAATGTGGTGTTCAGAGAGGTCTCTGCAAAAGGCAAAACTCGAGAGAAGCCTGAGTAGCTGATTGAATGGGCTATGCAGATGTCAGGGAAAAAGCTTTGTGGAGAAGGGGCAGCGAATTGCAAAGGCCTTGAGGTGAGCAAGCTCGGTGTCCCTGTGAGACAGCAAGAAAGCCAGTGTGGCTGGAGCAGAGAGAGTGAAGGAGGAAGCAGGAGACAGTGAAGGCAGAATGGTTCTGGGTTCTTGGGGAAGGCGGTGGTGGTGAACAGATCGGATAGGCTCTCACAGACAGTAGTGAGAACTTTGACGTTACCTGTGTATCTGGTGGGAGAGCGTAGAAGGGACAGTGGTTGTTACAGACTGGGGGGCATGGACTGACGTAAATACCAGTTAGGAGGTCCCTACAGTCACCAGATGTGAGAGAGTGTAGTCAGATTTGAATAGTAAAGGGTGTGCTGATGGCTTGGGCAGGGGTATGAGAGAAAGAAAGATGCCCAGCAGTGATTCACAGATATCGCACAAACAACCTGAAGGCTGGGGAAACCACGGGCGGT
The DNA here is from genome assembly GCF_014754425.2 of Oryx dammah. Taxonomy (NCBI): domain Eukaryota; kingdom Metazoa; phylum Chordata; class Mammalia; order Artiodactyla; family Bovidae; genus Oryx; species Oryx dammah. The sequence goes on from NW_024070186.1 coordinate 61,856,465, forward strand.
AGAGTGGGGGTGGAAGGAAGGATGAGGAAGAATGCGGTGGACACCGTTTTGGAACTGTGTAGACACTTGAGTCTGAGGTGCCTATTTGACATTTAAATGGAGATATTCAGTGGGCAGTTGAATGCACTAGGCTGGCATTTAGGGAAGAGGTCTGGACTGTACACGTAAATTTGGGTGTAGGGATAAATGGCATTTGCCCTGAGACAAGGTGAGATGTCCAGGAGTTTAAGCAGAAGTGGTAAGAGGTGTGCAAGGCCTGGGGCCTGGTTTCCTCCAGGGCTGAGAGATCCTGGTAATGAGTAGCAGATCGCAGAGGTGACTGAGAAGCAGAGCAGGTAAGTAGAAACAAGAGGACGGCCCCGGAGACTGAACGCGTATTTGAGTGATGAGTGATCAGGTGTCAGCAGTGACACTCAAAGTCAGGGGAGAGCAGAGCATGGACTTCAGATATGAATTTCGCATTCACATGGAAAACAATGAATACTTTTCTAAATTCCTATACTTCTTTCAGAGCAGCACTTCAGTTAAAAGTCAGATTACTGGATTTTGACCCCAGCTTGGCATCTGAATCTTGGGCTTGAGTTATTTGATCTGACTTTGAGTTCCCTCTTCTCTGAAAGGCAGATAAATCTAAGGCAAGGCCATACAACCCTGAGCACGCCCCATCTCATCTGAAAGGCAGATAAGAATAGCTTCCATGAATTATCTACCTCAGATAGTTATTGTGAAGATGGTATAAGAGTACATAAAGTGAAGTGGGCTATGCAAATATGAAGTATTATTTTTAAATGATCTTTCATAAAAAACAATGGCAACATTATCTTTTATTAGCAGAAAAGGTGTGATTGATATCTTTTGGAAAGTGGTTATCAGTATGAACATTGTGGAGGATTTGTCTCCACCTACACTCCTGACAGCCGTCATGTTACTTTAGACTCAGCAGCACCTAGTGTGGAGGCATTAGTAAGTGCTCATGAAGTAATGGGGACATTGTCTCGCTGTTGTTTTTCAGGCTGTTAATCAAGCTGGAGCAGGACCGTCCAGTGAGCTTGTCCTTTGCCAGACACCAGCATCTGCCCCTGACCCTGTCTCCACTCTGTGTGTCCTGGAGGAGGAGACCCTCAATGCCTATCCCGATTCACCTTCTGTGTGCCTTGTACTGAACTGGGAAGAGCCGTGCAATAATGGATCTGAAATCCTTGCTTACAACATAGATCTTGGAGATACTAGCATCACCGTGGGCAATACCACCACCCACGTTATGAAAGACCTCCTTCCAGAAACCACCTACCGGTGAGTGCAGGAAAGCTGAAATACAGCTGCATGGACACATACATCAGTGCGTAGGGCTACAGAACCTTCGGGTCCTAAAGGCCAAATGGGTGAATTCTAGTCATTTTTAATGCATTTAAGAGTACTAAATGCAAATACATCTCAAAAACTTGTACTGCTTTTTACTTTATGAGTCAGTTACAAATTCCTAACCCTTGAGGGGACATTTCACCAACCATTTTAAGTCAATTCCTCCTCCTTAGTTTTTTGATAAACTGCTTTTCTTGGTGTTTTTCCTCTGTCTCATCACTCTGCTACACCTGCTGTCTGCACCTCTGAAGCAGGGCTCTGCCATTCTTCTGATCCCCTCAAAGCAGACACATTGTTACGGAGCATCTATGATGGATCTTTTATTCAGGATTTCATGAGTAGCCAGAGAAAAGACACTATATCAGACTCTACCCAGCAAAACTCAGTTAACACCTGCATTCTTCCTTTCCCTCAGCGTTCCTGTCGAGGAGCCAGCACTTCATCTTCCCCGATACACCTTTTTCTCAACATGGCCTCTTGAGATTTCAAGACATATAGTTCTGTCTCCAAGGGCTTCCCAGGTGGTGCTAGTGGTTAAGAACCTGCCTGCCAATGCCAGTGCAGGAGACATAAGAGATGCAGGTTCAGTCCCTGTGTGGGGGAGATCCCCTGGAGAAGGAAATGGTAACCCACTCCAGTATTCTTGCCTGGGAAATCCAATGGACAGAGGAGCCTGGTGGGCCACTGTCTATGGGGTTGCACAGAGTCGCTCACTACTGAAGCAACTTAGCGTGCATGCACCAAGCTGCTGCTGGGAGACCAAAAGTTCAGGATTAGCACTAGAGGAGTGCAGGAACCATTCGTTATTCCAGTGCCTTTTCAGGGTGTCTTCCTTTGTCAAGGTCAATGGCTTATTAAGGAGGTGAAGCAGAGCCTGATTCAGAAACAGATCCTTAGCTGTGTCTTCAGGCAAATTAAGCTTTTGGTGTTTCAGCGTCGTCCACAGCATGAGGAGAACAAGATCACTTACTTCAAAAACATGTTGTAAGGAGTAAGCAAATGAATATTAAATGCTTATGTAGAGTCCAGCAATACATAGCAACTGCACAGTAAACATGCACTGTGATTTTTACTGTTATCAAGATCTTTACCCCGAAAAACTGGTTCTTCTTGAAGTGGAGCAGGAGAATGCAAGCAGGTAATTTTACTGCTAAAAAAAAAAAAGGTTTACCACTTGACTTATTTTTTTTTTCTGCAGTGTTTTCTAATGTTGTAGTCTGATAGACCACCTTTTTCATCCCCAAGGTAGTCTATCAAACTATAACATTAGAAAACACTGAAGGAAAAACATCAGTTTATCAGCTGTAAGATACCAAAAGTTCCAACCTGCCTAATCATCTTATCCCTGCTTTCCCTCTCTTCCCAAGTCTTCTGTGGATAATTCATATGAGTGCATTCATTTTCCTTTTCCAAGTGATGACAGCAGCTTGTTTTCTCTTTCATTCTTTTCAGAGATCCCTCTTGGGCGCAGACCCACTGGGCACTGTTTTGTCTATAAAACAGTGATGAACACCATCCTTGCCCTCAGAGCACTCAAGGAATTGGGACACTTACACAGCAGCCTAAGATAGAAGGTGCTTATGACCTCACAGGCTGAAAATGACACTGTACAGAGTCCTTTTGGCATTTCAGAAAGGTCAAGACCCAGGGTTCAGAATGGTCAGGATGGTTTAAAGTAGGAATCAAGTTAGAAATAACTTAAATAAAAGAGGAATGACTTACATAGATGAAGAGACAGGCCCCAAGGGCATTTTTTATTTTTAGCATCTTATCCAGTCTCAGAAAACCACCCTCCACCTTTATATGCTGACCGAATACTGACCATTGTGTCCAAAGCACTCTAATTGGAAATCAGAGGTGATTAAACCCAGACCTTGACCTCAGGGACATTCCCCAGTGATGAGGCTCTATGGAGACCTGACCATGAGGTATATCTCTGGGGAAAAGTGAGCAATGAATGTCAGCCCCTAACTGTTTCTCAGAGACCACATGTCCAGAATATTGCCTGACTTGGACCCTCGGGCCAGAGAACCTATGAAGAAGCCCCTGGCTCAGGGCTCACTGGAAGGTCTCACGTCTGCTGTGAGACCCACAGTCCATGTCGGTGCCAGAATGGGTGCAGACCCTCAGGTCAGTCCTCTGATCATTCAGGTCAGCAATCATAAAGGGCTTTTAGGACAAGGTTCCAGCCCAAGAGTTTTGCCTCTTCCTCCCATTATGCATACCTTTAAAGGTAGTGTAAATGATTATAAAACTTCAGGGGTTTTAGAAAGTTGATATTGGAGGAAGGCTGATATTTATTAGTCAACATGTAGTCGAATGACTTCAAGAAAGAAATCTAGAAATCAAAAGTTCAAATGAAGAAAACTGATGTGGGGATCTTTGTTCGTTGATGAAATGCCAATTACAGTGGAAATTATCAACAATATATTCCATATAAGTGGTTGGTTAAAGACCTGTTAAAAAGTCCCTAATTCTTTTCAGTATTAATATACAAGGCTAGTATACTGAACTCAATGTGGAAAGTCACACGGGGAGGATGTCACCTCTTAACCTTACAGGGCAGCTTGGAAGACACTGTTTCGGATTGCATGAAAAATGTACACCTTTAGAAAAGACAGATCTTTGGCCTTAAGTCATATTGTGTGTTCTTGACCAAAAAAAAAAAGATTTAGTCAAAATATTTGCTGGCCAATCAATAAATTAAAAAATGGATGTTTCACACTTAAGATATTAAAATTAATATTCACATTTAAGATCATAATTTGTCCAACTTAAGGAATTTTGTTTCTATAATACTTTATTGGATTCTCTATAGTAGAACTCCAATGAGCCCATAGTCTTGTTCTTTTATGGTTCAAAAACATGAGATCGTTGTAATTGTGGTGAAATACAAAATGAGTATTTCAGGGAACTGAGGGTATAATTTTAGTCCAATCAACTTTTACCTCACCTTTTTTGTCCCACAAATTGGTCAAAATATAAGTGAACAGATCATGATGTTCTAGATAAAAATGTGGAATGAAACAGGCTATGGGGCTTGGATAAAAAAAGACTTGTTTCTCTTAATTTTTTTTTTTTAACCTTTAGCAGTTACACATTGTTCTCACATGGAGTCTTGCTGGGACAGAAATGTTCACTTCTCCAGCCAACCTACTGACACTAAAATGGATCCATCCTTTCTCTACTGGTGCTTGCCAGACTGTCCACTGGCTTACTAACATCCTGTATAAAATTTGGTGGGAGTTACAATGAGATTTTTTTAAAGGCACCACTTTTAAATTTAGAATTGAGTTTGTGTTTTGATTCGAGGAGGGAAAAAGCGTTAGAGAAAAAAGAAAAAAAAAAGGGATGTAGCTTTCTTTTGCATGCTTCGGCCACTATAGGCTTTGTGAGCTGAGACAAGATCGCCTGGTGTTACCCTTTTGCAGAGCCTTGGCATGAATATCTCCAGTGATGAAGCAGTGTCTTCAGCTTCAGCTTCTCCTCACCAAGCAGTTCAACTCTGTTTCTGTAGAGTTTCCCCTATACTTTGTTAAAACCTGAGCTGAAATCTACTAGAATTGATCCTGGGCTTTCTTCTAGAACAGTGATACTCAAAGCATCAGTATTAAGTGTAATTTATCAGGCCCTAATGGAAACCCCTCAGAGAAGGCAATGGCACCCCACTCCAGTACTCTTGCCTGGAAAATCCCATGGGCGGAGCCTGGTAGGCTGCAATCCATGGGGTCACTAAGAGTCGGACACGACCGAGTGACTTCACTTTCACTTTTCACTTCCATGCATTGGAGAAGGAAATGGCAACCCACTCCAGTGTTCTTGCCTGGAGAGTCCCAGGGACAGCAGAGCCTCATGGGCTGCCATCTATGGGGTTGCACAGAGTTGGACACGACTGAAACAACTTAGCAGCAGCAGCGGAAACCCCTGGAATCAGAAATCTCAGGATAGGGCCCAGCACTCTGTGCTTTAATTAGCCCCATAGGAGATTTTGTTGCCTGTTAAAAGTTTGAGAGGGCTCAGTGGCTCAGCAGTAAAGAATCTACCTGAAATTCAGGAGACGCAAGTTCGATCCCTGGGTCTAGAAGATCCCCTGGAAAAAGGATTGGCAACCCACTCCAGTATTCTTGCCTGGAGAATCCCATGGACAGAGGTGCCTGGCAGGCGCTAGTCCATGGGATCACAGAGAGTCGGACATGACTGAAGTGACTTATCACACATACCCACAAAAGTTTGAGAACTTTGCCCTAGAGCAGTGATTCCAAGTTTCACATGGAGAGGTTTTGCAAAATACAGAAGTCTGAGCTCCACCCCTATGGCCTAGACATCATTAGCTTATTATGTCAGCTGTCTCTTACTTAACCATCTTCACTTTGTTCAAATTTGTCTTCACTGGCAGGAGTTTCTATAACCCCTTCCAACCTCTTCTTTTGGTGATTTCTGTTTCTTAATGGCCTCTTTAATGAGCAGTGTGCTCACCTCCAGGAATAGTGTGGCTGGCTCAGAGCAGAACAAAGTTGTCACCTTCTTTGTTTTCCATAGTGAGCAGTTGGTAAGGTTGCTTAAGATGACTTTTTTTGGCAACCTCGTTATATGTCTGACTCATGTTGAACTGGCAAATGGCTAAAACATAAGGTATATTTGTTTGCTCTTTTTGCTAGGTAAAATGGGGGTGAAAATAACATTTTCTGAGTCCTTATATGTCAAGCACTACATTAGCCTGTCAAAAAGTGAATCCTGAGTCATTTCATTCTAACGAGATGAAGTAAGTTTTATAAGGAGACAAGTTCAGAGTAGTTCAAAAGTAGTGCACTGGAGTCAGACAGCCTTGACATCAATCCTGGGTCTCTCACTTGTTGCCTCTGTGGCCTCTGGTACAGAGGTCTTTGTATCTCTTTAAGCTCTTTGTATCTCAGTCTTCTGATCTATAAAATGGGGATGATTACTTTAACTACCTGATAGGGTTATTTTTTAGACTTCAGGTACCTTGTGAAGGGCCTGACATATCAGCTCTCAATAAATTTTCTGTTGCTAATGTTTGGAAGGGAAGAAATGAGCTGGCAGGTGGGTTATGACCTGATTAATGTGTGGAAATCTGGCATTGTCCTTCAAGCCATGGGAGACATATAAGGTTTCTTTCCTACAGAGGCAGGGCATGAAAAAAAAAAACAACTCCAAGTGCCTGGTATCCAGGGAGCTATCAGAAGGAGATAGGTTGAAGGGAGGAAAGACTGAGCCAGCAAAGGTTACCCTTCCCGGCAGCCTTCTCCAAATAACTTTACTCTGAACCCATCTTTTTCCTAAAGAGGTTTCCTGTATTTACGCTACTGTTTAATATTTCCTCAGAGGTCTACTCTTTAATATTTTTCTCTTCTTAATTAGATTATTAGGTAGTAGACTGGTGGGGTGGGGTAGCGTACAAAGCCTATCTTTTGTTTCTTAGGCCTCTCTTACCCATAACTCTTCAATGGAGGAAGAGGGGTGCCGTCCTCACTGTCCCCTCCTCCCTACTCTCAACACATCCTGAGAACTAGGATGGCTGACTGAGAAGTCACCTTCTCCAGTTTTCAAAGTCATTCTTCTTTTGACATAATGTAATGCCACTTGAGAAAGAGACAGAGTGTGTGTGTGTGTGTGTGTGTGTGTGTGTGTGTGTATAAAATGCATCATGTTACGCTGTGATCTTCTGAAGCAGTAATGTATTTGAGATCTAAAAGTAGCAGATATTTTAATAATGAAAGTCCAGTCAAAATTTATAAAGAATATACTTCTTAATTTGATTTTATTGAATCAGTATTATCAGGATACTGATGGATATTGCAAACTCCCAGACACTTGAAGAGATTTTTCACATCAATTCAGATGGCCAAGACAGAGCTTCTCAGAGTTAAATCACTTCCCTGCATTGGAAAGAAAACTTCCATTTCCCTTGCATTTAACTTTGCAGAGCTTAAGATTTCAGAAACTGACATACATTGCATGTTTGGGGGCGGGGGAGCTATAGAGCTTATCTAAATGTCAAGATTAACATGTTACTTCAGTGAGAAAGAGAGAACATCTCAAGTTTGGGTTTGGGATAGACTAATTAATTTAATAGAACTTGAAAATCAGTTTTTTCTGAGGTTAATTCTTAGAATTGTTCCTCAAGATAGTATTTGGTTCCATCCGTCCTAGGTGAGTTGTCACTAGAATTAGGAAATTATTTTCATACACTGCATTTTCATCACAAAACACCAGAAATATTAGCTTCCTTAGTCCCTGTTCAGTTTTCTCAGCCTTCTGGACTCAGACTCAGAGTTTTTGATACTTTTACCAATTGCAAGAAGACATGGCTTCATTTGATCAAGTCCTCAGTTCTATTTCAGTTTTGAGTGTCACTTCATCCTTAAAACTAATTAATATTAGGTCAGTGCATCAGCCACAGGGGAAAATGTTTTCCATGCATTTTTACTGAAACACGTTTTTTTGCTTGAATAAATTGAAGCAAATATTTTAAAATCTAGGTGGTTCGGTGGTGCTGCTTATATGTATTTTAGTTGCCCAGTTGTGTCTGATTTCTCTGTGACCCCATGGACTGTAGCCTACCAGGCTTCTCTGTCCATGGGATTTCCCAGGCAAGAATACTGCAGTGGGTTGCCGTTCCCTTCTCCAGTGGTTCTTCCTGACCCAGGGATCAACCCCAAGTTTCCCACATTGTAAGCAGATACTTTACCACCTGAGCCACCTCGGGGCACTAGTGGTAAAGAACGCACTGCCAGTGCAGAAGGCATGAGAGAGATGGGTTCGATCCCTGGGTCAGGAAGATCTTCTGGGGGAGGTCATGGCAGCCTACCCCAGTATTCTTACCTGGGGAATCCCATAGACAGAGGAGCCTGCAGTCCATAGGGTCGCAAGGAGTCTGACACGACTGGAGCAACTTAGCACACACACACACAGTTCATTCCAAGGCCAAAAGTTTTAATAATGTGAAAGGAAATTTGACTGTTCTAAATGTCTGTTTCATTGGCAAAAGGCAGTTGTTGAATTGAAAGTGTGGTTCGAATTAAAATTATCTTTTGGTTGGAAGAAGCTGTGTTTGGTTCAAGTTATACCTGGAGGGAACGGTGTGTTAATACATGAAGACTATGAGTCTAGAAAGACCAGCTTCACACCCAGATCTGACCTGTATCTGCCGTGAGGATTAATGCAAATGACTGAACCTAGCTGGCGGCAGTTTCTGCACTTGTGGAATAGACAAAGGGTCAGGGTAGAAATTAGTGATAGTATTGCACAAATCTAGACTTCAGCACCTACTAGCTACTGTATCATTTAAGTTGAGTTATTTAACTGAAGTTTCCTCATCTCTAAAAGCAAGAGAAACAGTCATCTGACCACATCTGTGGTCTGGAAGGCCAACTGAACTGTGCCATTTTATAGATGGGACTTGAGCATCCATGGATTTTAGTAACACTGGGGGTCCTGAGACCAGCCCTCCACGGGTACCAAGGGACAACTGACTCCATAGCACAGACCCTTGAACAGAGCAAGTTCTCAATGTTGTTGTTGCAGAGGTTATTGTTAACATTTCACCCGTTCCCAAGCTGCTACCTCACCTTCTGAGGACGGTTTAAAAAGAAGGCTGTCCTTTTAGCTGTTGTTGGGTCCTTGACAATAATTTAGAGAAAGGAAAAACACAGATGGAATCCGCACATTCCTCAAGTAATAAAGTGCCCTGGTGGTAGTAATACAACTAGAATGCAGACAGCCCTCACGTGCCCGGTGCAGTGCGTCTCACGTGGGGGCCCAGCACATTTTCTTCATTGTTGGGGAGGAATACGGTCTGAAAGGAAGTCATAAAAATAATAACTCCATAGATTAGCACTTTAAAGTTTACCAGAGAGCTTTTGGCCACCTGGATTCCTTTTCTGATTGAATGGTGAAGTATAAAAAGTTAAAAAATAGAAAATGCTTCCCACATTGCTTATCTTAAATAAGTAATCCTCTTCGTAAATGCAGCAAATATATTACCACTCCCATTTTATAGAGAAGGAAACTGTTACTTTACAGGTGTTAGATAATTTCCCTGCAGTCACCAAAGTGATTAGCAGAGTAGCCAGAGGCTTCACTGCTCAGGAGGAACACTGGAGGTGCTAAATAGAAATCTTCAGAATGAGTGAAGTCATCAGAGCAAAACCACTTGTATGCTTTTATTATCAGGTAAAATGAGCATAAATTATAATATACTTTTATGAAAATAAAATACCATTTTCATTTGTGTTTCTGAAGCTTGTTTATATGGAAGATAAAATGGAAACTGACTAAACAACAAATTTTGTTCCTTTAAATTTTTTTTTTTTTTAAAGGGAAAAATCTCCTAAATGTGGACATTAGGAAAAGCCTTTTACTATACTTGAAACCACTCAATAATAGGTGAGAATATTTATGGCTAATATTCAATTCATTTACCAAATACATCTTGAGTTAAAAGTTCTGAGAGCCAGAGAGCTACACATGTAAGAAGCCCACTACCTACCACAATACTACAGGGGCCTTGCAAAGAAAATGAATTTACAAAAGAAATTAAATATTAAATCTACATTTCTTTCTGTGTCTTGATACTTGTGTGTTATAAACTATTTTTAATTCTTATACATGATTGAAATCTTCTCTCATTTTTTGTCTTGGGCAGAAGAGCAATCTTAAGCAACCCATTATACCTCACTTTCTTTTACTTCCTGATGTAGCCAAGGGCTGTTGTGGCTGCATGGAGCAAAGCAGTAGGATCACCTTGAATATTAGGTGAGCCTGGCTCTGGAGGACTATGGGCAAGCAGATGGTAGGAAGCATCTTGGTCTCTGGGCTCTAGGAATACCTCTGCACAGAATAAAGGGAAGGAATAGCACGCTGAACAGTAGAAAGACATTCACATAAACTATGTAGGTGAGGAGATTTGTTTATTATTGGAAAAAGACTGAGACTTAAAGGTCTAGCTTAATTTCTTTTTCCTCAGTAGGGGAAAAAGGAGTAATTTCTACCACCATGATGACTATCTTTTGGAAAGACTTTTCCTCTCTATTTGCAGAAAAATTTCTTTCTTTTCAAATAATGGGGGGAAAACTCTTACATTAATACCATACAGCTATTTTACAAGACTCCTGTTAGGAAGCAAAGAAGAGTTTATTGTAGTCTTTCAATACTGTGTTGTAATATGCCAGCAAATTTGGAAAACTCAGCAGTGGCCACAGGACTGGAAAAGATTACTTTTCATTCCAATCCCAAAGAAAGGCAATGCCAAAGAATGTTCAAACTACAGCACAATTGCACTCATCTCACACGCTAGCAATGTAATGCTCAAAATTCTCCAAGCAAGCCTTCAACAGTATGTGACCCAAGAACTTCCATATGTTCAGACTGGATTTAGAAAAGGCAGAAGAACCAGAGATCAAATTCCCAACATCTGTTGGATCATAGATAAAGCAAGAGAGTTCTAGCAAAACATCTACTTTTGCTTTATTATCTACACCAAAGCCTTTGACTGTGTGGATCACAACAAACTATGGAAAATTCTTAAAGATTTGGGAAGACCAGACCACTTTACCTGACTCCTGAGAAAATCTGTATGCAGGTCAAGAAGCAACAGTTAAAACCAGACATGGAACAACGGACTGGCTCCAAATTGGGAAAGAAGTACATCAAGGCTGTATCTTGTCACCCTGCTTATTTAACTTTTACGCAGAGTACATCTTGCAAAACGCCAGGCTGGATGAAGCACAAGCTAGAATCAAGATTGCCGGGAGAAATAATCAATAACCTCAGATATACAGATGACACTACCCATATGGCAGAAAATGAAGAGGGACTAGAGAGCCTTTCAATGAAAGTGAAAGAGGAGAGTGAAAAAGTTGGCTTCAAACTCAGCATTCAGAAAACTAAGATCATGGCATCTGGTCCTATCACTTCATGGCAAATAGATGGGGAAATAATGGAAACAGTGATAGACTATTTTCTTGGGCTCCGAAATCACTGCAGATGGTGACTGCAGCCATGAAATTAAAAGACACTTGCTCCTTGGAAGAAAAGCTATGATCAACCTAGGCAGCATATTAATATGGTTTTTCACTAATCATGTATGGATGTGAGAGTTGGACTATAAAGAAAGCTGAGTGCCAAAGAATTGATGCTTTTGAACTGTGGTATTGGAAAAGACTCTTGAGAGTCCCTTGGACTGCAGGGAGATCGAACCAGTCCATCCTAAAGGAAATCAGTCCTGAACATTCATTGGAAGGACTGATGCTGAAGCTGAAACTCCAATTCTTTGGCCACTTGATGTGAAGAACTGACTCACTAGAAAAGACCCTGATGCTGGGAACATTGAGGGCAGGAGGCGAAGGGGACGACAGAGGCTGAGATGGTTGGATGGCATCACTGACTCGATGGACATGAGTTTGAGCAAGCGCCTGGGTTTGGTGATGAACAGGGAACCCTGGTGCGCTGTAGCCTATAGGGTCTCAGAGTCGGGCCAACTGAGTAATTGAACTGAATGCTATGTCAGGAGACTCACATTGCATTACCTAAGAGAGACCTGATGAAGCCCTAGTTCAATAGAATCTGAGAAAAGGAGACTGTGATAGAATTTGAGCTGTCCTTTATCAGAGATAACTTGGCTGCATTCCAAACTGAGGCAGGTATTCATTCAGTTTTGGGTGATTATGAACAGATCTGTTATAAACATTTATGTGCAGGTTTTTACGTGAACATAAATGTTTTAATTCTCTAGAGTACAGCCCAAGAAGTGTGATTGCTGGATCATATGATAAATGTATGCTAAAGTTTATAAGAAACTTTCTAAGCAAACTGTTTTCCAGTGTATCTGTATACCATTTTGCATTCTCAGCAGCAAAATATGGGAGTTTCAGCTGTTACTTATACTTGCTAGAATGGTATTAAGCATTTTAAAATTTTATCCACTTTATTGGAGAAAGATAGTAGCATCTCATTGTTGTTTTAATTTGCATTTTCCTAACGGCTAGTGGTGTTAAACATATTTTTGTGTGCCTATTTGCCACATGTATGTCCTCTTCAGTGGAGTGTTTGTTCCAGTCTCTTGTCCGTTTTTTAGTTTTGTTGCCAAGTTTTGAAAGGTCTTAGATGCATTCTGTATGCATGCTTTTCACATCATATCTAAAAATTCTTTAATTCTAGGTAGCACATATTTCCTCCTGTTTTCTTCTTAAGTGTTTTACACTTTGCATTCTATTGTTAGGATCTATGATCCATTCTGAGTTAACTTTTGAATGAAATTTACAGTGAGATTTAGTTTTGGTTTTGATATCCAGTTGTTCCAATACCAGTTGTTAAGACAGTTCTTTCTTTATTGAATTAATTTTGCAAATTTGTTGGAAATCAATTAGCCATATCTGTGCAGGCCTGTTTCTGTTGGTCTGTGTCTGTCTGATAACACACTATCTTGATTACTTTATAGTAAACTTAATATTAAGTCCTAAATCAGGTAGTGTGATTCTTCCAACTTTATTATTTTTCAGATTTGTGTAGCAATATTTTTTACTTCCTTTGCCTTGCCATGTAATTTTAGAATCAACTTATCTATATCAACTAAGGAGAATCCTGCTGGTTTTTATTACAGTTACATTGTATCCATAGATCAGTTTTGGGAGAATTGACTGTTTGTCTATGTAGTGTTTTCCAGTTCATGACCACAGTATGTCTGTATTTAGGTGGTCTTAAGTAGTCCCATCTGTGTCTTGACGTTTATTTACCTACCATCTCTGTCTTTCCCCCACCCCACCCCCACCGAGTGGATCTTGTGCCTAATGTTAAATAGCAGTGGTGAAAGTAGGCATCTCTGCTTTGTTCTGATCTCCCAGTTAGTCTTTGACTATTAAGTGTAATGTTGGCTGTAGGTGCCCCTTTCTGTAAGTGCCCCTTTCAGGTTGAGAAGGTTTCCTTCTATACCTAGTCTGCCAAGAATTTTTGTTATGAATATATGTTGGATTTCATGAAATGCTTTTTCTGTATCAGTGGATGGATGTGATCATGCGGTTTTTCTTCTTTATGCTGTTAATTGATGGAATTGGCTAAGAGCTGAGGAATAAGACAGTGCAGAAAAGAAAAGAAAAAAAAAAAAAAAAGAGGAATTCCCTGGATTTCAGACTATATTGAGTCCAAGCCAGGGGATGATGGAGGGGGAAAAATGGTAAATTCACTGCTGGTTTGGTGATAGCTTAACTTCTTCCCCAAATGCTTTAGTTGGTATTTCCTTTTTGCACTTCTTAGATGGCTGCTTTATTTATTTTGTCCAGGTTTAATAGCCCCATTCAGTGGGAGAAACAGGGTAGTGTGTGCTTACTACATCTCACCTGGAACCAATCTATTGTTTTTACCTTCTCAACAATTTACAGACATTATTAAATTGACTTGCTGAATTTATATAATTTTAAATTTGAAGAATTAAGGTTCATTTGTGGTCATATGATGGATTTAGGTATTGTAATATGTAATGATATTTTCTATTTAAATATAAGCAGTAATTGCTGTGAGACAGATGTACATAAAACTAAATTATAAGAATAGTTTAAACTGATCTGTTTCCTGAGAATTTCTCTTTGACTGTATTTTTTAATATCATGTGTTTTGAAACACTGTTTCAAACTCACATCAGGTTTAAATGTTGAAACTTTTAGAACTAGTGATACCACACTGCTCGTTCAGATAAATAAAATGCTTGTGTACCTAGCAAGGGCTCTGGGTGGAAGTTTCCACTGGAGGCCGAGTAATGAGGCATGAAGAGATGGAGGAGGGGCAGATCTGAGAAAGGTCTCATGTGGATGAAGCTGTGGAGATGCTGAGAGGAAGAGCAGAGAGAGTGGGATGGGGGCTTGTTTGAGACCTTTACTCAGAAGTGCAGGAGGAAGGCCTCTGCAGGCATCTGCAGGCCCCCCCAGTGCCAGGAGGAAACAAGCTTCAGTAACATGTACCTACTGCAGCAAGGGGTGTAGAGGATGAAGATGGGGCAGTGCCATCAATGTGTTGTCTGATGACCTTGGAGAAATTTTTCAGTTAATCAGTAAGCAAGCCGAAGAACAAGAAAAATGAGAATGATGATGGGATATTGTATTATATACGTATGCATGCTCAGTCATGTCCAACTCTGCAACCCCGTGGACTGTAGCCCACCAGGCTCTTCTGTCCATGGGGTTCTCCAGGGAAGAGTACTGGTATGGGTTGCCATGGCCTCCTCCAGGGGATCTTCCCAACCTAAGGATCAATCCTGCATCTTCTTGCATTGGCAGGCAGATTCTTTACCACTGAACCACCTGGGAAGACACATTTTGTTTGATTTTCAGTTCCTTGACCATGAGAGCAGTGTTAATGTATCTTTATTACCCATAACACTGCACATAGTAAGCATCCAGTTAAGATTTCTACACTTCTGAGTGACACTCTGTTACCAGCAGTGTCTGCACACTCAGTGTTGGTTAGAGACTAGCAGAGATTGTTGGGTGAGGCTGGAGACAGAGAAGGAAAAATGCACTATCGAAGAGCTGTTGTCCTTTTTATCAAAATCTGAAGAAGACTCTCTTGTTATCCTCTTTCATTTATAATTTCATTAGGTTAAAGCATCTGCCTGCAATGCAGGAGACCTGGGTTCGATCCCTGGGTCGGGAAGATCCCCTGGAGAAGGAAATGGCAACCCACTCCAGTATTCTTGCCTGGAGAATCCCATGGAGGAGGAGCCTGGTGGGCTACAGTCCACGGGGTCGCAAAGAGTCAGACACGACTAAGCGACTTCACTCTACTGTTTATAGCTTTACTTACTTCCAAAACTGATGAGGCAGCTAAAGGGTGGCCAGAATAAAATATGAAAGTCTTTAGTATATGTTCCCTTGAACAAGGATCCTTTTTTTTTTCTTTTTCATTAAAGAACTAAGGAATATCTTGCTAATGTGCTGTTTTGGGCTGTTGGTTTTGGAATGGAAAAGATAATGTGTCTTCTGAGCCACCCATTTCTGTTTGTATTGATTATTTTAGCTGGTTTTCTTTTATTCCATGATACTGCTTTATAGGAGCAAGTAAGAAATATGACATCCACTGTTGATTTCAAATGAAGAATCACTGGTTCTTAAGCCTGTGTTTGTGATTTTTTTTTCAGGATCAGAATTCAGGCCATAAATGAAATTGGAGCTGGACCATTTAGTCAGTTCATTAAAGCAAAAACTCGGCCGTTACCACCCTTGCCTCCTAGGCTCGAATGTGCTGCTGCGGGGCCTCAGAGCCTGAAGCTGAAATGGGGAGACAGTAACGCCAAGATGCACACTGCTGATGATATGGTGTACACACTGCAGCTGGAGGACAGAAACAAGAGGTGAGGGGCTTAGGGGTTCATCCGAAAAATCCATGACTTTGGCTTATGGGATGAAGTCTTCCCAGTTCTTTTGGCCTCCGAAACACTCCTCGCCCTGTTGAAAGACTTCCTAGTATTTGGGTTCTGTACTTTATACTCAAAGTTGTATTCCCCACTTGGAATTTTCTAAATTAAGAATCTAATGATCCTGATTTCCCTATAGATGATAAATACATGTTTGTTTGTTTGTTTTCCTTTCATAAAGCCAGAAAAATGGAGAGAAGTTCTCTGAAAGGAAAACGGTCAAATTCAAGTCCCTGCTGTGTAATAGTGTTAGATTAGTCATGAGTGCAGAGGGAAATAAGACTCAGGAAGGGATGTTAACCTCTTTTAAATATTCAGTAACCATCAGGACAAACATGTTTACCAGTCTGAAATAGCTGTGGTGATGTACAGATGGGGACTGTGCTCTGTAACTATGGGCAGTGCAACATAATATCAAATTAACTAGAGCAAATAGGAGTTTCTTTATAAGATTCCATACTCAGGAAACACTCTTGGTGACAGAAATCATATCCAGCCTTTCACATAGTATTTATTTAACCTAACTTCATTTCCTCTGAGAATGGCCGATCAGAAGATGGGCAGCTGACCTGTATTTAGGAATAATTCAGTTGTGGAGCAAAAGTTAATGACAGAAAGTTCTGTTACCAAAAGTTCAAACAAGAGTCTCAGCTTGAAGGAGGTGGGAAATTACCATACAACCAAGACAGCCTTTTGGGGTAGACATGCTGCCCCTTCCTGCACACAGCTGCTGAAGCAAGAATCAGGGTATGTGGAAGCGTCTCTGTCATTTCCCCTTAATGCTTCATGGTACCCTGCTCTTTCATGTGGGGACCTGGTTCTTTTTCAGACCCCTTCCAACCTCCACCTCTGCTCCGCACTTGAGTCCTTTGATTCAGGTGCGCTCAGTGGAGTCCCGCTGTGTGGAGGGCATTGTTGCAAGGTGGGTCCTCAGTGGAGACCAAGAACAAAAGGAAGGCCCTGCCCCGTCTCCAGGAGCATGATAGCAACCTACACATCGTCAGAGAACACTAGTAGAATTGGAGAAAAGTGCTCTGGGAGTTTGAAGTGGGCAGACATAGGGTGTAAAGTGCAGAGACTCTCTGGTTGCAAAGAACAGGAACAGCTTTGTGAAACAGGCCACGTTTGAACTTGACATTGAAAGACCTAGAAAACACAATAGTTTGACTTAGAGCAAAAAGCGATCATCCTTTAGGAAATGAATCCTAGTATAGAAAGAACAGAAAAAGTAAGCTTCTTCTGGGGAGATTCATTAGAGATCAAATTCATATTCATTTGCAGACAAGATCATTCATCTTACCATGCCATGTGCTTTTGGATGCATTTTTCACAGGCTCATTATTTTATTGGCAGGAGACTCCTCAACCTTACTGGCAAGAAGAGGAACTATGGACTAACAGAAATCATGATAAATATATTAAGCTAGCATTTGGGGAAATCTGTAAATGAGTCTTTTTTCCTGGGCTTTTGGCTTACACTGGTGGTCCTGAGAACCTTCCTTAGAGAATACCTTCTAGTTGTACTATTTAGAAAAAAAGCAAATTTCCGAATCACTGTGGAAGCTGGAGGCAGAATTGGGATCTGAGCCAGCACCTCCTGACCTCCCTGTGGAGCTGCCTCTGCTGTTACCTCCAAGAATATGGGGAGATTGACAGCTCTGCACTGTCCCCAGTGTGCTGCAGCCCTGTCCTATGCAAGGCAGCAACCTGAGGGACCTTGTAGAGAGAACCGTACAGATGCTTAGAACAAAGCCTCTGTGAGTGCTGGTCCAAAGAAGAATACTGTTGTGAGGCATCTGAAAATGTCAGACAGGAAAGAGTGCAAACCCTCGTAATCAATCCATGCTCTTCTCTCATAAAAAAAGGAAAAAAACCTGGCTTGTTAAATAAATGACTCATCTAAATTTAAATGGCAGTTTAAGAAAACTCACCATTAGGAGTAGTATTTTTCTTATTTTTATGAGCTAGAGGCCAGATTTATCTTTTTCTAAATTAGATTTGTCAGTGTTCTCAGAAGTTATCAAAGTGATGGGGATAGAGAACGTAATAAATTCTCATTTTATTTGTGGAATTATTTTCCTGGGATTTAAAAGGGTGAAACGCGGCCTAATTTGAGTCTGAAGATGACCTTCCTTGCTGTCTTGAAACGGAACTGTTGTCATGAATGGTCCCATGACTCCAAGCCTTTGACTTTGGCTCTTGACTACTGAAGATTAGGGAGAAACACTTGGCATTGGATAGATCATAATACTTGTACTTAGGTCTTTGTCAATTCTGCTCCCCTTGAAGTTATTTAAAACTTGGATATGGCCTATCCAGTGAAAGGAACAGCATTTTCTTCCAAAATGACAGCTGTCTTTTTAATTGAAATTGTGGTTGCTAGAGTGGTTTCTAGTTGTGGCTTTTGGGAAAAGTGTTCACATTCTTTAGCACCTGTACTGATTTCATTAACCACCAATTAGTTTCTGTTATAGATGTGGCAAAAATATCATATATCCTTCTGTGGCCAAGATGAGAACCAGAGTTTGTGGTGTTCGTGTACTTACTTAGCTGTCAGCTCTCAAAATATTTCTTTTCCCATGTTTGCCTGGCTTACCAGTTACTGTGGGCATTTGGAAGGAGTGCCACAGTGTCTGAGTTTTACCACTGTCCTTGGTAGCCAATGCAAGTAATCTGAGTCTTTAAACATGAAGCAGCAGCAGAACAATGAAAATGTATAACGCCGTGCTTGGTAATTGTCAGATTAAAGAGTTGAGTTGATTTCAGCTGCTAAACTATTGCTCCCGAGTTTTCCATATCCATAAAATAAAGGAGTTGAACCAGAAGCTGAACTCTAGTCCAGAAAAACTTCCACCTTTTTCACCTTAAAGCCGTGAATCTCTGTAGATTCTTTGTGAGTTAAATCCAATTCAAAAAGGTGTCTTTTGTAAATGATTAGAGAATGTTCTCTTTTTTTCTTCATGTTTTAGCTTCTACTTTTGATAAATAAGAAGAAAGATACTAACATTCCTTAAGAATGACCACTTAATGGCCAAAATCCTTAAGGTTTTGCATCTATGATGTGCTGGTTTATTATGTTTAATTTATAGAGCTCACAATCAAAAAAATCTGACATGGCCCAGAGATTTCTAAGTATACTGTTTGGCCAAAAATGTATTTTCAAACCCTCGAAAAGGCACTACTATTTATCGAGCACCTACAAAGTGCCAGGCATTTATCAGCATTATTTAGTTCTTGAATAGATCACAGTCTAGTGGGCATAGGTAGAAGAGACAGCAGGTCATAGTGTGAAAGGCTGAAAGACTGACATAAGCACAGAGTGTGAGGGAAGGTGGGAGAATGGCATATGCTTTAGGCCGAAAATTGAACAGAGAGGGCTTATTCAGAAGGTAACAGGCTGGACGAGTCTTAAAAGAGTATCAATCCATATAACCTCATGCTGGAGAGCTTCAGGATGGAGACCAGCGAGAAGGACTCAGGATTGGGTGGAAACCAAAGCTATAATCCTTAGGAAACAGAATGTCCTACCTAGATCTTCGTGTAAATGGCGTTCTATTCTGGTACTTTTACACGTGGATTTTTTTTTTTAAACTTTGGGCTGCTTCATGTAAATAAGGGCTTCCCTGGTGGCTCAGCTGGTAAAGAATCCACCTGCAATGTGGGAGACCTGGGTTCGATCTCTGGTTTGGGAAGATCCCCTGGACAAGGTGGAATGTCTACGCGCTCCAGTATTCTGGCCTGGAAAATTCCATGGACTGTATGTAGTCGATGGGGTCACAAAGAGTCAGACACGACTGAGCAACTTTCACTACTATAGGGCACCTTGCCCAAATCCTTGCTTCAAGGTAAGTCCACCTAGAATTCATCCAGCTCACTGGGACTTCCTGTGTGGAAAGTTTTTCCCCTTGAACAAGACATTTGTTTCCCACATACTCAAGATTTTGACCCACAAGGTTCCCAGTCCAAGATCACTGATTATATATTTATGCAGCAGCCTCAAAGCAGGACTAAGTTTATCCCTAGCACTTAGATTATGATCACTCAATCATCAACTTTTTAAAAATTACTACAGTGTGCTAGGTCTTGTGAGGTAGGTAGCCTGCCTATAAGGAGCTTATCTTGCTGAGGAAATAAATTAATGTGAAAAAACAAGCAGATAACACAAGAGATTTTATTTAATTTCAACAGAAAAACAAAAATTATGTTAGTTTGGCTATAGAGTGATTAATTCTGTTATTCTTAACAGATCTAGCATAGATCCAAATGTCTTTGTTTTCTTTATATGCAAGAAAAATATATATCCAAAAGTAAACATTTTCATAATGCTGCATTAACCTAATACAGGGATTAGAATAACAATATCAGCTCATGCATTTTAAGAGTATAATGTTGTAATGATGATTTTGAAGCAGCATCTGTCTGTGTTACTGAAACAAAATGTTGATGCTGCCCTAACAGAATTTGAGTTGATGCTAACTCTCATCCTGACCCTGTGGGACCCTGTTCCTGATAATTATACACAGCACTGAGGCAAGAGGAACTTAAGTTCCAGGAATGCATTTATGGTTAATCAGTTGTTCAGGTTACTCAGACACCCAATGTATTTTAAAGCAAGGCTCCAGCCAAGTGGGGATTGGAGAGAGGGCTCTAATAGAATTGGATAATTGCCACTTGTTCTCCATTTAAATCAGCCCTTGTGCCCATGACACTTTTCCCGTTAGCCAGCAAAATTGGGGGTGGTTTGTAATGTGTGCAGTATAATTGCCAATTCACTGTTAGGGACAAAAAGTAACCTGCATGAAGAAACCGTAAAAAAATACACACTAGGCAACAAATAAAAGTGGCCACAGAATATGAGCACTCCGGGAATGAGCGCATGCCTATTATAGAACAAACTCCTGCTTGTATTTCTCAGAGAATGTTGTTGAATTAAATGAAATAGATGTTAACTAACTCAGGGCCTACAAAAGACCTTTGGTGTTCATTTCCTTTTGCTTCTCTGGATCAGTCTCCGATTCACACGACCATCCTTGCTGGGTAAATGGCATTTTTATAACCTTCAGTCACCGGAAGGCAGTTGTAGTTCTGGACAGGGATGTCAATTCTCTGTTGTAACCCCACATCCGTTACTAAATTTCTAAATGACTAGAGGCATGTCCCTTAACTTCTTTTGGCCTTAGTTTTTCCATTTACAAAATGAAGCTAGTGATACCTGTCTTCAGTCCCTGACTGATGAGGTGGGGGAGGGGGAATTTTTATTTCTTTAAAAGGGCGCATAAAAATTCATCACGCAAAATGAAAAATATTACTAGTTTATTTTGTTTCAGGCTGAAATGTTCTAAGCACAGCCTGAGGTGAAGGGTAATAAATGAACTATTTGAGATCTTACTTGCACCAGAAGTAAAATTCAGACTACAGTTTTTTCTTCTATTTAAGAATCGAATTTCTATTTAAAAAATAAGTAGCAGAATGGAAGTAGATAGCATTTTCCATTTCATTTTTTCCTAAATGAGATAGGATTGAGGCAAGGCCTCTAAAATAAAAGTAGACTAATAAAAATCTGGAAGACTGAGAAGAATACGCTTGAAGATGAGATTCCCTGCCCATATTAGAAAGCAAAGTAAGAGAAGAGTTTCAAAGTTCTCAGGTGGTCCTTAGAGATTCTAGTCATCCTTGCTTTGAATATAAGTAAATTTCTTTTTTGATATATATCAAATGCAGTGTGGACAAAAAGATGCAGATAGTCTTATTCTATGTACAGAATTTCAGTAGCTATAGTGACATTTTACTTCTTAGAAAAGAAGCATAACCAAAATGTATTGCAGTCTGGTTACTCATAACCCAAAAGGTCCATGTGGAGCTGGGAACATGAGGGTTAGGAAATTAATGCCTTTCCTCATTGGTCTTTTGGAAATCACTCTTGGCACTTGAGTGTTCAGTCTCCAAACTGGCACTCTCAGCAACGTAAGAACCAGCTTGGGAAAAGAACCTTCCTTGCCTCAGGTGTCCCTACTTGGTACCACCTGCTGCCATCTGCTTCTGCATAGAAATGGTGGGACTCTGTGTTCTTGCTGGAGTGAGGGCACATACTATTCATTCCTGTTTTGAACATCCTCCATCCCGAAGATAACTTCAGTAATGTAGGGAATGCACACAAACACACTCAACCAATCCAGAGAAATTAAGAAAAAATGAAGGTAATGGCATGGCATTGCTAAGAAATATAGCTGCATTGAGCTTACTAGCACCTGTTAATTTGTGATATTTCGAAATTGCCATTTGCAGTCATTTGTGGACCACAGGCCATTTTAGGTCAGCAGGTTAGATCATTTTGAGTTCATATTAATGAGCTGCTGTTAGCCTTCAGTGTGCTGATAGCAACAAGAAAGTAAACACAGAAACCTCAGGATTACCTATTTTCTACTATGAACTTGTTATATGCCATCCAGAGAATTCTTGGATTTTTTTTAAACAAAACTGTTTTAAGGAAACAGATTTTAAAATTAAATTATTTGTATATCATTTTCCTCTGAAATGATTTAAAATAAGCACATAAAAATGTAATATGTCTGCATTTTTTTTGTCAGTTGCACTTCGGTGCAAAAAAGTCATCTTTTGCAATATTAAAGCCTAAAATGCTGAGATTGAAAGAATTCCTTGAAAATGTCAAAAATCTGTTGTTTTGCCTTCATAATATATGTTTAATAACAAATTATATGATTTTCTTGATCCTTTCATTTGGATCTCAGTAAATTCCTGCCAGGTGAATAAGACAGTTGTTATCCCAAGTGTCTAGAAGTGGACTGGAGAGCTTTGATCTGTTCATCATGATGGTAACAGGCTCTGCATTGGGGCCAAGGTCTTTGTACCTCGTCATATCTACCATGGAGTACTCAGACAGGCAAGCAGAATAGAGGCATATTCGTTCTGTATTTTTAAATATGTAAAATGTTTTTTTCAATCACTGCTAAATTACCAGCATTGAAACCCACGTGTGTGTGTGGTCATCAGAGGGTTTAGTTTCAAGAAGACATAGTCAAAGCTAAAGCCAGTTGGGGGCAGAGCCATATAGAATTTATTTAAACCATAAACTCCCAGTGACCCACCAAACCTGCCATGTTTATGTTTCCCCTTCCAAGTAAGTATCTGTTTTAGTACACGAGAGCATTTCGTTTCTCCTTTCCCTAAGTAAAAATGCCCAAATTTCCATTAATGGCCAGCATTTCTGTAGCAGCCACTGCTCCGTTTTCAACTGTTGTCATCAGCGATTCTCAGCCTGGCTTCCCCAGGACAGGGTGATGGTATTTACATGCAGTTTTCCCACCAGCTCCAGGAAGCCTAAGGAATGTGGGTGAGGGGGGTGCCCTCCAGACTTCTCCAGTGTTGAGAAAGGAGGTAAATCATCCATGAACCTTGCTGC
This sequence comes from Oryx dammah, assembly GCF_014754425.2. Taxonomy (NCBI): domain Eukaryota; kingdom Metazoa; phylum Chordata; class Mammalia; order Artiodactyla; family Bovidae; genus Oryx; species Oryx dammah. Next base: position 61,879,668 of record NW_024070186.1, read on the forward strand.
TTTGTTATTAATAGTATTATAAACAATAACCACTAATATTTATCAAGCACTCATAGGTGCTAGGCAATTTGTAGTGAGTTCTCTCTGCATTTTCCCATTTAATTCTCATAACAACCCTCTAAGGGGGTCGGCACTACTGTAGTACCCATTTTACACAGGAGAAAACAGTTTACTTGGCTTACATTGGTGAAGATCATCAGGCTGTTGAACTCAAACTCAAGTCTGTCTACAAAGATTGATATTACTCATTGTGCCCTCAGTCCCTGCACCAGTGGGGGAGCAACCACAGTGGAGCCCCAGGGTGTTTCTATTCCTGTCCTCTTACTTGGCCTTCACAGGAACCCTAGGTCATGGGACTGATGCTTCCAAAGGCCATGGGCATCGGGAGTTGAGGGTGGAGCAGAAGACCTCTCAGAGGCACTGCCAGTGTAAGCCCAGGGCTCCAGGGAGACCTTTAAGGAGCTGTGATATCACCAGGGGCCCCTGTGGCCTGAACTGATACTAAAATTACTCAGTGACTTTATTCAGCATGAACTACATTCTAGAAACCATGCCACCTGTTACGTATGTAAATGTGTGTGTATGTGTATAATATCTTGTGTTTCTGTAGCACAGAAGCATTCATGTGATATAATAAGCAGTGCAAATTTCATGCAAACTCCCTGGTTACCATTCAGTGGCGGAGGGCGGGGGGCAGTGGGGGATGGTGAGTGTTCTACATCTTGCGCAAGCCGTAACAGATGCAGCCAAGCATCACAAGTTCAGATGGACCTCTTCCTGCTGGGACATGGACTGGTGGTAGCCCCAGCCACCTGGAGAATAGCCTGTGTGGTGGGAGTTGAGAGCCACGGTGGTCCTCAGGGTACCTTGCCCTGACTGGGATGGTTGGTGGCACTCATGGTACAGGGTCTGGAGCCACTGGGCTCCTTGTGTTTAACTCTTACTGTATGTTGGGCTCAGTGCTAAGCTTTTTACCCACATTTCCACAGTTGACTCTCAAAACAACCTATTAGGTGAATACTGTTCCTGTTTTGCAGATAGAGAAATAAGATTAAGGGGCAAATGGTTTGGCAGTAAGGGGCAGGGCTGAGACTCGTGGCTAGTCTTGCTGGGTCCAAGTCCCCTGCCCCTTCCCGTGAGACCAACAAGGGGGGAGAGGGGGAGGGGAGAAGTGAAGGGTGGCCCAGTCTTCACCGGGCAGTAGAGACCAAGATATGCCCCAGGGGAACGTGGACTCCCCACATAGTGCGTCTCTCGTCAGGGGATTGAGGTCTCAGAGTTTCAGCAGCTCCTGCTGGTGAGGTCGGCACTCCAGCTGCCCTAGGTCCTCCCCCTTCCCCGATGACTTCTCATGGCAGAGACGATCTTTTCTAGGGCTTCGGGTGATGCACTGTGGCATGATATGGGTCAGGTCCTTCTAGACGACAGGAGGGCCTCTGGCTGTGGCTCACGTTCCAGGGCTGGTGGTGCATGCGCACGTGGGATCCCAACACTGGCCCTGAGCGCTCTAAACGTAAGGCGGGGAGGTGCCCCTGGGACACCCGGACAGCCGCTGTCCTCCTCCTCAGGGCAAAGCCTCACTCTGAGTCCTTGGTTGGTGTAAAATGTGGAGTCTTCGATCACTGTGTCTTGGGATGTGTAGCATGCTTAATTCTATCACCAAAGGCCTCTGGCTTACTTACTAATGGATTTTAAAAGTAAGTTGGTCTTGGTAAAACAAATATTTGATGGATATTTTTAATCTCTCCTTGAGTGGTTCTAGCCATAGGGTGTTAACCTAGGGAACCACCCAGAGAGGCCACTATGCAACTGGCTATAAAGCGCTGGCTCTGAAGAAGGTTCGTTCTTCTCCTGCCGCTTGGGGTGATAGAAAATACAGAATTGGGGTGAAAGAGGGATCGTTTTGTGTGTGTGTTGGCTTGTGTGCTTTTGTTTTGGTTGGTCTTTATTGTTTGAAAGAGAAGTCACTGTCAGCACATACAGAAGGCTTAGGATCAACAGATACTTGCTTGAAGCCTACTCTGTAGGGTCTGGGGCTCTTACTGAGCTTTCACACTGAATCCCGCCATCTTGCCCACACTTTACTAACCGGTCTGGTGGGTGAGGGTAAACGACCAGTGTGTGCAGGGCAGCCTCTCCCCACGCAGCTGAGCCTTCACCCAGGAGGAAAGAAAGTAACGTCAGGGTTAGCTGTCTTCTCAGCATTACAAAATGACTGTAACACACACTGCCTGGTTATTACTGGTCCAGATCAGTCATGTCTGACTCTTTGCAACTCCACGGACTGTAGCCTACCAGGCTACTCCATCCATGGGATTTCCCAGGCAAGAATACTGGAGTGGGGTGCCATTGCCTTCTCCAGGAGATCTTCCTGACCCAGGGATTGAACCCAGGTCTCCTGCATTGTAGGTAGGCGCCTTACCATCTGAGCCACCAAGGAAGTCCCTTGTATTAACCCATTTAAACCTCACAACAGCTCCATGAGGTAGGTTCTGTCATTAGCTTCATTGCACTGTCCCTCGATGCAAACAAGCACTCTAATGGCAAAATTGTAAAGTTTTTCATTTTCATCACCTGTTCCGCATGCTTTTTCTAAATTGGACTGCATTTTTAAAAGATTAATAAAATGCTGTGGTACGCCAGCAAAACAAGAAAAAGGAACAAAATAGCTATTCTAAAACTGGCAGATTCTGATGAATTTGAAAATTGAAATATTAGAAAATATGCTATTTGCTCAGTTCAGATTATACTACAAAATTAGAGTACTGACTCTGCTTCAGTAAATTTCTTTGTGAATGCGAGTGCTGCTGCCTATGTAGATTTATTGAACTTATTTCAAAAGAAAATACCCTCCTCAGGGCCAGGAATGGGCAGGGAAGCAGCACTTGCTGCTGGTCATCCTCTCGAAACTCCTTTAAAAACCAGGCTGTATTGCAAGTTTATAGTGAAGATGCAACATTTCTCCCTCTCAAACTGTGACTTCCATTTTGTGGTATAATTAAGGGCAATTACTCCAGTTAGAGATTCTAGCCTGAGTGAGGCTGAGTTAATAAATAGCTGTTTGCCTCTAGCATTAGCAAGGGGTATCTTCATTAAAGTGGTGATGTTGTTAGGTACACTGAGTAGGTTACCATGGTATTTATGGGTTTCAGCCTGGACTCTGTCTCTTCCTGAAATTAAAAATGTTCATTCTTCAGTAAAACGTGCTTCTTTACACAGCAAAGCAGAAGGAACATTAAACAGGTGAAATGACTAGGGCTCAGAAACTCCACTGCAAAGGCTAATTAATGCATGGGTACTTGAAGATAAGTATTAACTCTGATAGGTTTTGTAAGGAAAAAAAAAAAAGCTGCTTAATTTCTGTATCTGTCCATCCATCCATCTGGAGGGCATGTTCTCTAGCACGTGGAAAAGCTGCTGCTCTCCTTCAGAAAACCCTGCCCACACACCAGACCAACTAGTTCACAGGGATTTCGTCTAATTAATCTTTGAATACACAGCTTGACACACAACAGATGGCAAGAACTGCGTGCTAAATGAATGCATAAATTCTGCCTACCCTCAGGCCAAATCAGTGAAAGAGACATTTTGAATTGTGTGTGATTGTCCCGCTGACTGACTCCGGGCAGTATTTGAAGACAGTGCATTGTCCCCAGGTGCTGGGACAAAGCGCTGGAAAGTGGGAGAGAATTGGCCTGTGTAGGAACAAGGCATTGTGATTGGATTAACTCCCTTGGCAGTTTTCAGAGTGTCGTCAGGCCAGCAGATTCAGGTTCCGAATCTACTAAAGATCCTGGATAACTTTGGGAAGTTATATATTTCCACAGGTGTACAGTTAACTATAGAAAGGAAAGTGGTAACGTTATATTTTAGTTCTAAGCAATCAGTTTCATTGTGAAATTTTTAATTTTCTAAGACCCTGGGGAAAACACTTAAAATGTAAGGCTTGTTTTTTTCATGCCTTCTATGCCTGTGTTATGGAAAAATTATTTAGCAGAAAAGTACAAAATAGTCCTGATTCAGATGGGAGAAGGATCCATAAGCTGCCAGTCTAAACTGGCCAGCTCGCCTGTGCTGTTTTTCTGTTATTTTGATTAGCCTGATGGATGATTCCGAGCAAAATTGTTCTTTTTTACAGATTTCCTCAAAGATGTGTAGTCTTAAATGTCATCTTTCTAGTTTGAGAAAGGGGCTTTGAAAACTCTTGGGAAGATAAAGGCTAAAATTGAAAGGATTTTCTAGTTAAACCTCAGTTATTTAGAAAATTCTGGTAAAGAGGACATGGTATTTCTCAGGTGCCCAGTTAACATTAACTTCATTGCCTAGTACATAGTAGAAGGTGATTAACATATCAGATTATATAGTATTACCTTATGAAAAATCTGAAATTTGTTTTTATCAGTAAGTAAAAGCATGAACTGATGTTTCTAGAATCTATACCATAATTAAAGGAATCTCATTCTAAGCTTTATATGTTCTTAAATTTGTATTTATTTTTTTGTTGAAGGATAGTTGCTTTACACAATTTTTTTGTTTTTGGTCAAGCCTCAACATGAATCAGCCATAGGCATACATATGTCCCCTCCCTTTTGATTCTCCCTCCCATCTCCTTCCCCATCCCACCCCTCTAGGTTGATACAGAGCCCCTGTTTGAGTTTCCTGAGCCATACAGTAAATTCCCATTGGCTATCTATTTTACATATGGTAATGTAAGTTTCCATGTTACTCTTGCCATACAGCTCACCCTCTCCTCCCCTCTCCCCATGTCCATAAGTCTATTCTCTCTGTCTGTTTCTCCATTGCTGCCCTATAAATAAATTCATCAGTACCATTTTTCTAGATTCTGTATATATGCATTAGAACACAACATTTATTTTTCTCTTTCTGACTCACTTCACTATATAATAGGTTCTGGATTCATCCACCTCATTAGAAGTGACTCAAAGATGTTCCTTTTTATGGCTGAGTAATATTCCATAGTGTATATGCACTACAACCTCTCCGTCCATTCATCTGTCAGTGGACATCCACGTTGCCTCCATGTTCTAGCTATTGCAAACAGTGCTCCAGTGAACAGTGGGATGCATGTGTCTTTTTCAGTCTTGGTTTCCTCAGGTTGTGGGCCCAGGAGTGGGACCACTGAGCCACGTGGCAGCTCCATTCCCCGTTCTTCAAGGAATCTCCACACCATCCTCCACAGTGGCTGCATCAGCTTACATTCCCACCAGCAGTGCCAGAGCGCCCTCCCCACCACACACACATGCCCTCTCAAGCACTCACTATCTGTAGACTTTTTGATGAGAGATTATAGTTGAAAATTTCCCCAACATGGAAAAGGAAATGGTCAATCAAGTCCAAGAGGCTCAAAGAGTCTATATAGGATAAACCCAAGGAGAAACACACCAAGACACATACTAATCAAACTAACAAAGACTAAACACAAAGAATATTAAAAGCAGCAAGGGAAAAGCAACAAGTAACATACAAGGGAAACCCCATATGTTTAACAGTTGATCTTTCAGCAGAAACTCTGCAGGCCAGAAGGCAATGGCAGGATTTATTTAAAGTACTGAGGGAAAATTCTACAACCAAGATTACTGTACCCAGCAAGGATCTCATTCAAAACTGATGGAGTAGTAAAAAAGCTTTTCAGACAAGCAAAAGTTAAGAGAATTCAGTACCACCAAACCAGCTTTACAACAAATGTTACAGGGACTTATATAGTCAAGAAATATAAGAGAAGAAAAAAGATCTACAAAATCAACCCCAAACATTTAAGGAAATGGCAATAAGAACATTTATATCAATAATTACTTTAAATGGAAATGAATTAAATGCTTAAACCAAAAGACACAGGCTGGCTAAATGGATACAAAAACAAGACCCATATATATGCTGTCTACAAGAAACCCACTTCAGACCTCAAGACACATACAGACTGAAAGTGAGAGGATAGAAAAGTATATTCCATGCAAATGGCAAGCAAAAGAAAGGTGGAGTATCAATCCTCATATCAGACAAAATAGACCCTAAAGAATATTACAAGAGATAAGGAAGGACACTTAATGATGATCAGGGGACCATTCCAAGAGGAAGACGTAACAATTGTAAATATCTATGCACCCAACATAGGAGTACCTCAATGTGTGTATTTCTCTTTTATGTAGACATATATTAGATATTAAACTTAACTATAACATAGCAACTGATTGATTATTCAGATGCTACGAAAAGCATTTATCAAGTTGGCCTAATCTGTTGCATGTTTGTATCATAGTTAATTTCTTGTCACTAATAAAAGTTCAGGTGGCTAATGGATGCTGTTCCTCTCTCTAGGTTTATTTCAATCTACAGAGGACCCAGCCACACCTATAAGGTCCAGAGGTTGACGGAATTCACATGCTACTCCTTCAGAATCCAGGCAGCCAGTGAGGCTGGGGAAGGGCCCTTCTCAGAAACCTACACCTTCAGCACAACCAAGAGTGTCCCCCCCACCATCAAAGGTTTGTAGACCATGTATTTCAGTGTGCTATTCTATGAGGAGATGTTGGGATTTAGTGTAGGAGACTCAATTCTGACCTTAAATATGCTCTCCTAATATTTCTCATCTCAGCCAGATAGAATCAAAAGAACTTTCTAAAAGAGAAGATTGGGAAATAGGTTCTACAGGGGGAATGAGAGGCCTTAAAGGAGATGACGTACTGGTGTGACTTCTCTTGAGTACACATAAATTATTATCACAAACAACAGTGAGGCAGTCTTATCCCCACAGGAGATAGATGGACAGAGGGAAGAAAGAGACCAGAGTGACAGATGTTGGGTTAGGAATGCAGGTGAATTGCTGGTGGTGAAATGCCCATGGAGTTTACCACAGAGGTTTGAGTACCTCCCTTCAACAGTTGATCCGCATCTTTGGATGCCCTTGGTGTGTAGATGAGAGGCTAACAAGGGCGGCATCCCCGCCTTCCCTCCAGCCCACAGCTCTCATGGGAAAGCTGCAGCACTAAGCTGTCCTCATCTCCTGGGGTATTTGTCTTGAGGTTTGTGAATGACTGGTTGACTTTCTGCCCACTTCATGGGATCAGGGAGTGAGCAAAAGCCAGTTCCACTCAAGGTCTCCCTCCACCAGATCTGCTCAGTCCTCATCTCCCGCTTTCAGCCACAGAGTACTGCCTCTGCACAGCAGACCCACCAGGCAGACAGCAACAGGGCAAAGCTGGCTCATCCCTTCTCACCAGTGCTGGGCCCAGGTCCAGCCCCTCTAGGACTCTTGAGTCTGCACCCTCCCCTCCCCAGTACCTCCCTCTTTGCTTTATCCAGCTGCTGCCCAAAATGACTCTGAGGCTGACAGACAGACCAGCAGCCCACTTGAACCAGGTTTTACATGGGGTCAAGTGAGGGTTGGCTCTGTTATTTGAGGTGCTAGGCAGTGAGTACAAGTTAAGTATTTGACCCCAAGAGCTAGGCCATTTGAATCACCTGCTTCCACACAAAGAGCTGTATCAGATACACCAGGACATGGAGTGCATTACAGGAGGGTGTGGGGCCTCCAGGGCCTGAGTCAGGGTCTGACTCACATTCTGTTAAGGTTCCCATAGCACCTTGCAGGGTAACTTAGAATCGCTTAGAATCAGTTATGTCCAACTCTTTGCAACTCCATGGACTGTAGCCTGCCAGGCTCCTCTGTTGATGGGACTTCCCATGCAAGAATACTGGAGCGGGTTGCCATTTCTTACTCCAGGGGATCTTCCTGAGCTAGGGGTAGAACCCACGTCTTCTGCACTGGCAGGCAAATTCTTTACCACTGAGGCACCACGGAAGCCCCCTTGCAGGGTGCTCTATGGTAAATGCTTTCCCCGTGCTCCCCTGCCCCTCAGTGGTCCAGAAGCTCTTTGACTTCTTCATGTGACTAAGATACTGATGTAAATGGACGTAGACTTGCTGGGTCACTTGGGTATTAAACGCCCTGGCACTTTGGTGTGGCTTTGCCGCTTGGCTGTAACAGGAGTTCCTACCATGCTGTGGTTCATAGGTTTGTTGTTATAACAGGGAGGTTTGCCACATTTTATCAGTTAGCTAAACAAGTGCAGGGGTCTTTCCAAGACTATCTTTGCCTCTGAAAGTGATTGTTGAGGTAGCTTGATCTTTTGGAAAATACACCGAATTAATAGTCCTCGTAGGTCTTGGTGCTGTTTCTGCAGGTGGACGGTGTCCTCACGCCACCAGTCAGGTCTTCTTCCTCTCACTTTTAGATCAGGAAACTGGCGTAGCTGGAGGACTGTGTGGTTGGCTGAGAGTCTTTATTTCATTTTTCCATAAATTTCAGCCAACTCATACAAACTTTTTTTTAAAGACAACTTTTATTTTTCTGAAATAGTATTGTACAGAATTGAAAGTAGAAACAGCTGCCTCTAAAGAATTCATGTAATTTGAAATTTTAAATAAGGGCATTCAGTAAGAGGAGTTACACATACTAGTTACAAAATGGAAACATATCAGATATTGAATATAAGAAAATATTAGAATTTTATAGCCTGTAAGTGCTTTGCTGCAAACTAATATAATTTCACTTTAGACCAGAATGATGAGTCCAGTAGGTAGAAAATTAAAATATACCAACATAAAATAACTTTTACAGGCTTACCTCAAATGCCACCTGCTCCTCAAACCTTTCTTAGACCCTCACGTGAACGTGGCCTCTTTCCCCTGGAACTCCCTAGTGTTTTCTTTGTACCTCTCATTCTTATCTGGTCTACATTATGTCTGCTTGCTTATCTTTGTTTCATACCTTTCTCTCTGCTTCCCTTAACTACATCTTAATTTCCTTGAAAGCAGTGTCTAGTTTTGCAAAGTACCTAACACAGGACTTAATCATAGAAGGTTCTCATTAGCCTTAAGGAAAAAAAAAAACATGAGAATGCAAGCCAGGTCAAGCAGTTATTAATAGGATAATGAGCAAAGGACTCTTGGCCGTGGCTCGAATGCCTTCTCTTGGTAAAGGGTGCCCTGATAGATTTCTAGGGGGCTGGACAAATAAACTCCCTTCGCAGCGCAGACACAAGCACACTCCTCTTCTCTCAGGTCCTCACTAATATTACTGCAGTACTGACCATTTATGAGATACTTTGAATTTTTGACTGTGGATGTGTGGATTTGTATTTCAGCACCTCGAGTAACACAGTTAGAAGGAAATGCATGTGAAATTTTATGGGAGACGGTACCACCCATGAAAGGCGACCCTGTCAACTACATTCTGCAGGTGTTGGTTGGAAGAGAATCTGAGTACAAACAGGTGAGAACCAGCCTGTGTAGCACATGTGTGGCCTGTCAGTCTGGTTGGCTCCTGGCCTCTGCCTGTTGCTGTGAGGAACTACATTTTTCTTAAAATTGATCGTGGAAACTGATTCACATGTACCCATTACCTGACTCTCTAGGATATAGTAGCTCTAGCTTATGTTCTTACATTTTCAGTTTCTCAAGCATGATCTCATGGGTTTTAAGTTCTATATTTGTATTTGATATTGCCTGTGATATTCACAAGTATCAAACTGTATGTATCGAAAACTGTGTCAGTGATTTTACTCTAGAGGGAAAAAGTGTCAGCCTAATTACTGAAGCCCCTGTTCTATCTGCCTTTTTTATGTAAGTTATAATTGAAGAATGAGGAAGGAACAAGATGACTTATCAGCCCTCAAGGCTGTGATTCAGAAGATTTGGGTCACTGTCACCCTTTAATGTACATAGGATCATATGAGAATCTGTTCATGTGGATTCTGATTCAGTCAGTCTGGGGTCATGGGTCAAGCCCCCAAGTGACACTGATGTTGCTAGTGCATGGACCATGTTTTGAGTAGCAAGACTATACATACCAAATGATAAAGGATTTGGGTTTATTATCCATTACACCCTTTTTGATCCTGATTCTTCCAGAGCCACTCATTGTCTTATCACTGGCTGTGAAAGATTCAGCTACTCTGTAGGTTTCCATAACATCCTGGGAAACTTTATGTGAAAGCAGAAGATAACACTGTTACTCTGTTAGGAAAGCTGAGACCTGCTCCTTATCAGCACTTGTAATAGAGATGTGCATTTACATCAGACTCAAGAAGTTGACGATAAATGCCACCTGCCTTTTGAATCTTTATCATAATTTGCAAAAACTTTATTCAGATAAAGAATAAAGGCTCCAGATACACAAAACAAGTAGAAAAAACGATTCAGGGCTTGTGTTAGTTTGCTGGTTAATATCCCTCATATAATAATAATGTGTAGAAAGAAAGAAAATTTTAGTAAATTTCATAATCCTTTGTTACTTTGAAGTGTCAGATTAAAAAGTGAGTTGCTTAAAACACATTTTGCAAAAACTTGTTTTAAATATGACAGCCACCAGTATTGTTTAACATCAGTGGATGGTTTCACCAGTTTCCACCATTCCTCTTAAATAAGAGCAAATGCACTCATTTCCTTTCACCTTAGAATCTCATTTTATACAATATATTTCATTTCACAGTAAATAATTTTTTAATTTATTATAATTGGAGACTAATTACTTTACAATATTGTGGTGGTTTTTGCCATACATTGACATGAATCAGCCACAGGTATACATGTGTCCAGTCCCAAACCCCCACCCACTTCCCTCCCTATTTCATTCCCCTGGGTTGTCCCAGTACACCAACTTTAAGTGCCCTGTTCCATGCATCAAACTTGGACTGGTGATCTATTTCACATATGGTAATATACATGTTTCAGTGCTATTCTCTCAAATCATCCCACCCTCGCCTTCTCCCAGAGTCCAAAAGTCTGTTCTTTATATTTGTGTCTCTCTTACTGTCTTGCATATAAGGGTCATCATTACCATCTTTCTAAATTCTATATATATGCATCAATATACTGTATTGGTGTTTTTCTTTCTGACTTACTTCACTCTGTGTAATAGGCTCCAGTTTCATCCACTTCGTTAGAACTGACTCAAATGTGTTCTTTTTAATGTAATGGCTGAGTAATACTCCATTGTGTGTATGTACCACAGCTTTCTTATCCATTCATCTGCTGATGGACATCTAGGTTGCTTCCATGTCCTGGCTATTGTAAACAGTGCTGCAGTGAACATTGGGGTACACGTGTCTCTTTCAGTTCTGGTTTCCTCAGTGTGTATGCCCAGCAGTGGGATTGCTGGGTCGTATGGCAGTTCTATTTCCAGTTTTTTAAGGAATCTCCACGCTGTTCTCCATAGTGGCTGTACTAGTTTGCATTCCCACCAACAGTGTAAGAGGGTTCCCTGTTCTCCACACCCTCTCCAGCATTTATTGTTTGTAGACTTTTTGATAGCAGCTATTCTGACTGGCGTGAGATGGTACCTCATTGTGGTTTTGATTTGCATTTCTCTGATAATGAGTGATGTTGAGCATCTTTTCATGTGTTTGTTAGCCATCTGTATGTCTTTTGAGAAATGTCTGCTTTAGCTCTTTGGTCCATTTTTTGATTGGGTTATTTTTCTGGAATTGAGCTGCTTGTATATTTTTGAGATTAATTCTTTGTCAGTTGTTTTGTTTGCTAATATTTTCTCCTATTCTGAAGGCTGTCTTTTCACCTTATAGTTTCCTTTGTTGTGCAAAAGCTTTTAAGTTTAATTAGGTCCCATCTGTTTATTTTTGCTTTTATTTCCATTACTCTGGGAGGTGGGTCATAGAGGTTCTTGCTGGGATTTATGTCAGAGAGTGTTCTGCCTATATTTTCCTCTAGGAGTTGTATATTTTCTGGTCTTACATTTAAATCTTTAATCCATTTTGAGTTTGTTTTTGTGTATGGTGTTTAAAAGTGTTCTAGTTTCATTCTCTTACAGGTGGTTGACCAGTTTTCCCAGCACCACTTGTTGAAGAGATTTGTCTTTTCTACATTGTATACTTTTGCCTCCTTTGTCAAAGATAAGGTGTCCATAGGTGTGTGGATTTATCTCTGGGCTTTCTATTTTGTTCCATTGATCTTATTTCTGTCTTTGTGCCAGTACCATATTGTGTTGATGACTATAGCTTTGTAGTATAGTCTGAAGTCAGACAGGTTGATTCCTCCAGTTCCATTCTTCTTTCTCAAGATTGCTTTGGCTATTCGAGGTTTTTTGTGTTTCCATACAAATTGTGAAATTATTTGTTCTAGTTCTTCACAGTAAATAATTTTACGTGTGTTACTCTTTCAACTTACCTCAAAGATATGATTGGTTTCAGAGTTTCAGCTGACCTGGAGAATGGAGGACCTTTTTTCCTAGCAGGTTTGGTCATCTTTAACACCGATAGAATCATCCTGCCCTATAGCATTGTAAAAAAAGGTTAAAGGACAAAATGTTACAAATGTTACAACGTATCATTTAACACTTAACAATATTCACTTCCCAACAGTACCATTCATCACTGTATTTTATAAACCTTTTCTCCAGCTATCATGCTTTTCTGCTTGTTCTTGGGTAAATGTTCTGCTTCTTAAAGCACACTAATTGCTGTTTTTCATTGAAAAAGCATTATTTATTCAGTATCTATACATCAGGCATTGCCAGAGTATAGGTTAATTCAAATTAGATTTCATTGGGTAGATGTGCTGCTCTGAATCTTGCTGTTTAATGCTAAAATATTTTAACCCATGAACATACAAATACTAATATACAATTACATATATGCTTCAAAATATATTTATTATAAATAAACAGCTATAAATAAGAGTTTCTTGGTGAAAACACAGTTAAACCAGGCGGGCTCAGTAGATAGGAATTAGCAATCTTCTTGTAACCATGTATTTCCTGCATTTACCAAGAAATGATTAGGCAGGTAGTGGTACATGAAAAGTCGCAGTTGAGTCAGGGACAATTTGTACTGAGTTTTTCGCTTCTCCCTATTCAGTAAGCATTAACTTAAGCATGATGTTTTGAGCCCTACATTCACTTGTTCTGGACACAAGATAGGGAATGAAGCCTGTTTAGATTATGTGTGCAAAATAGTGGTTAATTATAGTCCAGAGATAACAGGCTTTGAATTCATAGAGGCAAAGGAAAAGAAAATGAGAGGTCATCATTGCAGAGTGTACACCACGGCAGAGCTGTGGGCTTATAGGAACCACTGCGTATACTTCAATTACAGCACTAATCACACAGGATCCACTAATGTGTGGGCTTGTGTTATTCATTTTTATCTTCCCAGGACTGGAACATAGCTAGGCACTCTATAAATGTTTTTTGCATGCATGAAAGAGGCCTGTTTCAAAGGAACAGGGTAATTTATACTTGCAGTGGGGATGAGAATTAAGCTTGACCACAGGGGGGATTTAGAAGTGATATTTGTAACTTAGGTGGAAAAAATCACCCATCATAGGACAGTACGCTTCTGTTCCCCAAGCTCATTTTTTACAGGCAACATATGGCAAGGGCCAAGGCTTTTGCTGATATTTTGCCGGAAACATTGAGTTAAACTCTGTAATTAGCTTTCTTTTGTTTAGCTATCATGATGTAGGGTGAGCAGCTGGTTCTAATTATGAAACAGTCTATTAACTTCAAGTATTAAGTCCTCACCTAAAGTTTTACTCTACATTAGTATGTATGCATATATTGATTTGGCTTTTCTGCCATTTAAAAAGTCTTTCAAGCATAAGCTTTTTTCAAGAAGCTTAAAAGTTCTTTTCAGTCATTAATTGTAAAGCATTCAAGAAAAGAATGAAAATTGTGTGTATATGCAGGTGACTTTTTTCACCTCACAAGACAGGACATAAGCAGTTTTATAATCAAGAAAGTGAAATTATATACATTGGTATTCAGACAGCAATGATTTTTATATAAAGTGTATAAATATGAACACTGAAGGTAAGAAAAGGGTAACAAGCTATAAGAAAGTATTACCTATTGGGGAGCCAAAATTTGTGACATATTATTAATACTGTTGCTGCTCAGATTTATTGCATTAAGAAAACCTTTGAAGCATCTGAAAATTCATAGAGCTCCACCTTTAACTTGATGGCATCTCTGAATTTATTTTATATCATTTTTAAAATATAGTATTGGGACATGTATTGATTCTTTATGGTATCACACAAGGTACTGTGAAGAAAGATCTTCTCTTGACCCTGATGGAACAATTTTAAAGACTTGGAGTCTGCATGTTTTTTTAATGGTTTACAGTTTAATTCCCTAACAGAAATTAAACATGCTATGACTATTTTCATAAAGGTTCAAATCCTAAGCAAAGTAAGAATAGATCAAGATGGAAATATTTAAAAGCTATTATTTGTCTTACTGACTCTCAACACTTTGTAGGTTTATAGGTCCCTTTAAGTATCTGATGAAGGATATGACCCCTTCTACCAGAAAAATATTCATGCATACATCCATTTTAAATTGCATATAAAAAATGTATATTCAGTTTCCTGGAATTCTGGTATAGGACCCCTGATTCATTGAGAAACTGTTAGGTGCTCTGTACAGTGAGGGCTGCCTGGCATATAACAAAATGGCATAATCTGTGCTCTCAGAGCTTCCAGTCCCATTGGGGTGGAAACAGCATGCCCCCAAGATGCAGTTTGGTAATAGTGCCCTTCCCATCCTCTCTGGCTCAGGAGCAGCAGTTCCTGCCCAGCATTGTACCCTCCACAGAGGAATCCTGCAGGTTAGTAAATGCCCACTTCAGCAAGGAGCCAAGGAAGGTCAAGTCTGCCTTCTGTAGTCATGTGGTATTGGAGGACTTATTCACCTCTCTGAGCCTTGCTGTCTTGTCAAAGTGGAGATACTAATTCTCCATTTCAGGGTTACTGTGGACATCAGCTCTGTTAGTCTTGAGAGAGTGCTATGCAGATGGTGATGCTGGGCAGTTATATCTCCTTTTCTTGGGAGAATTAGTAAAAGAGATTTCAAGGATTTCAACTACACAGCATGTTACTCTGAATTGAGGGTCACAGATTCTTCATTTTGATTATCTGGGTATTACTTTAAATCCTCTCACTTGGAATAAACATGTCAAAATTACTTTAAAATATATTGTACACCAAATCAAGGACAGAAATAGTCTTTGTAAAAATAATATTACATGTATACTTACTATTGTATTATGATTGGTTACTTCAATAAAGAAAATCTTAGATGGAGCTATGCCTTTTAAATTGGGTTGAGGCAGGAGGAAGAGCCCATAATGGTGCCCCTGTCAAAACGAATGAAAACAAAGGGAGAAGAGGCACAGCCTGCTGCAGAGAGAGGCACAGTCCCGTGAACAGTCACCTGAGCTGTGCTGCAGGCCTGATGACCTTACTGACAGTGATCCTATGGCTGTGATTATTCACACAAAAACAAACCAGTTATCTCAAATCTGTGGAACCAGAATCCTCGGGAAATGGAGTTGGGATTGTTTCATTTTTTTCCCTAGCTAGGAATGAATCCAAAAGATTTAATCATAAAAGTGTCGTTGACTCCTATCAATGCAATGAAAACAACTCAATTGTTGTTAATGATTCCATTGTAAAATCATGGCTGTACCTATAGTACACCTTGTGGTTTGTGTGGGGGTTCTAATACTTAATGTCCACATGTACTTGTTTCTGGTAATTTTCCTCTTTTCAAACTGTGTGGTATAAGCATATCTACTCTTAAGTATTTAAGGGTTCTAATTAGAGAACGTTCAATGAGCATCTTCTCTGTTATAGCCATGTGCTATTTGCTATGGATATAGAACACAGTCCCACAATATATTTATCACACATATATATAAAGGTAATAAAAACATTGTGTTGACAATGTTTTTAAAGGGGTGAGGTCTTCCAATTAAAATAAAAGCTAAAAGAAAAACATTTACAAACTAAAGCTCAACTTTTGATTGGACTTGTCATTAAGGAAGTTCCCTTCAATTAGATATTCATTTTTCTTTCACTAAGCTTTTTGCCTAAGGGTATGAGACAAGTAGCATTCCTTTACTTTCAAAATACATTTTCAGGGATCTTTAGGGAGAGAAGTGATATAAATCAAAAAAATTTAAAGTCTCTATTCAAGATTCCATGAACTGGGTTTCTGGGAAATTAAATATACTTCTGAGCCAACTTTCATAGAAGGAGCTAGCCATGCAAATTCTGGAAACCATAGAAATAATTTAACACTAGATATAAATGAATAGAATAGATTGTTTACCTGGGCTATTGCAGATAGGAAACCAAAGCTCAGATAGGGAAGGGACTGGTAGTGTGCTGGTCCCATAGGTTGCAGATCACTCCCTTCATGAGTGGTCCCAACAGTTTCGAAGAAAAGACTTGTTTCCAAAAATACTGATTTGAGCATCTAAATTTGAGGAATTAGGTAAAGAACATTCACAATGAAAAGGTCTCTGTAAAGAAAAAAAAGTGCACCATTGTTTTCCTGAGACCACGCACATGATATTGAGAAATAATCCACCAACTATCATCGTGGTGTAGTCTGAACTCCTGAATAGCTGGCTATGTGTGGGTTGGGGCAGTCACCATGACGACAGGTTCCTCTTAAAATAGCCATTTAACTAACTTATCATTGGAACAGTGAGCTATGAGAAAGGAGGGATCTCTCAGGATCACTAGGGTTTTCTTTCAGCTCTTTTGTTCTTGGCTGCTCCAGCCCTGTTCAGTCTGTAACCACAGTTGCTAAGACACATGCCACAATCTTTACAGAGAAGCAGAGTAACTCACCGGGCAGAACATGCTTCAAATCTTACAGAAGGAGATAGCAAAAGAAGGGTGAATCTGGGAAATATGAAAAACACAATTGATTTTCTGAGGCTTACTACTAAACAAAAGTACAATAAGACTCTTAACAGCTACTTCTAAAGTTTGAAAATGAGGGAGAAAAAAGTTTTCAAAAGGCTGAATATCAGGTGAACATTGGATGTTCTGATGCCTTTTCTAAACGACAATCTTGCTCTTTCAGTTTGCACAACACTTGCTCTTTTCAGTTTGAATGAGTGGCCAGTGCACTTGTGTTCTCTGATGCAATGTCCTGCTTCTTATGGAAGTCTATGTGCTGGTCTTTAGCCACTGAATGTTTGTAGATTCCCACTGACTCTGGCAAGTGTTTCAGACAGAGTTGAGATCGTTGGAAATACTCTTTTCTCGGGAATTTATGTTAATGGGCAAAATTCACAGTTTTACTAAGGTAGCCTTTCACTAAAAATGCCCCTATCACTTTTGATCACTGTATGTTAAAAATATATTTGAAGTATTTTTAAATTCTAAATAGTGGTAGTAGTAATAATAGCTAACTTTTGCTGTGCAGTTACCTATATATCACCCATGTTTTATGCACTTTATGAGGCTAACTCAGTGCTACTCAGCTAGAATGTGTTTGGTTAATTTTACTTTCCTATTTAATTAACCAAATCTCTTTACTGATTTGAGTTTCAGATAGGAAAAAAACTATCTCTTACATAAGACATGGATTTTTATGTAATTTTAAGGTGATTATCATTTCCTCTAAGTGTTTTGAGTATCAATACCACTTTGATAAAAGAACAAAGTAGAAGAAAAATGGAAAAGGACAGGTTGGTCAAACAGGAAAACACTTAAGACAGACCATTACAGTAAATATTAATTTGTGATAAATAGGACTGCCTCAAAAAAATTCTTTAAAAATAATTAGGTAAGCCACAAAACTGGGAGAAAATATTCATAACACATATCTGACAAAGAACTTACACCCAGATTAAAGAACCACTGCAAATTAAAATAGGCAAAACAGTTGAACACACTGTTCACAAAAGTTATATGAATGACCAAATAAGCACGTGAAGAGGTGGGAAACACCTTTAGGCATCAGGGAAATGCAACCGAGGTACCAGTCTCACCATTAGAATGACTGAAATACAAATGACTGACAATAACAAATGTTGGTGAGGGTGTGGAGCAACTGGAACTCTCATGCTTAGTTGGCAGGAGTGCAAAGGGATGTGCTTGTTAAAACTTTCCCATGCAGTTAGATACGGAGTTATACTCAGCACTTCTAGGTATTCACCTAAGAAAGAGAGAAACTTAAGTCCAAGATTTGTACAAAAATGTTCATAGTACTCTTACTGTATAAAAACTCCAAACTGGAAATAAGGCAAATATTTGTCAAAAAGCAAATGGACACATCAGTGTACAGGCATATGATAAAATACTTATTCTTCCGTAAAAGGAACAGCTACTGAACTGATAACACAGATGAATCTCCTAGGCACAGGAAAGTGCACAGGATTTGATTGTATTTGTATGGACCTCTAGAGCAGACAAAACAAATTACAGAATGAAAAATCAAAAAGAGTGTTTACCTGTTAGGGCTGGGGTGAGCTATCTAAGGGAGTAGGGTTTCATGGTGTAGCCACTAGTGAATGTCAGCTGAGACTTTACACTTTATTTCTGTAATTTGTTTTTGTTTACATTTTTTAAAATTCTGTGCACCAAGATCAGAGAGCCCTTCATAAGAATTAAGTCATCTGCTGATTTATAGCCTAAATTATTAAAATTCAACTAGGTGCATCACCATTACTTGTATCAGCTGCAGTACTGATGAGTGCCTTACCTCCTGTCAATATCAGAGTCACTGAATTTATATTTTATTCGGAGTAGGGCAGAATACTTTATGGATGAAATACAGACTTGGACAAATGCCGTTCCACGTACTCTTTGTTATTATGGCGTTCATTTAAACCAGTTCTACAAGGACCCAATGTTGTATGATTATTACTTCAGAGACCACAGTGTTGTTATAAATGAATTGACCAGGACTTTTCTTTTTCTTGAAGGTGTACAAGGGAGAAGAAGCCACATTCCAAATCTCAGGCCTCCAGACCAACACAGACTATCGGTTCCGCGTGTGTGCGTGTCGTCGCTGTTTAGACACCTCTCAGGAGCTAAGCGGAGCTTTCAGTCCCTCTGCGGCTTTTGTACTACAACGAAGTGAGGTCATGCTTACAGGGGACATGGGGAGCTTAGATGATCCCAAAATGAAGAGCATGATGCCTACTGATGAACAGTTTGCAGCCCTCATTGTGGTTGGCTTTGCAACTTTATCCATTTTATTTGCCTTTATATTACAGTACTTCTTAATGAAGTAAACAAACCCAACAAAACTAGAGGTATGAATTTAATTAATGCTACACATTTTAATATACACATTTATTCAGATACTCCCTTTTTTAAGCCCTTTTGTTCTTTGATTTATATACTTATTTTACAGATTTAGCTAGGAAAAAAATATCAGTGTTTTGGTGCACCTTTTTGAAATGCAAAACTAGGAAGAGGTTAAACTGGATTTAAAAAAAAAAAAAAGGAAGCAAACCAGATACCAAAAGCTAGCTTATGTTTTCTTTTAAAATTTTCAGATTTGCCTTTATTCTGTCTTCACTGATGTCTTTTGCAAGCCTTTGATTTTTTTTTTTTCCATGTTACAGTTTAGTAATTTATATTCACCGTTCACTTCTTATGTCTTGATCATCTGTATCTGTGAACATGAATCACAGCGTGTGTACTTACAGGGCTAGGATTTCGGCATTGTCAGAGTATTACCACACAAAACCCACCACATAAGGGAAGATATGTTCACTCAGATAAGGCTGCCCTAAACAACCATGTTGTCACTCAGTTATTTAACTGTTTAGCTCATCGAAATCAAAATGTGTACTTTAATCTAAAATGTTTTAATAATCTGTATTTCTTATGATTTTAACACTATGAGCTGCCTGTCTAAGAAATCAAGTAACCAAAATGCACCTATAAATTATGGAGCATTGTAGATTTTACCACGTCAATTCATAGCAGTAACTTTTCGAGGGCATTGTGCAATAGTTAGTTGTTTCCTTGTTCAGCTATTTTAAAAGCTGCTTTAACTTGTTTGTCTTTGTATATAACTACTTCTAATCACTAGAGTTATTATATTCTGTTATGTTTGACCAGAATTATATGACGAGAACTGGTGACAGTTTAGTGCCTCTGCCCATTGTCCATGATTTACACTAATTGTGAGCAGTCTCCTTATATGTCAGCTCATTATTTTTGAAAGATTTGCCTTTAGGCTGTTCTTTGAGGTATCAATGAAGTGATTGAATTTCAGTTCCTTAATTCAGTGCACATAATACTAATCTAACAGCAAATGAAAATTAAAACCCAATAAATCTGTAGTTCCTATTTTTGGGGGTTGACTTGGCTATGTGTGGAGAGGGAATGGTATTTGCTGGTAATAAGCACAGGGTGTTTGGGGATCAAGGAGCCTAGATTCTCTCCCTGGATCTGTCACTAACTTGCTGCGTGACCTGAACACGTCACTTTACCTCTCTGTGCCTCAGTTTTCCCATGCATTAAAAATAAAATGGGGATTCTAATGTTTGTAAGTGCTTTGAGATCCTCGATCAACAGGTGCTATTGGAGTGCAAAGTGTTACTCTTGCATGTTTATTTTGATTCATGAGATTGTCCATTTTAACCCAAAGTCATTGGATTATGTATATGAAGTCCATAATGTTTGCGTACCTCAGGGACATTTAAGAGTTGGAGGTGCAAATATATTCCAAAAGGGTGCAACAGACACAGTGTATCCCCCTGCTTCTGTTTTTGTATATTTTTGCTACTTGGTTTTCTTGATCATAGCTATTTTGTGCTTGGTCTATGTTGTCTTAAAATGCAGTATCCTGTACTAGCTTATAATATTCCCATACCAAAGTCATGGGGAAACCAACATTATTTTGTTTTTGGTTTATTTATACTATATTCTGCATACAGTACTTTAAATGCCAATTACAGTGCAATCTTTATTTATTGTAAAATTTTTTAAATGTACTTATGTACTAATTTTCCCTTGTAGCATGTTATTTTTTTGTATTTTATACTTTTGTAATTTTAGGTCAGTCTTGTTCCTTGGCAACATCTGTAGTATTATCATTCTTCTGACATTTTCTTGTGTTTTTAAAGATAAAGAGCATCTAGTGCATTAAATGCCAAAAAAAAAAAATCCATTATCAGTGATTGAAACGTTTACATGTACCCAAGAAAAACATAATCATCTCTTTAAAGAAAGTGCTAAGATCAATGAATTATTCTGTGTGCCTACACTGTGATGTAGTAAGTACTAGAAAGTTCTGTATTTTGTTATTGACTAGAAAAACTAGTTTAATTAGCCTTGCAAACTGATAGCATCAAGGTAAATATATGTTTGCCAAAGTTTCTGGCCTTCCAAAACTCACTCCACTATTAAATGTGCATCACGACCCACTATAACAAACAACTGCATCTGCATTTTCTGAAACAATCTCATGCCTTTGGGGAGACGGCATTTATTTTTTTAAACAATGAAGAGTCAACTGAGTACAAGAACCTTGTCTGCAGGAGAAAAATAAAATCCCTTTTTGGAAACACTTCAGAACTGCTGCTATAAAGAAATTCTCAGAATTGGATGGAATTTTTTTTTTAATGAAATAGTACTTTAAGCCAAAATTGCTATGAATATTTGATCTTTGAGATTTTCATACTATCTAACCACCAGAAAGCTGAAGTGTGTGAAACACTAGCTGACAAGCACTTTATTTTATTGCTCTCCATTGTTGACTGTTCGTTATAATTCCTCAGTCAAAAAGTTATCACACTATCTGGCACTATTTTATATTACAAATATTATGTATATGTGATATTGATGTATACCTATATATTGCCATTACACATGAACAATAAAATAAAGTGTTATGTTAACCTTCTCTCTTTGCCCTTTTGCAATATGTAGGAACGAGTGAGTGGCTTTCTGATGCTCTGTATGTCAAACTCCTCTCTGGCACAAGAAATTCCAGTCATGTGAAGCAAAATTCCCTTTGTCCTCAAATTGTTTAAAAAGAAAACTTTTTTAAAAGGTTTTTTGCATATTATCTGCCTTGTTCTTATCAACTTGAGATGTTGGCATTTTCTAACCATGTTTTGTTGGCTACAGTAATTCAGTATTTCTGTCAAATTTGAAAAGTGCCCTAATTGAATGTGTTTGAATGTTATCCTTGCACAATTCTTTAAATTGAAAGACAAAATGTTTTACCTCACTGTTGGACATACATTCCAAGCTTTTCAACTTTAGGAGAGAAAAAAAAAAATAATCATGTTTTCCTGTATTGTAAATTTTAGATTATTTCATATACATTGTATTAAAACTGCCATATCAATTTTAATGTATAGATTTTGCAAATACTATGCTATATGTAATACCTAACTGTATCTGTAGTGTATATGTAATATATTTATGCCCAATAAATGTTTTAATTCTTTCTGACTTAAGTAGGATTCTTCTGCCATGAATAGGATTGCTTTTGTTGTTGTTGTTGTTACTTTTTAAAAACTTAAACCACATCCCAGAAGTTGTAAATTCAGATGCCTTTAGAGGCCAGGCAGGTGGCATAGTGCAGGGAGCTTGCTTTGCCATCTAAAGGGGCGGCTGCTACCCTACTCCTGGTTGGGGCCCTGCAGGTCTGCCACCCACAAACATGTAGGCTAGTTTTTTCAAAAGAGGCTGCAAGTCTAGATCTCCCTAAATGGGCCAACTAACATGCGATTGTGGACAAGGCCCATGGGCAGCCAGTTCTTTTTCAGAGTCTGTGTAGATAAAGTACAGTTTTATTCTAACGTGTTACCCATATGCCAAACTCAGGAGCCCAGGTTTGCCTCTTCACTTCGCACCTGGGATGCTCCTTCTCTGTGACAGACTCGCACAGTTCTGACCTCCCCCTTCCCTCCTCCAGGTCCCATTTAGCAACAACAACAGCAATAAAGTATAGTGTTCCTGCTATAGTCAAGATTTCATCATGATGTTTAGATTGTTTTGCTAGGAATCCCTACTATCTTTTTTCCCCCAAGGGAAAAATGGGGAAACTGACTGTTTATAACTCAGAGCACTCTTTCTCAAAGAATGCTGATAATCATTCTTTTGGGTAAAAATGCCAAGTTGAACACATCAGGCTTTGCATGCTCCTTACACTCCACTCCTGAAAATATACCAAAGGGTTTTTTTTTTAAGTCATAACTGCTCTCAACACTGAAGAGTGGGAAAGAATTGTTAACACGAGAATTTTGAAAACCTGACCAAAGAAAGCTGAATTCTCATTTACCAGGGAAGAGAATGAACACCAACTCAATTTACGTGCCTAATTTACTGAAGGTTCAAAAACTGATAGACGTATTTCCCTTTAAAATAATGGTAAAGAGGGATGGAAGCCTAAAATAGTATTGGTAAAAAGCTGTTTAAAATGCCATTATAAAAAATAACATCTTTTTTTCAGCCAGACAGCTGCTCCTCCATTTTTGCAGAAACCAAAAGTTTATCCCCAAGAGAATGTAAAATAAGCCCTGGACTTGGAGAATGTTATTCTTACCTGAAGATGAAGTGGTTCCGTTCCACCCTTCAGTGGTAATTCTCAGCCTTGGCTACACAGTAATACGACCTGGGCAGCTTTTCAAAATCCCTATGTCAGACCCTACACCAATAAAATGAGTATTTTTGGAATATCCTACCCCAATAAAATGAGTATTTTTGGAGTATCCTACACCAATAAAATGAGTATTCGGGAATATCAATGTTTTTTAAATCTTCCAGGTGATTGGGTTGTACAGCCAAGATCAAGAACCACTATCCTAAGGTGAAACTCTCAGGCAGCAATCTTCTCAGCTTTTTAGTCCTCTGGCTTCACCAAAGGTAACCTGACATCTGATGAAAGCTGATAACGTGAAAAGTCCAAAGCTAGCAACTTGGAAGAATCTGAGGCTAAGGGAGAAGAAGCTTCAGAAAACTATCATAGCCCCAAAGAGATGAGAAAAGACAAGTCATCTTTAGACTAAAGTTAGGATGCTGTGGAAGAAGAACATGTGAGGAACATGGAAACATTCTTGGAAATTAGCAACTCAAGTAGAAGGATTGGAAACTGGAATTGAAAATAATCCCAAAACAGAGCAGGAAAGTAAAAAGATAAGTACATCAGGATCAGACCAGGATATTCAATAGCCAAATAATAGGAACTCCAGAAAGAAGAGGAAATATAGAGGGGGAAATCAAACACATGGGTTTCCAGAGTGGAAGCACACAAGGGTGCTCAACACAATAGATAAAACAGGGCCCGAGCCAAATCACACCATCTCGACATTTCTAAACAATAGGACCCAGAGAAGCTCCCCAACACATGGATAAACCGGTTGCACGGGAGGATAAGAAGTCAGGGTAGCTTTATACTTCTTAGTGGCAACACCAGAAGCAAGGAATCAGTGAAGCAAGTATGTCAAGATTTTAAAAGAAAAAGATTTCCCACCTGCTTACTCTCAGTCAAGGGTAAAGCATCATGAAGACATTTTTAGAAATTAGAGCTCTCACACTTTGGCCTCCCAAGTACCCTTTCTTAGGAAGGGAATATGCTCTCCTGTGTGTGCTTAGTCACTCAGTCGTGTCCAACTCTATGACCCCATGGACCGTAGTTCACCGGGCTCTTCTGTCCATGGGATTCCCCTGGCAAGAATACTGGAATAGGTAGCCATTCCCTTCTTCAGGGGATCTTCCCAACGCAGGGATCCAACCCACATCTCCTGTATTGCAGGCAGATTCTTTACCATCTGAGCCACCAGGCATGCCTCATGCCTCCTGTGTGATATGAGTGGATGCACCAAGAAAGATGCATCTGTGGGATTCCACCTTCAATGCTCTTCACACAGGTCAGCAGTTGGCTCTCTGGCCCTTTGCCTCAGAAAAATTTATGCAACTCTCACTTTATCCCTTCCCTATCCACAGTCATGATGGGTGCATAAACACACACTTCTCTCAACAGAAGAGCTGCAAAATGGTCCTTTTCAACACTTGACCTTGGACTAATTAAAACAATTAGGGAATTCCCTGGTGGCCCAGTGGTTAAGACTCTGTGCTTCCACTACAGGGGGCATGGGTTCAATCCCTGGTGGGGAAATAAAGACCATGCATGCTTTGTGGCATGGCAAAAAACCCAACTAACAGTTAAATCTGTACCAGCACAGGTGCCCTCTGGGTGGTATCTAAAAAGAAGTTCCCACCTCCACCACTAGACTCTCCAGTTCAGTCGCTCAGTCATGTCTGACTCTTTGCGACCCCATGAATCGCAGCACGCCAGGCCTCCCTGTGCATCAACAACTCCCAGAGTTCACTCAGACTCACATCCATCGAGTCGGTGATGGCATCCAGCCATCTCATCCTCTGTCATCCCCTTCTCCTCCTGCCGCCAATCCCTCCCAGCATCAGAGTCTTTTCCAATGAGTCAACTCTTCGTATGAGGTGGACAAAGTATTGGAGTTTCAGCTTTAGCATCAGTCCTTCCAAAGAACACCGAGAACTGATTTCCTTCACAACAGACTGGTTGGCTCTCCTTGAAGTCCAAGGGACTCTCAAGAGTCTTCTCCAACACCATAGTTCAAAAGCATCAATTCTTTGGCGCTCAGCTTTCTTCACAGCCCAACTCTCCCATCCATACATGACCACTGGAAAAACCATAGCCTTGACTAGATGGACCTTTGTTGGCAAAGTAATGTCTCTGCTTTTGAATATGCTATCTAGGTTGGTCATAACTTTCCTTCCAAGGAGTAAGCATATCTTAATTTCATGGCTGCAGTCATCATCTGCAGTGATTTTGGAGCCCCCCAAAATAAAGTCTGCCACTGTTTCCACTGTTTCCCCATCTATTTCCCATGAAGTGATGGGACCAGATACCATGATCTTAGTTTTCTGAATGTTTAGACTCTTAAGTGCCTCAAAAGCATGGGGGAGGGAATATGTACCCAAGACAATAAGTTCACTCAACTCTGCAGCACACAGCACATAATAGAAGCTAAAAAGAGGTTTGTTGGATTCATTTGACTAATGTGGTCAGAAAAGTTCACATGGTAGTGATAAGGAGCCGTAAGATACTGCTCCAGTCATCTTCAGTCATGGTGTGTTATTTTGTGTATGGTATTTTAGTTCCTTTTAAAATTGTAGTCAATTAAGTAAAATGTAGAAATTGCACACAACACTGAAATTCCAGATTCCACTGAGGTTTGAGAGATCTGGCAACTTGAAGTCTTATTCTGGAATGATGGTTATCAACAGGAATTGACAGCAACTGTCCTTGTAGGCTGGCATTTGCTCTGCACTTGACCACCTTTCCCCTTAAATCCCCAGCATGGATATAGATGATGACACCTCTTCTAATAAAAGAAAAATGCCTGGCTTTGTTTCAGTCAACAGTGAGAAAACAGGTTGGGGGTGGAGAGGTCAAGACTTCCAAGAATGATGGAGTAAGGATGTCTGTAAATCTGCTTTTCCAAACAAGCGGCAAAAACACTGGCAAAAAATTTTTTCCAAAATTTTCTGAAAACTTTTTCAAAGCTCAAGAAATTAACCAAATGCTTGTAACAATCCGAATCTTGGTAAGAACAGCAGGTTCTGTGGTATTTAACTCAACCTATACCTCTACCCAGCCCACTCAGCTGTGTCCAACTCTGCAACCCCAGGCAGGGACTGTTGCTCACCAGGCTCCTGTCCATGGGATTCTTCAGGCAAGAATACTGGAATAGGTTGCCATTTCCTTCTCCAGCGGATCTACTTGACTCAGGAATTGAACTCTCTTCTCCTTCACCTCCTGCATTAGCAGGTGGATTTTTTACCACTGTGCCACCTAGGAAGCCAAACCAAATGCTTATAACAATCTGAGCCTTGGTAGGAAGAGCAGGTTTTGTGGTATTTAACTCAATCTAACACCCAAAAAAGAGGTCCTTTTCATTATAGGGGACTGGAATGCAAAAGTAGGAAGTCAAGAAACACCTGGAGTAACAGGCAAATTTGGCTTTGGAATACGGAATGAGGCAGGGCAAAGGAACTCACTGGTCATAGCAAACACCCTCTTCCAACAACACAAGACAAGACTCTACACATGGACATCACCAGATGGTCAACACCGAAATCAGATTGATTATATTCCTTGCAGCCAAAGATGGAGAAGCTCTATACAGCCAGCAAAAACAAGACCAGGAGCTGACTGTGGCTCAGATCATGAATACCTTATTGCCAAATTCAGACTTAAATTGAAGAAAGTAGGGAAAACCACTAGACCATTCAGGTATGACCTAAATCAAATCCCTTATGATTATACAGTGGAAGTGAGAAATAGATTTAAGGGACTAGATCTGATAGATAGAGTGCCTGATGAACTATGGATGGAGGTTCATGACATTGTATAGGAGACAGGGATCAAGATCATCCCCATGGAAAAGAAATGCAAAAAAGTGAAATGGCTGTCTGGGGAGGCCTTACAAATAGCTGTGAAAGGAAGAGAAGTGAAAAGCAAAGGGGTAAAGGAAAGATAAGCATCTGAATGCAGAGTTCCAAAGAATAGCAAGAAGAGATGAGAAAGCCTTCCTCAGTGATCAATGCAAAGAAATAGAGGAAAACAACAGAATGGGAAAGACTAGAGATCTCTTCAAGAAAATTAGAGATACCAAGGGAACATTTCATGCAAAGATGGGCTCAATAAAGGACAGAAATGGTATGGACCTAACAGAAGCAGAAGATATTAAGAGGTGGCAAGAATACACAGAAGAACTGTACAAAACAGATCTTCACAAAAAGAAAAGATGGTGTGATTACTCACCTAGAGCCAGACATCCTGGAATGTGAAGTCAAGTGGGCCTTAGAAAGCATCACTATGAACAAAGCTAGTGGAGGTGATGGAATTCCAGGTGAGCTATTTCAAATCCTAAAAGATGATGCTGTGAAAATGCTGCAAATCTGGAAAACTCAGTAGTGGCCACAAGACTGGAAAAGGTCAGTTTTCATTCCAATCCAATAGAAAGGCAATGCCAAAGAATCCTCAAACTACCACACAATTGCACTCGTCTCACACACTAGTAAATTAATGCTCAAAATTCTCCAAGCCAGGCTTCAGCAATACATGAACCGTGAACTTCCAGATGTTCAAGCTGGTTTTAGAAAAGGCAGAGGAACCAGAGATCAAATTGCCAACATCCGCTGGATCATGGAAAAAGCAAGAGAGTTCCAGAAAAACATCTATTTCTGCTTTATTGACTATGCCAAAGCCTTTGACTGTGTGGATCACAGTACACTGTGGAAAATTCTGAAAGAGATGGGAATACCAGATCACCTGACCTGCCTCTTGAGAAACCTGTAAGCAGGTCAGGAAGCAACAGTTAGAACTGGACATGGAACAACAGACTGGTTCCAAATAGGAAAAGGAGTACATCAAGGCTGTATATTGTCACCCTGCTTATTTAACTTATATGTAGAGTACATCATGAGAAACACTGGGCTGGAGGAAGCACAGGCTGGAATCAAGATTGCCGGGAGAAATATCAAGAACCTCAGATATGCAGATGACACCACCCTTATGGCAGAAAGTGAAGAGGAACTAAAAAGCCTCTTGATGAAAGTGAAAGAGGAGAGTGAAAAGCTGGCTTAAAGATCAACATTCAGAAAACGAAGATCATGGCATCTGGTCCATCACTTCATGGGAAATAGATGTGGAAACAGTGTCAGACTTTATTTTGGGGGGCTCCAAAATCACTGCAGATGGTGACTGCAGCCATGAAATTAAAAGACGCTTATTCCTTGGAAGAAAAGTTATGACCAACCTAGACAGCATATTCAAAAGCAGAGACATTGCTTTGCCAATAAAGGTCCGTCTAATCAAGGCTATGGTTTTTCCAGTGGTCATGTATGAATGTGAGAGTTGGACTGTGAAGAAAACTAAGCGCTGAAGAATTGATGCTTTTGAACTGTGGTGTTGGAGAAGACTCTTGAGATTCCCTGGACTGCAAGGAGATCCAACCAGTCCATTCTAAAGGAAATCAGTCCTAGGTGTGCTTTGGAAGGACTGATGCTAAAGCTGAAGCTCCAATATATTGTCCACCTCATGCAAAGAGTTGACTCATTTGAAAAGACCCTGATGCTGGGAGGGATTGGGGGCAGGAGGACAAGGGGATGACAGAGGATGAGATGGCTGGATGGCATCACTGACTCGATGGACGTGAGTCTGAGTGAACTCTGGGAGTTGGTGATGGACAGGGAGGCCTGACGTGCTGCAATTCGTGGGGTCGCAAAGAGTTGGACATAACTGAGCAACTGAACTGAAGTGATACCTCCCTTCCCTACCCCAGCTCCATACCAGCCTTGAAAACCAGCAGCCCTGCAACCACCAGTGGTAGCACACTGGGTTTGGAGCACTTCAAAATGGCTCATCCCTAGCACATTGTCACTGTTTAACCTGTCTCACAGCTCTCTGGAAAAGCCCCATTGGCAGGGTGGTGGTATTTAACCTGCCTTAGAGCTCATTCTATAGGAAAGCTGTATACCCAAGGCACTTATTGAAAGCTATTTAGTGCAATAGTCTAACCCTGCAGCTACTTGAGGCTGCAATTCCAAAGGCAGCAAACAAGAGTTGGCCCAAAACTTCAAGATTGGGAGCATGAGATTTCCTTAAGGGGTATTAAAAGCTTGTAACATAGTTCTCTGGGTCTAGAAGTCTATCTGCATGAGCAGGGCTGTGTGCATGCTCAGCAAAGACCTGAGAAGGCCCTGATCTCACTTCTGACTGATCTTCAGGCCTTGTGCAAGTGGGGAGTGAAGGTTAAGACAGAACTGTAAATTCCCTGTGCATTGACCAACCTAGATAGCATATTGAAAAGCAGAGATATTACTTTGCCAACAAAGGTCCGTCTAGTCAAGGCTATGGTTTTTCCAGTAGTCATGGATGGACAGTGACAATGTGGGGTCTCAAAGAGTCGGACACGACTGAGCGACTGAACTGAACTGTGCATTGAAAGTACACTCCATCATACAGAATCCCTTGACAAATGAAGCCTTACTGCCTCAAGGCATTTAAGGAAACCTGTGAGCATGCATTAACTCACCATTAAAACACAATGATACTTTAGTGGCCAGATTCAAAGGAATAAGTCTGGAAAGATACAATCTGAATTCATAACTTGTGCTTAGTCACTCAGTCGTGTCCGAGCCCACCAGTCTCCTCTGTTCATTGAGATTCTCCAGGCAAGAACACTGGAGAACACCGCCACACCCTCCTCCAGGGAATTTTCCCAACCCAGGGATTGAACCCAGGTCTCCTGCATTGCAGGCAGATTATTTACCATCTGAACCACCAGGGGAGCACAAGAATACTGGAGTGGGTAGCCCATCCCTTCTTCAGGGGATCTTCCTGACCTAGGAATCAAACCAGGGTCTCCTGCATTGCAGGCAGACTCTTTACCAGCTGAGCTACCAGGGAAGCCAAATTCATAACTTGGATTTACCCTAATGAAAAGAAAGTAAAAGTGTTAGTCACTCAGTCATGTCCAATTCTTTGTGACTCCATAGACTGTAGCCCACCAGGCTCCTTTTGTCCATGGAATTCTCTAGGCAAGAATACTGGAGTGGGTTGCCATTTCCTTCTCCAGGGGATCTTTCTGACCCAGGGATTGAACCCGGGTCTCCTGCATTGCAGGCAGGCTCTTTACCGCCAGAGAAGACCCACTAAGGAGGAGTAGAGATTCTGTGTATGTGTGCTAAGTTGCTTCAGTCGCGTCAAACTCTGCGAGCCTATGGACTGTAGCCCACCACGCTCCTCTGTCCATGGGAGGAATAGGGAGGTGATGATCAAAGAGGATTTTGGTCTTAACTGTAATATGTTTGCTGTTTAGATGAATGATCCATTTATATATCATGTAACAACAATTAGTTTCATGGTAAACAAAACCATATAGAAGAAATAAAATTCTTCCCTCTTGTTGGAGCCAAAGGATAAATAAAGATGCTTAATTTTTTCCCCCCAAGGACCAAAGGTACAGATTGTTTTCTATCTGAGCAGATAGATTTTGTACTTTTCAAAGGTACAGATTTTGTTATAAGAGAAATGTGTTCAATTTAGACAAACACAGTTTCTTACAGACACGAGCCATTGAATGCTGATGATTTTCCACTAGAGCATTGTTTCCCAAAGTGAGGAGGTAAACAAGATAACTATGTGGTTATTGCTGAGAAATGGAGTATTTCCTGCCACATCAGTAAACAAGGATGTAACAGTCATCAGCGACTACAACCCTCCAATGTGAGCCCTAAGAGCACTCAGGAAGGAGAGTACCTGCCATCTGTTAACCGTCAGGCTGCAGCCACTCCCTATGGTGAGCCCCAAGGAAGCTCGTGATGTGAATGAAAACACAGGATACTGGCCCCAGAGAGGTGAGATGCATGTGAAAGCAATGATTTCAGTGAGCCCAGACTCATGCATCTTCCCATACATAGAAAAGTGCTACATTCCTTAACTTGGGATATCTGGTTTTCTTTATTTAACAATCTTTTGACGTTCTGACTACCTGCCCTTTGTTGTGAAACTTCTATATAACCTGGCTCCTCCCCTCATCTCCTCAAAGTGGTTCTCTCAGGGTCACTTGAGATGCTGTCTCCCATGCTTGAAGGCCAACACCTTTCAAAGTAGGTAGTTTTTGTTTTCTGTACTAGGGAAAATTTTAACCAGCACATTAAAGAAAAACATAGGATTACTGTGGATATTTAACTTTACAAATGAAATAGAGCAAGTAAATAGTGCAGGTGCTACTCAGATTTGGCAGAAATCATAGAACTATAAACAAATAGGACTAAAGTTTGAGCACAATGCACTGTGAACACTGCCTCCTAAAAATACAAATAGGTCTATGCAACACATATTTTAAGTTAGCATCTGCAGATACATTTTTCTTCTCAGATATAAAGTTACTTTAGGGGAAAAGGAGTGGGAATAAAAACTCACAATCCACACACAGTTGGAGATGGAGCTGAACTAGAAACTTCATGCAGCTGAGCCCTACCAGCTTCAATAACTTGCTTATCCCTTCCAGTCTTACCGTGCATATTTTCACATTCAATACTTAAGCTAATTCTTAGTCTTGTGAATATTCTTATCTAAAGTTATAGTGTTTTTTCCTGAACCTTGAAGATTCAATAATGTTATTTTGTAGAGCCTGAGACAAGATAGAGTAGATTTTGTTTTTGCAATGGGCATGTGTGAGAGAAGGAAAATATAATGGGCCTCTACTTACTCATCTGCCATTCCCTCCTCTGGGCAGAGAGCTAGGGGCATCCTTTCCCACCTCCAACTCCATCCACTTGATTCTCCACAAGTTGCTGTATTTTCCCAAAATCCCTTGCCCAGACTTAAATTATTCTAGAGATGGGCCCCCAACCATTTGCGATTAAGTTATGCCTGTAACTGCAAGATAAAAACTTTGAAGATTTTGAGCAACTGGTTTTCTCAGTGTAGAGTAAATAAGCAAGTGGTCAGAGAAAATATGCTGGCAGGAAGAGAGAAGCAGAGCAGAGGGACCATATATTTAAGGTCTTATTTATTCTCTCTTTAGGTTCTGGTAGCTCAGACAATAAAGAGTCTACCAGCAATGCGGGAGACCTGGGTTCAATCCCTGGACTGGGAAAATCCTATGGAGGAGGGCATGCTAACCCACTCCAGTATTTTTGCTAGAGAATCTCCATGGATTCTCTAGGAACCTGGCGGGCTACAATCCATAGGGTTGCAAAGAGTTGGACACAATTGAATGACTAAGCACATAGGTTCACTGAGACCCCCTTCCTTGCTTTCCTTCTGCCCCTTTGTGTTTAAGCTACTTGGACTTGGGTATTTACTGACACAAGAGACCAGAAGATTCCCAACCAGGATAGAAAGAACGTAAGACATATTTCATATTGCAAAAGGGGCTTATTTAAGTTATTATATACAGAAGAGTGATCAAGATGGTGGTATAGTAAGATGTGAAGCTCCCGTCTCCCACAAACACAACAAATCACACTAACTCATTATGTGTGGAACAATTCTCACAATATCTACTGAATGCTAGCAGAAGACCTTAGACTGTGGAAGGGGCAAGGAAATCTCCACATGACTGGGTAGGAAAAAAGAGGGGGGAAAAAGCAAGAAAGGAATTGGGATAGAACCTGTGCCACTGGAAGGAAGCTGTGAGAGGAGAAAGGTTCCTGTACCCTGTGAAGCCCCCTCACTTGTGGGAGATCAGCCATAACAGAAGGGGAACTTCATAACCTTGGAGGAGAGCACAGTAGCCAGTGTGTGGCAACCAGAACAAAGGGAGTACTGCACAGACAGTACCACCCCTCTGCCCTCCCCAGCCTGACAAGCACATCCATCGACTCAGGAGGGGGCTGGGTGCTCGAACTCAGACTTCGGAGATCACAACCAAGGAGAGGACTGGGGTTGGCTATGTGGAGACAGACGGGAGGGACTTGAATCCAATGTGACCATACGTGCAACCATACATGCCAAGGAAGCCTGGGCTGCCTTAGAAGCCAGAGACCATTGTTTGAGGGGCATATGATGGGGAGGGCAGGGTGCAAACTGTAGTCTTTTTCCCTATATCTGCACTTGTATTCCCAGAGGGCAGGAAACTGACTGCACAAACTCAGCAAGCCACCACTCAGCTGGATGCCAGAAGTGGTTGTGAGCACTGCCCGCCCCCCCCCAACCACCAGCCCAGGTGTGGTTGCAAGCTACATCCACTCCCATCTCATGCCCTGGGAATGTACCTGAACTGCCCACCACCATTGAGAACTCCAAGACACCAGGCACCACATACACACATCTCCTATCTAAGGGATAATGACCAGCACTCACTGAGGAAAGAGACAGCAGGCATCTACACTAAAAACAGCCCTCTACCAAACATACTAAACCCACACAAGCTACCCAGGGACCACCCCACATATAAATAGCCCTCTAAGACCACAGTAGATAATTGTTTATCCTAAACTCACAGAGTAAGAGAAATATAAGTAAAGCAAAGAAGCAGAGGAACCACTCACAAGAGCATTCCTCTAAAAGAACAACAATGAAGCAGGCCTCTTCAGCCTAATAGACAGCAGTTTCAAAAAGAAAATGAGAATACTGAAGGAATTAAAGGCTATCAACAGAAATGCAAAGTACTCTAAAAAGGAACTAGAAACTATAAAGAGGAACCAAGAAAAATTATAAAACTTATTTGCAGAGACCAAAGCTGGACTAAAGGCAGTGAAGAGCAGAAAGAATAATGAAGAACAAATAAGTGACCTGGAAGATAGAAAAATAGAAATCACCCAATCAGGACAGCAGACAGAAAGCCAAATGAAAAAAAGTGAAAGTAATGTAACAGACCTACAGGATAATATAAAGTTTGCCAATCTACACATGATAGGGATACCAGAAGGGGAGGGAAAGGAGGATTGACAATGTATTTCAAGAAATTATGGCTGGAAGCTTCCCAGACCTAAAGAAGGAAACAAATATTGGGGTATAGGAAACACAGAGGGTTCCAAATAAGACAAACCCAAACACATCTATACCAAGACATATTATAATAAAAATGGCAAAAGTTGAAGAGAGGATTTTAAAGGCAGCAAGAGAAAAATGAAGTGAATTACAAGAAAACCCCCATAAGGCCATCAGCTGATTTTTCCACAGAAACTTTGCAGGTAAGAAGGAAGTGGCAAGATATTAATATATTCAAAATTCTGAAAGAGAAAAATCTGCAACCTAAAATATTCTACCCAGCAAGATTATCATTTAGAATAGAAGGAAAGATTAAAAAAAATTTCTCAGAGAAGCAAAACCTATAAGAATACAGCAATACTAAACCTATCCTAAAGGAAATATTGAAAAGTCTTCTCCAAATAGAAAAGACTAATATATGGGAAAGAGAAAATCACAATTAGAAAATAACTTAAGCCAGATTTTTTTTAAAAAATCAAAAATTTTCTGTGAAAGTGATGATAGCCACAATGAACAGAAAAATGATGATATGAAAATGTAAATGACATCAAAATTATAAAATGTGTGTGAGAAGAGTAAGAAAATGTAGATTTTTAAAAATTATAATGTGTTTGAGCCTATATAACTACCCATCTAAGGTAAGTAGATATAAGGGGTTAACATACATGTAAAACAGAGTAACCACAAACAAAAACCTACAAAGAGTCACAAAAACCAGAAAGAAGACGACGTAAGTATAACACAAAACAAAATCTTCAAGCCACAGAAGGAAAAATAAAAAAAGCAGAGAAGAAATACAAAATCAATGGGAAAACAAAGTTTAAAATGGAAATTAATACATATCTATTAACGACTGCCTTAAATGTCAATGGACTAAATACTCCAATCAAAAGACATAGAGTGGCAGATTCAGTAAAAAGTAAACAAAAGCCTACAATATGCTGCCCCAAAGAGACCCATTTTAGGGCACAGGACACACACAGATTGAAAATGAGGGGATTGAAAAAGATATTTCATGCAAAAGGAAATGACAAGAAAGTGAGGGTCACAATACTCATATCAGATACAATGGACTTTGAAACAAAGGTGAAGTAAGGTGAAGTTGCTCAGTCGTGTCCGACTGTTTGCGACCCCGTGGACTGTAACCTACTAGGCTTCTCCGTCCATGGGATTCTCCAGGCAAGAATACTGGAGTGGATTGCCATTTCCTTCTCCAGGGGATCTTCCCGACCCAGGGATCAAACCCGGGTCTCCCGCCTTGAAGACAGATGCTTAAACAAAGGCCATATAGAAAGATAGGACTTTCTGGTGATCCAGTGGTTAAGACCTCACACTTCCATTACAAGCGGCATAGGTTCAATTCCTGGTCAGGGAACTAAGATCCTGCATGCCAACAGCAGAACCACCAAGAAAAAAAGAAAAAAACAATAACAACAACAGAAAGTTAAAGAAGGACACTATGTAATGATAAAAGGATCAATACAAGATGAGGATTTTATAGTTATCAATATAAATATGTACCTAATATAGGAGCACTCAAATACATAAAACAAATACTAGCAGACATAAACAGAGAAATTGACAGGAATACAATAATAGTAGGAGACTTTAATACCCCATTCACATCAGTGGAAAAATCTCCTAGACAGAATCAATATGATAACAGATACTAAATGATACAATAGAACGTTAGACTCAATTGATATTGTTCAGGACATTACATCACAAAGAAAAACAGTACACATTCTCAAGTGTACATGGAACATTTTCTAGGATTAACTACATATCAGGGCACAAAATAAGCCTTAATAAATTTAGTTCAGTTCAGGTCAATTGCTCAGTTGTGCCTGACTCTTTGCAACCCTATGGACTACAGCACACCAGGCCTCCCTGTCCATTGCCAACTCCTGGAGTTTACTCAAACTCATTCCATTGATTTGGTGATGCCATCCAACCATCTTATCCTCTATTGTCCCCTTCTCCTCCTGCCTTCAATCTTTCCCAGCATCAGGATCTTTTCAAATGAGTCAGTTCTTTTCAAATCAGGTGGCCAAAGTATTAGAGCTTCAGCCTCAGTCCTTCCAATGAATATTCAGGACTGATTTCCTTTAGAATGGACTGGTTGGATCTCCTTGCAGTCCAAGGGACTCTCAAGAGTCTTCTCCAATACCACTGTTCAAAAGCATCAATTCTTCAGCGCTCAGCTTTCTTTATAGTCCAACTTTCACATCCATACATGACCCACTGGAAAAACCATAGCTTTGACTAGATGGACCTTTGTTAGCAAAGTAATATCTCTGCTTTTTAATATGCTATCTAGGTTGGCCATAACTTTTCTTCCAAGGAGCAAGTATCTTTTAATTTCATGGCTGCAGTCACCATCTGCAGTGATTTTAGAACCCCCCAAAATAAAGTCTGTCACTGTTTCCACTGTTTCCCCATCTATTTGCCTTGAAGTGATGGGGACAGATGTCTTGATCTTAGTTTTCTGAATGTTGAGTTTTAAGCCAACTTTTTCACTCTCCTCTTTCACTTTCATCAAGAGGCTCTTTAGTTGTTCTTTGATTTCTGCCATAAGGGTGGTGTCATAACAAATTTAACAGTATAGAAATTATCTCTGGCATATTTTATGACTACAATATAATAAAACTAGAAAATAACCACAGATAAAGAAATGAGAAAAATAATCACATGGAAACTAAAAAACATGCTACTGAAAAACCAATAGATCAATGATGAAATCAAAGAGGAAATTTAAAAATAGCTTGAGAAAAATGACAATAAAAACATAACCATACAAAATCTGTGGGAGGCAGCAAAAGCAGTTCTTAAAGGGAAGTTTGTAATGATACAGGCCTTCCTCAAAAAACAAGAAAAATTTCAAACAGTCTAACCTATCACTTAAAAGAATTAGAAAAAAAAAAAACCCCTAAAGTCAGCAAAAGGAAGGAAATAATATAGATCAGAGAGGAAATAAATAAAACAGAAAGTAAAAGAAACAATAGAAAAATTCAGTAAGACCAAGAGCAGATTTGACAAATCTCTGGCTAGGCTCACCAAGAAGAAAAGAAACGACCCACCCAAATAAACACAATAAGAAATGAAAAAGGAAAAATAATAACTGATACTGCAAAAATACAAAAACCCATAATGGAATACTATGAACAATATGTGCCAACAAATTCAACAACCTAAAGGAAATGGACAAGTTTCTAGAAGCAGACATCCTACCAAAACTGAATTAAGAAGAAATAGATAATTTGAACAGAAGGATCAATAGAACTGAATAGAGTCTGTAATTAAAAAAGCTCCCTACAAACAAAAGTCCAGGACCAGATGGATTCACAGGCAAATTCTACCAAACATACCAAGAAGAACTTACACTGATTCTTCCCAAACTTTTCTACAATTGAAGAGGAGGGAACACTCCCAAGGATATCCTGTGAAGCCATTATCATCCTGATACCAAATCAAAAAAAGATACTGCCAAAAAATAAAATTATAGGCCAATATCTGGGATGAATTTAAAGATTCTTGCCAAAATATTGGAAAACCAAATCCAACAACACATAGAAAAAATCATACACCATAACCAAGCAGGATTCATCCCAAGATCACAAGGATGATTCAACATATGCAGATCAATAAGTGTGATACACCACATAAACAAAAGACAAAAATCACACAATCATCTCAATAGATACAGGAAAAACACTTGACAAAATTTAACATCAACTCATGATAAAAAAACTCTTGCCAAAGTGGGTATAGAGAGAACATATCTCAAAATGGTAAAAGCTGTTTATAACAAACCCACAGTCAATATAATACTCAATGGTGTAAAATTAAAAGCCTTACTTTTAAAATCTGGAGCAACACAAGGATGCCCACTCTTTCTACTTCTATTCAACATAGTATTGGAAGTCCTAGCCACAATAATCAGTCAAAAAAAAAAAAAAAAAGAAAAGAAAAGAAAATCTATCCAAATTTAGAGGGAAAAGGCAAAATTGTCATTATGTGCAGATGATATGATACTATACATAGAAAACTCTGAAGACTCCACACTAAAACTACTAGAACTAATTAATTCAGTAATGTAGCAGGATACAAAATTAACATACAGAAATTGGTTGCATTTCTTTATAACAATGAAATATCAGAAAGGTAATGTAAGAAACAATATCTTTTAAAATCACAATCTCAAAAATTAAATACTTAGGAATAAACCTCAACAAGGAGGTGAAAGACTTACAGATATGAAACATTAATAAAATAAACTGAAGATGATTCAAAGAAGTGAAAAACTATCCCATGCTTGGATTGGAAGAATACTATCAAAATGGCCATACTGCTGTAAGCAATCTACAAAATTTAATATAATCTCTATCAAATTGCCTGTGATATTTTTCACTGAGCTAGAGAAAATAATCCTAAAATTCATATGGAACCATAAAAGATCCAGAATTGCCAAAGGAATCCTGAAGAAAAAGAACAAAACATGAGGCATAACCATCCCAGACTTCAGACAATACTACAAAGCTACAGTACTCAAAACAGAATGGCACTAGCACAAAAAGAAACATATGGATCAATGTTTCAGAATAGAGAGCCCAGAAATAAACCACACATCTATGGTCAATTCATCTTTGGCAAAGGAGGCAAGAATATACAATGAGGAAAAGCCTCTTCAGTAACTCGTGTTGGGAAACCTGGACAGCAATATATATATCAATGAAGTTAGAACACACCCTCTCACCATGCACAAAAATAAAATAAAAATGGTTTAAAGACTTAAACATAAGACATGACACCATAAAACTCCTAGAAGAGAACACAGGCAAAACATTCTCTGACATAAATTGTACAAATGTTATCTTAGGTCATTTCCTAAGGCAATAGAAATAAAAGCAAAAATAAACAAATAGAGCCTAATCAAACTTATCGCCTTTTGCACAGCAAAGGAACCATGAACTAAGCTAAATGACAGCCTACAGAATGGGAGAAAATATTTGCAAATGATGTGACAGACAAGGGCTTAATTTCCAAGATATACAGAAAGATCATACAACTTGACAACAAAAAGACAACCCAATTGAAAAACAGGCAGATTATTTTTATAGACATTTCTCCAAAGAAGAAATACAAATGGCCAATAGGCACATGAAAAGATGTTCACTAAGTATTAGAAAAATGCAAATAAAAACTGTAATGAGGTACTACCACACACTGGTCGGAATGACCATCATTAAATGTTAAAAGTTATTAAATGTCCTTAAAAGTCTATGACAAATGTCTACAAATAACAAATACTGGAGAGGGTATGGAGAAAAGAGAATTCTCCTACACTACTGGTGGGAATGTAAGTTGGTGCACCCACTGTGGAAAATAATGTGGAGGTTTACTCAGAAAACTAAAAATATAATTAACATATAAGCCAGCAATCCCACTCCTGGGCACATATCCAGACAAAGCTGTAATTCAAAAGATACGTGCATCTCTAAGCTCACAACAGCACTATTCACAATAGACCAGGCGTGGAAACAACCTAAATATCCATTGACAGATGAATGGATAAAGAAGATGTGGCACAATGTTCTTAAATAGGAAGAATCAATGTTACCAAAATGATCTTAACTGCCCAAAGCAATCTACATATTTAATCAAATCCCATCAAATTACAGAGGGCATTTTTCACAGAATTAGAACAAAAACATTTTCCAATTTATGTGGAAACACAAAAGACCCTGAGTAGCCAAAGCAATCTTGAGAAAGAAAGAAGAGCTGGAGGAATCAGGCTTCCTGACTTCAGACTATACTCCAAAGCTACAAACAGTATGGTACTAGTACATAAACCAAAATATAGGTCAATGGAACAGGTTAAAAAGTCCACAGATAAACCCACACACCTAAGTGCCGGGGTCCAGCCCCGGTGGATCCAAGGGTAATTCAAAGCATGAACGGCATAGGCGAGGAGAAACTTATTTATTAATATAGAAATATAAGATTAGATTAGGAAGAAATAGTATAGTAGGAAATTTAAGTGGAGAAAAAGATTCTGAATAACTTGGTTTACGGGAAAAACCAATAAAACCTCGAGACAAGAGGTTTGCACCATCTACGTTAGGCCACCAGCGCCCACTTGAATATCGAAGGGTGCCCTGCCTTAGGCTCCCTTTTGCGTGGGTCTTAGAAGTCAGGACAAGTAAGTAGACGTGGTGAGCTTCCCCGCTCCAGATGGGAATTCAGCCGAAAAAGGGGAGAAAAGAACGACATGGGGAAGCCCAGCATCGATGCAAGACTCCAAAATCTTTATTTTTCAAAATCAGCTTATATACCCCAAGCTGTACATAAAGAAATAGTGGAATATGAAGAGTTATGCAGGGCCAGCAGTCCTGACCCTCACTGAGACCAGGCTTTCTTTTTGCATATCTTCCCATATACAAAAGTTCTCAGGTGGTTCACATTATCTTCTGGCCAAAAGGCCTGTTAACATTTTTATGGCTCTCTTCCTGGATAATTGTCTATCAACCAGAAAACTCCTTTTCCCTAGAAGTGTTTTTTCTTTACTCTGCATCACCCTCAAAGTACTAAATAAAGTTATATTCCTGTAGAACAAAGGTGCAGTGGGTTATAACAAAGAAAGTACTTAACTCAAAGATCTAATGTTGCTAATACCAGGTCTACTACCTATTTTTCTATATACCAACTATCTCTACAAATAAAAGATATGAAAATTTGGCAGCAAGTATTGGCTCAACAAATGAAACCTTTAATCAGTCCTATTCTAATGATTTTGACTCCTCGGAAGCCCCTACCTTCCTAGGATGTTTTAAGCTTCCTGTGCCTCCTGCAGTCAGGAGGCCTCAAACAATCACATACACAGCTGTAGGAGTCCTGTAGGCAGGCTAGAAAGTCATCAGAGGGGTTTTGGGATTGAAACACCCTTTCAAGTACAGAAGACTAAAGCCCTGAGCTGACTTTTTCCAGAGTGTGTCAGAAGAGTGGAAAAGCAGAGTACAAAGGCTGGCAGACTTTGGTTTTTTGGGGTACATGCTCAGGAAATACCAGGGGGAAGCCCTGAGATTTGACTTGCCCTGCCCATCAGATCTCTGCTGCGTGACCTTGTCACGGGTAGGATTCCTCATGCTGGCTCCTGGCACCTAAGGTCAATTAGCCTATGACAAAGGAGGCAAGACTATACAATGTAGAAAAGATAGTCTCTTCTGTAAGTGGTGCTGGGAAAACTGGACAGCTACATGTAAAAAACTGAAATGATATTACTGTGACACTACACACAAAAATAAATCCAAGGTGGATTAAAAGCCTAAATGTAAGGGCAGATACTATAAAACTCTTAGGGGAAAACATAGGCAGAACTCTCTGACATAAATCACAGAAATATCTTTTTTGACCCAACTCTTAATGAAAATAAGAACAAAAATAAATGGGTCTAATTAAACTCAAAAACTTTTACACAGCAAAGGAAACCATAAACAAAATGAAAAGACAACCCACAGAATGGGAGGAAATATCTGCAAATGATGTGACCAGTAAGAGATTAATCTCCAAAATATACAAATAGCTAATGTAGCTCAATAGCAAAACAACAACCACACACACACACAAAATGGATGGAAAACCTAAAAAGACATTTCTCCAAAGATGACACACTGATGGCCAAAATGTACAGGAAAAGATGCTCAATGTAACTAATTATTAGAGAAATGAAAATCAAAACTACAATGAAGCATCCCCTCACACTTGTCAGAATGGCATTCATCAAAAAATCTACCAACAATAAATGCTGAAGAGGGTGTCGAGAAAAGGGAACTCTCCTACACTGTTCCCTTTCATAGATCACAGTCTTCTCAGGAAGAACAGGTTTGCACAATTCAGTGAACCATGCTACCCAAGCAGAACCACCCAAGATGGACAGGACACAGTGGAGAATTCTGACAAAAAGTGCTCCGCTGAAGGAAGATATGGCAAATGACTCTAGTATTCTTGCCATGAGAAGACCATGAACAGTATGAAAAGCCAAAATATATAACACTAGAAAATGAGCCCACCAAGTCAGAAGGTATCCAATATGCTACTGGGGAAGAGCAAAGTGCAATTAAGAAGAGCTCCAGAAAGAATGCTCAGTTGTGGATGTGTCTGGTGGTGATAGTAAAGTCCGATGCCATGAAGAAAAATAATGCATAGGAACCTAGAATGTTAGATTTATTAATCAAGGTAAACTGGACATGGTCAAGCAGGAGATGGCAAGAGTGAACATCGATATCTTAGGAATCAGTGAACTAAAATGGATGGGGAATAGGTGAATTCAATTCAGATGATCATTATACCTACGACTGTGGGAAAGAATCCCTTAGAAGAAATGGAGTAGTCCCCATAGTCAATAAGAGTCCAAAATGCAGTACTTGGGTGCAATCTTAAAAACAACAGCATGATCTTGGTTGTTACTGAGGCAAACCATTCAGCATCATAGTAATCCAAGTCTACACCCCAACCACTAACGCTGAAGAAGCTGAAGTTGACTGTTACTGTGAAGACTATCTCTTCCCTGGGCAAGGGCATGGCAACCCACTCCCGTATTCTTGCCTGGAGAAACCCATGGACAAAAGAGCATGGCAGGCTGCAGTCCACGGGGTCACAAAGAGTCGGACATGACTGAAGCAACTTAGCATGAAGACCTACAATATCTTTTATTTTATTTTATTTTTGCTGTCAAAGCAAGAGATTTTATTGGGAAAGGTCACCTGGGTTACAATATCTTTTAGAACTAACAACAACAACAAAAAAGATGCCTTTTTCATCATAGGGGATTGGAATGCAAAAGTAGGAAGTCAAGAGATACCTGGAGCAAAAGGCAAGTTTGGCCTTGGAGTACAAAATGAAGCAGGACAAAGGCTAACAGAGTTTTGTCAAGAAAATGCACTGGTCATAGCAAACACCTTCTTCCAACCACACAAGGTGCTACACATGGACATCATCAGATGGTCAATACTGAAATCAGATTGATTATATTCTTTGCAGCCAAAGATAGTCAGCAGGAAAAAGACCTGTAGCTGACTCTGACTCAGATTATCAGCTCCTTATTGCAAAATTCAGGCTTAAATTCAGGAAGAGAGTAGGGAAAATCACTAGGCCATTCAGGTATGACTTAAATCAAATCCCATATAATTATACAGTGGAGGTGATGAATACATTCAAGGGATTAGATCCGGTAGAGTGCCTAAAGAACTGCAGATGGAGGTTCATAACAATGTACAGGGAACAGTGACCAAAACCATCTCAAAGAAAAAGAAATGGAAGAGGACAAAGTGCTTGTCTGAGGAGGCTTTACAAATAGATGAGGAAAGAAAAGAAGTGAAAGGCCAAGGAGAAAGGGGAAGATATACGTAACTGAATTTAGAGTTTCAGAGGATAGCAAAGAGAAAAGGTCTTACTCAAAGAACAATGCAAAGAAACAGAGGGAAACAATAGAATGGGAAAGACTAGAGATCTCTTCAAGAAAAATGGAGCTATC
Organism: Oryx dammah; assembly: GCF_014754425.2. Taxonomy (NCBI): domain Eukaryota; kingdom Metazoa; phylum Chordata; class Mammalia; order Artiodactyla; family Bovidae; genus Oryx; species Oryx dammah. Next base: position 61,923,500 of record NW_024070186.1, read on the forward strand.
AAGGGAACATTTCACGCAAGGATGGGCACAATAAAGGACAGAAACAGTAAGGACCTAACAGAAGCATAAGAAATCAATAAGAGGTGGCAAGAATACACAGAAGATTATACAAAAAAGGTCTTAATGACCTGGATGACCACAATGGTGTGATCACTCACCTGGACCCAGACACTCTGGAGTGTGAAGTCAAGTGGGTCTTAGGAAGCATTACTATGAACAAAGCAAGTGGAGGTGATGGAATTCCAGCTGAGCTATTTTAAATCCTTAAAGATGCTGCTGCCAAAGTCTTGCACTCAATATAATCAGCAAATTTGGAAAACTCAGCAGTGGCCACAGGACTAGAAAAGGTCAGTTTTCACTCCAGTCCCAAAGAAGTGAAAGTTGCTCAGTTGTGTCCGACTTGTTGTGACCCCATGGACTAAACAATCCATGGAATTCTCTAGGTCAGAATGCTGGAGTGGGCAGGCTTTCCCTTCTCCAGGGGATCTTCCTAACCCAGGGATTGAACCCAGGTCTCCCACATTGCAGGTGGATTCTTTACCAGCTAAGCCACAAGGGAAGATCAATCAATTAGGATATTCTTTCTAATCCCAAAGAAAGGCAATGCCAAAGAATGCTCAAACTACCATAAAGTTGCGCTCACATCACAAGCTAGCAAGACAATGCTCAAAATTCTTCAAGCTAGCCTTTATAGTACATGAACCAAGAACTTCCAGATGTACAAGCTAGATTTAGAAAATGCAAAGGAGACAGAGATCAAATTGCCAACATTTGCTGGATCATAGAAAAAGCAAAGGAGTTCCATGAAACATCTACTTTTGCTGCATTGACTACGTAAGAGCCTTTGACTGTGTGGATCACAACAAAGAGTGGAAAATTCTTAAAGAGATGGGAACACCACACCACCTTACCTGCCTCTTGGGAAACCTGTATGCAGGTCAAGAAGCAACAATTAGAACCAGACATGGAACAATGGACTGGTTCAAAACGGGGGAAGGAGTACAACAAGGCTGTATATTTAACTCTGCTTATTTAACTTACATGCCATGTACATCATGTGAAATGCTGGGCTAGATGAATCACAAGCTGGAATCAAGACTGCTGGGATAAATATCAACATCCTCAGATATGCAGATGATACCAATGAAATGGCAGAAAGTGAAGAGGCACTAAAGAGCCTCTTGATGTGGGTGAAAGAGGAGAATGAAGAAGCTGGCTTGAAATTCAACATTCAGAAAATAAAGATATTGCCATTTAGTCTCGCCACTTCATGATAAACAGAAGGGGAAATAGTGGAAGCAGTGACAGATTTTATTTTCTTGGACTCCAAAATCAGTGTGATGACTGAAGCCATGAAATTAAGAGACACTTGCTCCTGGGAAGGAAAGTTATGACAAACCTATACGGCAGAGACATCACTTTGCTGACAAAGGTCCGTATGGGCAAAGCTATGGTTTTTCTAGTAGTCATGTACAAATGTGAGGGTTGGGCCATAAAGGCTGAGCACCAAAGAATTGATGCTTTGAACTCTGGTGTTGGAGAAGACTCTTGAGAGTCCCCTGGACTTCAAGGAGATCAAACCAGTCAATCCTAAAGGAAATCAACAATGAATATTCATTGGAAGGACTGAAGCTTTAATACTTTGGCCACCTGATGCATAGGGGTGACTTAGCGGAAAAGACCTTGCTGCTGGGAAAGTTTGAAGGTAAAAGGAAAAGCAGGTGGCAGAGGATGAAATGCTTAGATAGCATCACTGACCAAAGGACATGAATCTGAGAAAACTCCAGGAGGTAGTTAAGGACAGGGGAGCCTGACATGATGCAGTTCATGGGATGCCAAAGAATCAGACATAACTTAGCAATTGAACAACAACAAGCCATACTATTGGTAGGAATGTAAACTTGTACAGCCACTATGGAGAACAGTATAGAGATTCCCTAAAAAAACTAAAAATAGAGCTACCATATAACCCAGCAGTCACACTCCTTGGAAAACCATAATTCAAAAAGATACATGCACCCCAATGTTCACTGCAGCACTATTACAATAGCCAGGACATAGAAGGAGCCCAGATGTGCATCAATAGAGAAACGAATAAAGATGTGGTACATATATACAATGGCCATAAAAAGAACAAAAGAATGCCATTGGAGCCACCTGGAGTTTGTCATGCTGAGTAAAGTAAGTCAGACAGAAGGACAAATAATATATGATATGATATCATTTATATGTGGAATCTTAAAAAGTGGTAAAAATGAACTTATTTACAAAGCAGAAATAGAATTACAGATGTAGAAAACAGTCTTATGGTTACCAGAGGGGAAAAGGGAGGAGGGATAATTGGGAGATTGTGCCAGATATATATGCACTGCTATATATAAAATAGACAACTAGTAAGAATCAACTGTCTAGTTAAAAATAATTCTACTCAATATTCTGTAATGAACTATATGGGAAAAGAATCCACCCTTTTAAATATATATATATAATGGATTCACTTTGCTGTATGGTAGAAAGTAACATTGCCAATCAACTGAACTCCAATAAAAACATTTTTTTTTAAAGATGTGGTACATATATACAATGAAATACTACTCAGCCATAAAAAAGAACAAAATAATATCATTTGTAGCAACATGGATACAATTAGAGATTATCATACTAGGTTAAGTAAGTCAGACAGATAAACACCATATGACATCACTTACATGTGGAATCTAAAATATGACACAAATGAACCATCTATGAAAGAGAAACAAAACAGGAACATAGAGAGTGGATGGAGAAGGCAATGGCACCCCACTCCAGTACTCTTGCCTGGAAAATCCCATGGATGGAGGAGCCTGGTAGGCTGCAGTCCATGGGGTCGCTAAGAGTCGGACACGACTGAGCGGCTTCACTTTCACTTTTCACTTTCATGCATTGGAGAAGGAAATGGCAACCCACTCCAGTGTTCTTGCCTGGAGAATCCCAGGGACAGGGGAGCCTGGTGGGCTGCCGTCTATGGGGTCACACAGAGTCCGACACGACTGAAGCGACTTAGCAGCAGCAGCAGCAGAGAGTGGACTGGTGGTTGCCAAGGGAGAGGATGGTTGGAGAGGGATAAATTGAAAGTTTGCATTTAGCAGATGCAAACTGGTATAAATAGAATGGATAAACAAGGTCCTAAATTGTATAACACAGGGAGCAATATTCAATATCCTGTGATAAATTATAATGCAAAAGAATATGTGTATATATAAATGTATAACTGAATCACTTTTCTGTACAGCAGAAATGAATGTGAATTATAAATAAACTGCTTCAATAAATTTTTAAAAAAATAATTAGGATATGCAATGTATAAAATACACAACCTTAAAAGACTTTTGTGCTGGGAATTCATCCAGATTTGGCCTATTCCCTTGTGTGTTTTTGTTTTGTTTTTACTTTTCAAGTCATATACACTGAACTTAGGAGAGCTCCGTTTTTTATTTAACAAAATGAAGCTGATTTGGAGCACTTATTGGTGAGCACTTGACATGTATCACCTCATTTATGCCCCATAACAACTCTTTGAGCTGAGTATAGCTATCCCCTTGAAGCAGAGAATGCTCAAGTAACTTGGGCAAGGCATGTACGTGTTGATGGAGGATTCAAGCCCAGCTCTAATTAGTTTCTGAGGTCAGCATACACTAACCCTGTGCTGTACTGCCTACCAAAACCTTCAGGACCTCTCCTATTGTGGTTACATTTAACTGATGTGAACAAAAAAGATATTAGCATCGAACTTCAAACCCATAAATAATGTGGTATTAAAATAAGGTTTAAAAAAGTATTAAAGGACTAGCAGCTGTAGCTTTGACCTTCAGGCTTGAGTCCATTTCTTCACTGGCAGCCTCTCCCCTCCTGGTGAAAGGTACCAGGGGTATTCATCCAAGAGTCAGATGTTTGACTAAGGGGTGATTGTCTTTCTAAAAAACAGACTGAGACTCCTCTGAAACAAGGAGTGAAAATTCTGGGTTCTGAGCTTTGGTTTCCTTCAAGGCAAAGCAACTTTTGAACTACATAATCTAAAGTACTTAACTTTATGATTCTATGAAGATTGGACGCTTCTGAGATAGGTGAGCTTCTTTCCAAACTACAATTTCTGGACTGATATGATTAGGATAACCAGATCCCCTTGCAACATCCTCCATATATGCACAGCCTTAAACTTAGGTTGAGAAAACTGACACCGAGTCAACTGTAAACATTTGCAATTTAGAGTGCAAAACTGCCATTCAGAAAGATTGCCCAGCCAACACCAGTATTCCCACTGCTCAGGGAACACAGTACATTTCTACAAAGCTTATTTTCAGACATTACTACACAGCGGTTAGGAAGCGACAATGGTCTAGGGAGAGGAATCAAGATGGGAGAGGCGCATACGGAGCTAATTTCCCCTCACATACACATCAAAAATGCATCTGTGTGTGCAACAGTTCTCACAGAAAACAAATGGAGACTGGCAAGAGATCTCCCATATGTCCAAGCTGCAAGAAAGATCTCCATGTAACCAGAGTAGGATGGGAAAAACATCAGGATGGAACTGGTGGCCCTGGGAGGCATCTGTGAAGAAGAGAAGGTCCACATGGGTGCATCCTACTCTGGGGGCTCCCTTTACTGCTGAGAAATTTTCTGGGTCAGATAGAAGGGCTGGAGAAGCCTAGATTACTGAGGAGAAGTGCCCCTGTGCTGGCTTTCTAACATCAGGGTGGAGAGAAACATGCACTAACGGCAGTGGACTGGCTGTACTTCCCAGTTGGAAGGGGCAAACACACAGCCCGGCTCGCCCCACACTGCAGCCTCGCACAAGATAACAGCAGAGATCTGACTGCACAGAGCCAGGGGTGCCTGGGGTGTGATCTGGGCCAAACTGAGGAGCCCATTTTCCATGTGTACAGGGTATAGGCCCGGCTGCCACGAACCAGGTGGCACCACAGGAGCATGGAAGCAATGGGCGTGGAGTCTTGGATGGACAGGCTCTGGGCAGGAGGACACGACTGTTCATTTCCTGGTGGGACTGCTCCACCTCTGCCCACTTCAACATCGGGGGCAGACAGGTCCTGGAGAGGTCCCCCATGGAGGCAGCCCAGGTCCCAGGAATCAGCACAGCCATCTAGATTCCTGTAGCCACACCCCCAGACCCCCCAGCCTCCAGCCCCTACCTACTCAACAGCACAGCCTAGCTCTCCTAAGCTCTCACAGCACAACCTAAGTCTCTGTCAAACACAGAGAAAGGGATGCGAACTTGGGCTGCTTTTGGACAGAACTGCAGACACCCACACAGGAGATGCACAGGCTCACTGTGACCACACGAACCTCACTTTTAGTGGCCACCCGCTTCGGGGCAAGGCATGCACTCGAGCAATGGAGCATAATGAGACCTAACCCTCAGGGCTTCTACTTGAACAACTGGGGAGCAGACGCCACCCCTGACAAGGCAGTGACAGCCATGGAGCGAAGAGGCGGCCCTACCTCAACCCAGCACAAGCTCTGGACACTGTACCACCACTTACAGCCCCCATTAAGGGGATAATGGTCAGCACAATCTAAGAAAAACCGTGGCTGAATCCATACCAAAAGCAGCCCTCACACCAAGAATACTGGACTCACAGTCTACAGAGGGGTGTTCCCACATTAAAAATAAATAAAAACAACCAAACAAAACCTTCAACACCACAGTAGGTAACTGTTACTCCCCAGTTCATACAGACAAAGAAAGTTGCAGAGGAAGTACCCCAATTAAAACAATCAGAGAAATCCCCTAAAAGAACAAATGAAGAAATAGGCCTCATCAGACTATTAGACCCCAAGTTCAGAAAGAAAATAATAAAAATGCTATAGGAATTATTACAGAAATGTTCACTGTAACAAGGAATGAGAAACTGTAAAGATGAATCAATCAAAATTAGACAATTCATTTGCCAAGATAAAAACCAATCTAGAAGCTACGAATAGCAGACTAAAGACCTAGAAGAAAGAATAAATGATCTGGAAGCAAAAGTACAGGAAATCACCCAATCAAAATAACAAACAGACAAGTGAAAGCAATGTACGAGATCTAAGGGATAATATATAAAGCATGCCAACCTATGCATAATAGGGGTTCTGGAAGGAGAAGATAGAGAGAAAGGGATTGAACATGTATTTGGAGAAATGATGGCTGGAAACTCCCCAAACCTAAAGAAGGAAACAGATATCCAGGCACAGAACGCAGAGTCCAAAACAAGAGGAACCTGAATAGATCCACATTAGGCCATATCATAATGAAAATGGCAAAAGTTAGAGGCAAGATTCCCAAGGCAACAAGAGAAAGTGTCAGGTAAAAGGTAACCCCCAAAAGACTATCAGCTGATTTTTCTGCAGAAGTTTTGCAGGCCAAAAGGGAGTAGCAAGATATATTCAAAGTCTTGAAAGGGAAAAACCTGCCATATAAGATATTCTAGCCAGCAAGTTTATCACTTAGAATAGAAGAGATAAAGAATTTCTAAGACAAGCAAAAACAAAGGAATCAGTAATACTAAAAATACCCTAAAAGAAATATTGAAAGGTCTTCTCTAAATAGAAAAGACACAAGAACCTATAGGAAAGGGCAAATCACAATAGGAAAGGCAAACACACAAAAGGATTGAAGATAAATAAGCCAGTACATTTTTTTTTATAAATGGTTTTAGAAAAATCCAAATTTTTATAAAAGTGATTATGACTACAATTAAGAGCAAATCTATAGCATAAAGATGTAAAATAGGACGTCAAAATCACAAATATGGGGAAGGGGGGTGTTAAAGTGCAGATTTTTTAGAATGTATGGTTATCAGTTGAAGCAAATACTATAGGTATGGGCCAACATACTTGAAAACCACAGTAACCATAAATCAAAAACATATAATATATTCACAAATACCAAAAAGAAAGGAACTCAAGAATAATACAAAAGAAAACCATCAAACCACAAAAGGAAAATAAGTGAAAAAGGAAAACTACAAAATCTGGAAACCAAGATTTAAAATGGCAATAAATACCTATTGATAGTTATTTTAAATGTCACTGGACTAAATGCTCCAATAAAAAGACAGTGGCGGATTAAATTTTTTTAAAAAACAAGAACCTACAATATATTGCCTACAAGAGACTGAAAGTTGTTGTTTAGTCACTAAGCTGTGTCCAACTCTGTGACCCCATGGACTGTAGCCCACTAGCTCCTCTGTCCCCGGCATTTCTGAAGCAAGAATACTGGAGTGGGTTGCTGTTTCCTTCTCCAAGGGATCTTCCCAACCCAGGGACTGAACCCAAATCTCATGCATTGGCAGGCCAGTTCTTTACCTGAGCCACCAGGGAAGCAGACTGAGAGTAGAGGGTTAGAAAAATACTTTTCATACAAATGAAAATGACAAGAAAACAAGGATAGCAATCAGACAAAATAGACATATCAGACGAAATAGACTTTTAACACGTCTTTTTAAATTGAAGTATAGTGGATATACAATATTATGTAAGTTACCGACGTACCCTATAGTAAGTCATAATTTTTAAAGGTTATATTCCAATCGTACTTATCATAAAATGTTGGTTATATTCACCATGTTGTACAATATTTCCTTGTAGCTTATTTTATACCTACTACTTTCCAACTCTTAATGCCCTACATCCCTAAATTACCCCTCTTCTTGCTTCTTCTCACGAGTAGCCACTAGTTTTTTCTCTATATCTGAGTATACTTTTTTGTTAAATTCATGTTTGTTGTAGTTTTTAAGATTCCACATATAAGTGATATTACACAGTACTTGTCTTTCTCTGACTTTTTTCACTTAGCATAATGACCATCAAAGTCTACCCATGTTGCTGCAAATGGCAAACTTTTGTTTTTTTTTTATCACTGACTAGTATTTCATTATATATATGCGTGTGTATGGGTATATATGTGTGCGTGTACATGCATACACATGTGCTTGCATGCTCAGTTGTGTCCAACTCTTTGTAACCCCAAGGACTGGAGCTTACCAGGCTCCTCTGTCCATGGAATTTTCCAGGCAAGAATACTGGAATGGGTTGCCATGGCCTCCTCCAGGGGATCTTCTCGACCCAGGGATCAAACCCATATCTTTTGCATATCCCTCATTGGCAGGCACATTCTTTACCACTGTGTCACCTGGGAAGCCAATAAGAAAAATACTAATTTGAAAAGATAGATGGACCCCAAAGTTTATAGCAGCATTATTTACAACTGCCAGGATATGGAAGCAAACTAAGTGTCCATCAACAGGTGGACAAAGAAGAGGTGGTATGAGTGTGTGTATGTGTGTGACAATATTTGCTTTATATATGTAAGTGCTCCTCTGTTGAGTGCATATATATTGTGCTACACATTTCTGGCCTGCAGAATCTCTGCTGAAAGGTCAGCAGCTAGCCTTATGGGAGTTCTCTTGTAAGTTACTTGTTGCTTTTCCCTTATCACTTTTAATAAAGGATATTTAAAACTGAACCACTTTGCTGTACACCTTAAACTAACACAACCATTGTTAATCAATTATGCTCCAATATAAAAAAAAAATTTTCAAATACTCTCTTTGTAGGGAATTCTCCTTAAAATGTAAATTGGTACAGCCACTATGGAAAACAATATGAAAGTGAAAGTGAAGTTGCTCAGTTGTGTCCGACTCTGTGAATCCATGGACTGTAGCCTACCAGGCTTCTCCATCCATGGGATTGTGCAGGCAAGAGTACCAGAGTGGGTTGCCATTTCCTTCTCCAGGGGATCTTCCAGACCCAGGGATCAAACCCGGGTCTCCTGCACTGCAGGCAGATGCTTTACCCTCTGACCCACCAGGGAAGCCCTGGAAAACAATATGGAGGTTCATGGAGTTTCCTTAAGAAACTAAAAATAGAGCTACCATATGACCCTGCAATCCTACTCCTGGGCATACATTTGGAGAAAAACATGATTCAAAAGGATATATGCATCCCAGTGTTCCCTGCAGCACTGTTTACAATAGCCACGACACGGAAGCAACCTAAATGTCCATCTACAGAGGAATGGATTAAAAAAAAAAAAAAAGATGTGGCGCACATATACAATGAAATATTCCTCATCCATTAAAAAGAAAGAAATAATGTCATTTGTAGCAACATGGATGGACCTAGGGACTGTCATACTGAATGAAGTAAGCCAGACAGAGAAGGAGAAATATCATGTGGCATCCCTTATTGGCAGAATCCAAAAAGAAATGATGCAAATGAACTTACAAGTCAGAAAGAGATTCACAGACTTAAGAGAACGAATTTATGGTTTCTGTGGGGAAGTATGAGGGGAAGGGATAGTTAGGGAGTTTGGGATGGACATGTACACATTACTATATTTAAAATGGGTGACCAGCAGGGACTTAACGTATAGCATATGGAACTCTGCTCAGTGTTATGTGGCAGCCTGGGTGGGAAGGGAGTATATGCAGACGTATGACTGAGCCCCTTTGCTTTTCACCTGAAACTATCACAACATTGTTTGTTGATTAGCTATTGTTGTTGCTGGTCAGTCGCTAAGTTGTGTCTGACTCTTTGTGGCCCCGGGGACTATAGCATGCCAGGCTCCTCTTGCCTCCACTATCTTCCAGAATTTGCTCAAACTCATGTCCCTTGAGTCTGTGATGATATCTAATCACCCCATCCTCTGCCATCCCCTTTTCCTTTAGCCTTCAATTTCCCAGCATCAGAGTTTTTTCGAGTGAATCGGCTCTTCGCATCAGGTGGCCAAAGTATTGGAGTTTCAGCTTCAGCATCAGTCCTTCCAATGAATAGTCAGGCTTGATTTCCTTTAGGAGTGACTGGTTTGATTTATTGACTCTCAAGATTCTTCTCTAGCACCACAATTTGAAGCATCAGTTCTTTGCTGCTCAGCCTTCGTTATGGTCCGACTTTCACATCTGTACACGACTACTGGAAAAACCATAGCTTTGACTATATGGATCTTTGTTTGCAAAATGATGTCTCTGCTTTGTAATCTCACTCCAGTACTCTTGCCTGGCAAATCCCATGGATGGAGGAGCCTGGTAGGCTGCAGTCCATGGGATCATGAAGAGTTGGACATGACTGAGTGACTTCACTTTCGCTTTTCACTTTCATGCATTGGAGAAGGAAATGGCAACCCACTCCAGTGTTCTTGCCTGGAGAATCCCAGGGACGGGGGAGCCTGGTGGGCTGCCGTCTATGGGGTCGCACAGAGTCGGACATGACTGAAGTGACCTAGCAGCAGCTCTGTAATCTGCTGCCTAGGTTTGTCATAACTTTAGGGAGCAAATGTCTTAATTTCAGGGCTGCAGTCACTGTCTACAGTGATTTGGAGCCAAAGAAAATAAAAGCTTCTATGACTGTTTCCACTTCTGTTTGCCATGAAATGATAGGACTGGATGCCAATATCTTAGTTTTTTGAATTTTGTGTTTCAAGCCAGCTTTTTCACTCCCTTTCACCCTCATCAATAGGCTCTTTAGTGCCCCTTCACTTTCTGCCATTAGAATGGTATCATCTGCATATCTGAGGTTGTTGATATTTCTTCCAGAAATTTTGATTCCAGCTTGTGATACATCCAGGCTGGCATTTTGCGTGATGAACTCTGCATATAAGTTAAACATGGTGACAATATACAGCCTTTTCCCAATTTTGAACCAGTCCACTGTTTTCATTTTCAGTTCTAACTGTGGCTTCTTGTCCTGCATACAGGTTTCTCAAGAGGCAGGTAAGGTGGTCTCATTTTCCCATCTCTTGAATTTCCCACAGTTTGTTGTGATCCACCCAGTCAAAGTCTTTAGTGTAGTCAATGAAGCGGATGTTTTTCTGGAACTTCCTTGCTTTCTCCATGATCCCATGAATACTGGCAATTTGATCTCATTCCTCTGCCTCTTTGAAACCCAGTTTGTACATCTGGAATTTCTCAGTTCACATACTGCTGAAGCCTAGCTTGAAGGATTTTGAGCATAAATTTGCTAGCATGTGAAGTGAAGTGAAAGTTGCTCAGTTGTGTCTGACTCTCTGCAACCCCATGGAATTCTCCAGGCCAGAATACTGGAGTGGGTAGCCATTCCCTTCTCCAGTGCTAGAATGTGAAATAAGCGCAATTGTATGGTAATTTGAACAGTCTTTGGCATTGCCGTTCTTTGAAACTGGAATGAAAACTGACATTTTCTAGTCCTGTGATCAATGTGAGTTTTCCAAATTCGCTGACATGCTGAGTCCAACACTTTAAAAGCACCATATTTCAGGATTTTAAATAGCCCGGAATTCTGTCACTCCCACTAGTTTTGTGGGTAATAATGCTTTCTGAGGCCCATTAGACTTCACACTCCAAGATGTCTGGCTCTAAGTGAGTGACCACACTATTGTAGTTAATCAGCTATACTCCAATACAAAATGAGAAGATTAAAAAAAAAATTCTTTGTGATTAAAATGGCAAAAAGTTAAAGATAGTGTTTTTTAAAAGCTTTATATGTTTCTTTTGGCTGCACTGGGTCTTTGTTGCTGTGAGCAGATATCCTCGAGTTGTGGCAAGCAGGGTCTACTCTTCGTTGCCGTGCACAGGCTTCTCATTCTGGTGGCTTCTCTTGTTGCAGAGCATAGGTTGCAGGCATACTGGCATCAACATTTGCAACACATGGGCTCAGTAGTTGTGGCGCATGGGTTTAGGTGCCCTAGGGCATGTGGGATCTTCCTGGACCAGGGATCAAACCCATGTCCCCTGTGTTGGTAGGTGGATTCTTAACTACAAGACCACTAGGGAAGCCCCCAAAATAGTGTGTTTTGATGTGGTCCTCTTTGGGTTAATCCTCTATGGGAGCTTCATGCACTTGGGTGACAGCTTCCTTCCTCATGTGAGGTGACCTTTTCAGTACATGTCTTCCAATATGTTCTCAGCCCCTTTCTCATCTCCTTCTTGAACCCCTATAATGCAGATCTTGCTGCTCTTGATGCTGTCCCAGAGTCTCTTAAAGTGAAGCCGCTCAGTCGTGTCCAACTCTTTGCAACCCCATGGATTGTAGCCTACCAGGTTCCACTGTCCATGGGATTTTCCAGACAAGAATACTGGAGTGAGTTGCCATTTCCTTCTCCAAGAGATCTTCCAGACCCAGGGATTGAACCTGGGGCTCCCGCATTGTAGGCAGACGCTTTACCATCTGAGCCACCAGGGAAGTCTCTTAACTGTCCTTATTTTTAACTTTTCTCTTCCTGTTCAACATCAGTGAATACCAATACTGTTTTCCAGTTCACTGATCCATTCTTCTGAATTCTTTTGTCTATTTGTTGATGCCTTCTGGTACATTTTTCATTTAAGTTATTGTATTCTTCACTTATTGTTCTTTGTATTTTCTAATTCTTTATTAAAGGTTTCTCACTCTGTACATCTCATTCAGTATATCTATTCTTCCAAGGTCTTTGATCATCTTTACAATCACTACTCCGAAGTCTTTCTCAAGTGGATTGCCTAACTCGACTACTTTTTCTGGGGATTTATCTTATTACTTTGTCTAGAACATGTTCCTCTTTCCCTCTGCTCTGCTCTGCTAAGTCGCTCAGTTGTGTCCAACTCTTAGCGACCCCATGGACTGCAGCCCACCAGGCTCCTCCATCCATGGGATTTTCCAGGCAAGAGTACTGGAGTGGGGTGCCATTGCCTTCTCCAGTGCTCTTGGATTAGAAGAGTTAAAATTGTTAAAACTGCCCTACTACCCAGAGCAATTCACAGATATATGAACTACTAAAATATCCATGACACTTTAGAGAACTAGAACAAATAATCCTAAAATTTACATGGAACCACAGAAGACTCAGAACTGCCAAAGAAATCCTGAGGAAAAAGAACAAAGAAGGAGGCATAACCTTCCCTAGACTTCAGACAATACTCATTATTATGACAATCAAAACAGTAAGTATTGGCCCCAAAACAGACATATGGATCAGTGCAACACAGAGCACCCAGAAATAAACCCAAACATTTAAGGTCAGTTAATCATCAGAGACGGAGAGGGCAATGGCAACCCACTCCAGTACTCTTCCTGGAAAATCCCATGGATGGAGGAGCCTGGTAGGCTGCGGTCCATGGGGTCGCTAAGAGTCAGACAAGACTGAGCAACTTCCCTTTCACTTTTCACTTTCATGCATTGGAGAAGGAAATGGCAACCCACTCCAGTGTTCTTGCCTGGAGAATCCCAGGGATGGGGGAGCCTGGTGGGCTGCCATCTCTGGGGTTGCACAGAGTTGGACACGACTGAAGTGACTTAGCAGCAGCAGCAGCAGCAATCATTAGAGAAGGAAAGAATATAGAGTGGAGGAGAGACAATCTCTTTGCAACCCCCTGAACTGCAGCCCACCAAGCTCCTCTGTCCATGGAATTTCCCAGGCAAGAATACTGGAGTGGGTTGCCATGTCCTCCTCCAGGGGATCTTCCTTCCCAGGATGGAACACGTCTCCTGCACTGAAGGTGGATACTTTACTGCTGCACCAACTAGGAAGCTAGTTCTCAAAGGAGGGAAGAAGACACCAAATGGAAGAGAGACAGTCTCTTCAGCAAGTGTTGGCAGCTGCATGTATATCAGTGAAGTTAGAGTACTCTCACACCATACACAAACATAAACTCAAATTGACTTTAAGTTGTAACAGTATTTTATTAGATCAGTCTCCAGACAAAAGCAATAAAAGAAAAAAAAACACAAATGGGGACTAATCAAATATTAAAAGCTGTTACACAGCAAAGGAGACCATAAACAAAATGAAAAAATAATCTATGGAATGGGAGAAAATATTTGCCAACAATGTGACAAGCCAACAAACAGCTCCTACAACTTAGTATCAGAAAAAAATCCAATAAAAAATTGAGATAAGACCTGAGCAGATGTTTCTCCAAAGAAGACATACAGGTGGCCAACAGGCACATGGAGAGGTGTTCATTACTGATTTCTAGAGAAATGGAAATCAAAACCACAATGAGGTATCAATTCACATCAGTTAGAATGGTCATCACCAAGAAGTCTAAAAATAAATGTTGGACAGGATGTAGAAGAAAAGGAACCCTTCTATACTGTTGGTTGTAGTGAAGATTGGTTCAACCACTATGGAAAATAGCATGGAAGTCCCTAAAAACAGTGATCCCAGCAACCCTAGGTATGGGCATATATCGAGAAAAGATGAAAACTAATTTAAAAAGATATAGACAGCCCAATATTCATAGCAGCACCATTTAAATAGCTAAGACATGAAAACAACCCAAGTGCCTATCAGATGATTGGCTTAAGATGTACTATTAATACATATACAATGCAGTATTATTCAGCCATAAGAATGAATGAAATACTGCCATTTGCAGCAATATGGACTGACCTAGAGAATATTATACTTAGGGTATAATAAATTTTATAGCAGACAAATTTTATAGCATAACTGATATATAGAATCTAAAACATACTAATAAACCTGTATACTATATGCAGGTCAGGAAGCAACAGTTAGAACTGGACATGGAACAACAGACTGGTTCCAAATAGGAAAAGGAGTACGTCAAGGCTGTATATTGTCACCCTGCTTATTTAACTTCTATGCAGAGTACATCATGAGAAACGCTGGCTTGGAAGAAGCACAAGCTGGAATCAAGATTGCCAGGAGAAATATCAAGAACCCCAGATATGCAGATGACACCACCCTTATGGCAGAAAGTGAAGAGGAACTAAAAAGCCTCTTGATGAAAGTGAAAGTGGAGAGTGAAAAAGTTGGCTTAAAGCTCAACATTCAGAAAACGAAGATCATGGCATCCGGTCCCATCACTTCATAGGAAATAGATGGGGAAACAGTGGAAACAGTGTCAGACTTTATTTTTGGGGGCTCCAAAATCACTGCAGATGGTGATTGCAGCCATGAAATTAAAAGATACTTACTCCTTGGAAGGAAAATTATGGGCAACCTAGATAGCATATTCAAAAGCAGAGACATTACTTTGCCAACAAAGGTCCATCTAGTCAAGGCTATGGTTTTTCCTGTGGTCATATGTATGGATGTGAGAGGTGGACTGTGAAGAAAGCTGAGCGCCAATGAATTGATGCTTTTGAACTGTGGTGTTGGAGAAGACTCTTGAGAGTCCCTTGGACTGCAAGGAGATCCAACCAGTCCATTCTAAAGGAAATCAGTCCTGGGTTTTCTTTGGAAGGAATGATGCTAAAGCTGAAACTCCAGTACTTTGGGCACCTCATGCAGAGAGTTGACTCATTGGAAAAGACTCTGATGCTGGGAGAGATTGGGGGCAGGAGGAGAAGGGGACGACAGAGGATGAGATGGCTGGACGGCATCACCGACTCAATGGACATGAGTTTGAGTAAGCTCTGCCAGTTGGTGATGGACAGGGAGGCCTGGCGTGCTGCGATTCATGGGGTCACAAAGAGTCGGACACGACTGAGCGACTGAACTGAACTGAACTGACAGAAACAGAATCACTCAGACAGAAAACAAATTTAGGGTTATCAAAGGGAAAAGGGAAAGAGAGGAGAGAAAGCTAAGAGAATGAGATTAACAGGCACTAACTATCATACATGGAATAGATAAGCAACAAGGATTTACTATATAGGACAGGGAAGTATATAACTTGCAGTAACCTGTAACTGAAAATAACCAGAAAATAACTGAGTAAATAACTGAATAAATCACTCTGCTTTACATGTGAAACAATATTGTAAATCAACTATACTTTAATAAAGAAATGGTAAAGGAAAGAGTAAAAATGTGAAACAGTGTATAGAGGGAAAGGAAATGCAGAAATAAGTTCTGAAGATTCTGAAGTCCCTAGAGTTGGAAGGCCAAGGGAGTTTGCTGAAGCATCCCATGGGTTCTTGGTAGGTTTGTCCAGAGGAGCCCTAATCTTCGGGAAGTGGACCTGTTCACCCACGTGCCTTTCCTTCCTAAGGTCTTCAACTTTGCAGCAATACCAGGTCCTTCAGAATGAAGCCCTGGTATTTTCCTTCCCTCTGTCAAATACTTGTCAAAAGCACGTTCTAAGCATCTATATAGATTGAGAGAGGGATTATAGTAATTTGTTACAACAGCAATAGAAAGTAAATGCAGTGTTTAAAAAATAATAATGTAGAGCATATTTATATAACCTTAGAGTACATGAGGTGGTATGGGTCAAAAGAAACCTAAAACTTAGAGCATAAAGGGTTGACACACTAGCTAATTAAAAATATGGAAAACTGCAAAACATCACTGACAAAACATTCAAAACTAACATGCAAAAGGTTCTCTATCAGTAAGAACAAAAACCCAATTAAAAATAGACAAAAGAAAGCAACTGGCAGTTTATAGAAGACAGGCAAATTGCAGATATTTTAGGGAACAATGTTCAACCTTGGCACATGTTAGGAAAATTTGAATAATGAGAAATATTTGACCCATTAGGTAAAAATTTAAACTATCAGTATCTTTTACAGGAGAAAGTATATAATTACATCTCTAGAAATATCTACATTGCTGCATTTTTGGAAATATTTATTAAAATTTAAAATGAGCACACACTTTGGCTAAGCAGACTTATATCTAGAAGTCTACAGAAAAAAGATGAATTTGTATGTAAGTAGGTTTTGCCTGGAGAATCCCATGGACAGAGGAACCTGGGGGGCTACAGTCCATAGGTCACAACTTGCTGGACACAACTGAAGCAACTTAGCACAGGTAAAAGGGTGTTTATTTCTTCATTACTTATTATAGGAAAAAAGTAATTTAAAATATTTTTTAATACATAGTCCATAATATGAATGCATCACTCTGCTGTGCTTACTTAGTCGTGCCTGACTCTTTGCAACCCCATGGACCCACCAGGTCCATGCAAGCCCACCAGGCTCCCCCATCCATGGGGATTCTCCAGGCAAGAATACTGAGGCAGGTTTCCAGGCCCTCCTTCAGCGGATCTTCCCAACTCAGAGATTGAACCCAGGTCTCCTGCATTATAAGTGGATTCTTTACTGTCTGAGCCACCAGGGAAGGCCAAGAATACTGGAGTGGGTAGCCCATCCCTTCTCCAGGGGATCTTCCTGACCTAGGAATTGAACCAGGGTCTCCCACACTGCAAGTGGATTCTTTACTTTACCAGCCAAGCTACCAAGGAAGCCCCACATTACTCTTAGGTGTATTAAAAATGAGTTATCATAAGAAAGATCAATATCCCTTATGACTATAAATGCAAAAATCCACAAAGTACTGGCAAACAAAATCCAATAACATAAAAAAGTATAAACTATTGACAAATGATTTCTCAGGAATACAAAGTGGGTTAAACATATGATAAAGTAATCTAATACACCATATTAATAGAGGACAAGTATGATATCAAGATACACATTAAAAGAATTAGGCAAAAATTCAGTCTTTCATCATAGAGAGACTCAACAAAACAGTAACAGACAGGAATGTCTTCAAACTGAGAGGATCTATGAAAAACCTATAGTAAATTCATACTTAATGGTGAAAGGCTGAGAGCAGTTTCCCCTAAAGATCAAGAACAAATCAAATGTGAATGTTCATTCTTGTTATGTATTACCAATGTTGTACTGAAGTTTTAACTAGGACTATTAAGAGTAAAAATATTAAAACTACAAAGAAATAAAACCCCATTTGGAGTTGTCATGATTTTATGTATCAAAATCTGAAACAAGTCACACAAAAAGTTTCAGTGTTAATAAACCAGTTCAGCAAGATTGCAGAATATAGTAAGTCAGTTGTATGTCTATATATTAGCAATATAGACGTCCAAAGAAATAAAATCAGAAGATACTTCTGTTTGACAGTACCAAGAATTCTTAGGAATAAGTTTAATATAAGAGTGCAAAACTTGTACCCCAGAAACCAGAAAACATCATTAAAAGAAAGACTTAAATGGAAAAGTATCTCACATTCATGGATTGAAAGTCTCAAAACTGAGATGTCGAAAGTTCCCAAATTAATCTACAGATTCAACTCAATCTTCATCAAAACTCCAGCTGCCTTAATGAAACTGACACTCTGATTTTAAAGTCCATGTGGAAGTTCAAGGATTCAGATTAGCCAAAACAATCTTGAAAAAGAACAAAGCTTGGTAGTCTCATACTTCCCAATTTCAGAATTTAGTACAAAGCTACAATAATCAAGATGGTCTAGCAATAGCAAAAGGATAAACACAGATACATGTGATAGAATTGAGAGTCCACAAATAAACCCATATAAATATGGTCACCTGATTTTCAGCAAGGACACTAAAACTGAGACAGGCCTGGGACATGGGACCTTTGCGGCAGTGCTGCAATGCTTTCACCTGGACACACCTCTCCTCAAGCAACAAAATACAAAGAAATTGTATGGGACTGAAAATAACTTCATATATGCACAATTGGGGCAAATTCTGGACAAAGGATACAAAGAAACCAACAAATCCAACTGCCACTTCTGAAGAGCCCAGAGAAAAGCAGCGTACTGCATATGGCCCCTGCACACACCACCACCTAAAGGGTGGGCACACCACCCAAGCCACCCTGCTGGCCTGAACCCTGGACATGCCCCTACCCTCATCCCATACAAGGAACAAGCTTACCCGGCTCAGGGAGCAAGAAGGGAACCTGTTGTTTGTGCTCACTCCCCTCTGCTGCAGCAGGGAGCCCAGTAAAGCCTTGTCTAAATTTCTTGTCTGGCTTCTAGTCAATTTCTACTGACTAGGGAGGGCCAAGAACCCTAGTCAATAACATACTATGTGATGCCTAGAGTGGGGCAGTTGTCCCCTTCTGCGGAAAGGATCTGGGACCCTCGGGGACATAGAATGCATTTTCCCCGTGGGTGACAAGCAGCCACCTGAACCCCCTGCCTCAGTGTCTGTCTTTCTGGCCTCTGGCAGCCTTAGAACCCATATCCGGGCAACTCTTGCCCCCTCCCCTTTGTCCTTTCTTCCTCACTGTTCCCCTTTACCCCTCTCTGTCCCTCCCCTTTCCTGAAATCATCTTCTCTCTCCTCTCCTCTCTCTGGCCCCTCCTGCTTCTGTCCTCTCCTTCTGAGAGAGCGGACGCGGAGCCACGACAGCATCACTCCTCTCAGCTTGGGAGGCCTGCACCTTCTGGCCAGGAATGAGTGACAAGCAGAGGACAGGCTTGCCTCACACCAGTCAGACGTTGGTCCAGTGCTCCCTGAGTGGAGATTTACAAGGTGACCGAGGTTCAAACCTCATATCGTGTAATGCCTAGAAGTGTGATTGTCCCAATAGTCTCGCCTTTATTTTCCTGCCACCAAGAGAAGTCCCACTGGGAACAGGCTCAAGTGGCAGATTTCTATACAGTGGTGTACACATGGGTGAGAATCCCATCTATGGGTTGTCCTACAGACAACGCACAGCTGACTGGTTTCCGGGCTTGATCACCCCGGTGGGCAGTGGAAGGGTGCGCCCTCCTTCACTGGCCCTTTCTGAAAGTGCTCAGGTTAGTGTCTGAATAGACATGGCAGTCTCTCTTTCTCTTTTTCAATCTTTTCTGTCCCTCCTCCGTTTACCTCTTCCGTTGTCTTCACACCTGCACTCCAAGCACTTTTATCCTGAAAAGTTCTTGTCTGTGTCCAAGTTTTGTGACTGACATCTTTGTGTTGTAGTTTTGTCTGTTCAACTGCTCTTGCAAGTCTCTACTGACATTATGGGTACAGTGGAGCCCTTAAGCCTTGGAATACAGACATAACCCACATTACCTGAGACTCCAGCATTGGGTTACTTAGCGGGATTTTAAAGAACAAAAAGATAAGACAGGAGCTTGCATCTCTCTCTCCTCTCAGCTTGCAAAGTAGCTATTCTGCTTGGGTTTTCAGGAACTATCTGATTTCATCTGTAGGCCCCCCCCCAGACTGAGGGGGATCAAAAAGGGCCATTTTAAACTCAGGTGGGAAAACTATGAGATCTCCGGTTCTATAGAGATTAACTTGTCTAACCTAAACTTGTGGGTTTAATTAATACAGACCTGTCTTTAGTCATAAACATTAAGTATGATACTTTCATAACACCTAGGGTTTCTGGAAGTCAGTAAGTGTACACTATTTCTGTCATAAAAATCTATCAACATGGAAAATAACATGATATGATTAAACTTATAAGTAAATGTAACTGGAATAAGAATATTGTAAACTCTTTTAGGAATAATTATGTCTTGGAAACATGTATCTAAAACAGTCCCTCCAAATTTTGGTATTAATAAATTTGAAACTAAATTAAGTTAAATAATAGGAATTAATTGAACATTCAGACCATTTCAAATAAGATAAAATACTAGAACATTAACTGTTAAATAGGGCTAAATTTGCCTACTTTTGTCTTCTTGTGAGAGAGAAACTAAAGATGTTTGGTGACACCTTAACATGTTCTTTACCAATTTACAAAATGCTAATGTAAAGGACAGTTCATGGTTGCTTAAGGAAAGTATCCATATAGGGCCATCCAAGACAGATGGGTCATGGTAGAGAGTTCTGACAAAATATGGTCCACTGGAGAAGGGAATGGCAAACCACTTTAGCATTCTTGCCTTGAGAACCCTCATAAACAGAATGAAAAGGCAAAGAAGATATGACATTGAAAGATAAAGCCTCCTGGGTCAGTTAGTGTCCAGTATGCTCCTGGAGAAGAGTAGAATGAAGGAATGAAAAGGCTGAGCCAAAGCAGAAGTGATATCCAGCTGTGGATGTGTCTGGTGGTGAAAGTAAAGTCTGATACTGTAAAGAATAATATTGCATAGGAACTTACAGTGTTAGGTCCATGAATTAAGGTAAATTGGATATGGTCAAACAGGAGATGGAAAACGGAACATCAACATATTAGGAATCAGTGAACTAAAATGGACCAGAATGGGTGAATTTAACTCAAATGACTATTATATCTACTACTATGGGCAAGAATCCCTTAGAAGAAATGGAGTAGCCCTCATAGTCATCAAGAGAATCCAAATGAAGTGCTTGGATGTAATCTCAAAAATGACAGAATGATCTCTGTCTGTTTCCAAGGCAAACCATTCAATATTACAGTAATCCAAGTCTATGCCCCAACCACTAATGCCAAAGAAGCTGAAGTTGAATGGTTCTATGATGACCTACAAGACCCTCTAGAACTAACACCAAAAAAAGATGTCCTTTTCATCATAGGAGACTGGAATACAAAAATATCAAGTCAAGAGTTATGTGGAGTAGCAGGCAAGTTTGGCCTTGGCGTACAAAATAAAGCTGGGCAAAGGCTAACTGAGTTTGCCAAGAGAACACACTGGTCATAGCAAACACCCTCTTCCAACAAGATAAGCCAAGACTACGCATGGACATCAGCAGATGGTTGATACTGAAATCAGATTGATTATATTCTTTGCAGTCAAAGATGGAGAAGTTCTATACAGTCAGCAAAAACAAGTCAGCTCCCAAGCTGACTGTGGCTCAGATTATGAACTCCTTATTGCCAAATTCAGACTTAAATAAAGTAGGGAAAATTCTAGGCCATTCAGGTATGACTTAAATCAAATGCCTTATGATTATACAGTCGAAGTGACAAATAGATTCTAGGGATTAGATCTGATAGACATAGTGCCTAAAGAACTATCAACGGAGGTTTGCAACATTGTATAGGGGATGATAATCAAAACCGTCCTCAAGAAAAAGAAATGCAAAAAAGAAAAATGGTTGTCTGAGGAGGCCTTAAAAATAGCTAAGAAAAGAAGAGAAATGAAAGGCAAAGGAGAAAAGCAAAGATATACCCATGTGAATGCAGATTTCCAAAGAACAGCAAGGAGAGATAAGAAAGCCTTCCTAAGTGAACAATGCAAAGAAACAGAGGGAAACAATAAAATGGGAAAGACTAGAGATCTCTTAAAGAAAATTAGAGATACCAAGGGCATGTTTCATACAAAGATGGGCACAATAAAGGACAGAAACGGTATGGACCTAAAAGAAGCAGAAGAGATTAAGAAGAGGCGGCAAGAATACACAGAAGAGTTGTACAAAAAGGTCTTAATGAATTAGTTAACCACAATGGTGTGATCACTCACCTAGAGCCAGATATCCTGGAGTGTAAAGTCAAGTGGGCCCTAGGAAACATTACTATGAACAAAGCTAGTGGAGGTAATGGAATTCCAGTTGAGCTATTTCAAATCCTAAAAGATAATACTGTGAAAGTGCTGCACTCAATATGCCAGCAAATTTGGAAAACTCAGCAGTGGCCACAGGACTGGAAAAGGTCAGTTTTCATTCCAATCCCAAAGAAGGGCAATGCCATAGAATGTTCAAATTACCATTCAGTTGCACTCATTTCCCATGCTAGCTAGGATATGTTCAAAATCCTTCAAGCTAGGCTTCAACAGTAGGTGAACCATGAACTTCCAAATGTTCATGCTGGATTTAGAAAAGGCAGATGAACCAGACATCAAATTGCCAACATCTGTTCGATCATAGAAGAAGCAAGGGAATTCCAGAAAAAATTGAATTCTGCCTTGTTGACAAAGCAAAATTCTTTGACTGTGTGGATCATAACAAATTGTGGAAAATTCTTAAAGACATGGGAATACCAGACCACATTACCTGTCTCCTGAGAAACTTGTATGTAGGTCAAGAAGCCAACAGAACTGGACATGGAACAATGAACTGGTTCAAAATTGGGAGAGGCGTACAACAAGTTTGTATATTGTCACTTTGTTGATTTAACTTACATGCAGAATACATCATGGGAAATGCCAGGCTGGATACAGCTCAAACTGGAATCAAGATTGCTGAGAGAAATATCGACAATCTCACATATGTAGATGGTATCATGCTATGGCAGAAAGTGAAGAGGAACTAAAGAGCCTCTTGATGAGGGTGGAAAAGGAGAGTGAAAAACCTGGCTTAAACTTAACATTAAAAAAACTAAGATCATGGCATCCAGTCTCATCACTTCATGGCAAATAGATGGGGAAAAAGTAGAAATAGTGATAGACTTTATTTCCTTGGGCCCCAAAATCACTCAGACAATGACTGCAGACATGAAATTCAAAGATGCTTGCTCCTTGAAAGAAATGCTATGACAAGCCTAGAGACAATGGCACCCCACTGCAGTACTCTTGCCTGGAAAATCCCATGGACGGAGGAGCCTGGTGGGCTGCAGTCCATGGGGTCACTAAGAGTCGGACACGACTGAGTGACTTCACTTTCACTTTTCACTTTCATGCACTGGAGAAGGAAATGGCAACCCACTCCAGTGTTCTTGCCTGGAGAATCCCAGGGACAGGGGAGCCTGGTGCGCTGCAGTCTATGAGGTCTCACAGAGTCGGACACCACTGATGTGACTTAGCAGCAGCAGCAGCAGAGACTGTACTGAAAAGCAGAGACTTTGCCAACAAAGGTCCATATAGTCAAAGCTATGGTTTTTCCAGTAGTCATATATGGATGTGAGAGTTGGACCATAAAGAAGGCTGAGCACTGAAGAATTGATGCTTTTGAACTGTGGTGTTGGAAAAGACTCTTGAGAGTCCCTTGGACTGCAAGGAGATCCAACCAATCAATCCTAAAGGAAATCAGTCCTGAATATTCATCAGAAGGATTGATGCTGAAGCTGAAGCTCCAATACTTTAGTGACCTGATGCGAAGAGCCAACTCATTGGAAAAGTCCCTGATGCTGAGAGAGACTGAGGGAAGAAGGAGAAGAGGGAGCCAGAGGATGATATGGTTGGATGGCATCATCAACTCAATGGCCATGAGTTTGAGCAAACTCCAGAAGATAGTGAAGGGGAGGGAAGCCTGGTGTGCTGCAGTCCATGGGGTTGCAAAGAGTCAGACACAGCTGAACAATAAAGGAAAGTAAGATGCATATTTTCATAAAACAAGATATGAGGAATGGAAATATATTATGTTGGAAGGGAAAAAGGTGATTTTGTCCTACCCTGCTTTCTGAATGGGGAAAGAATAAAGGCAAAGTATGGCTACAAAAAGATGCAGGTTTGCAGAAGAATAATATTGAGAAAAAGAATTTTGTATGTGGTCAGGATTTTCTAAGGATGGATTATATTTAATTAGGTAAATGGATTTTTATTAAGAGTAGGCTGATGCAAGACTGAATTTGGCTTCTCTTTCTCATAAGAGAAAAAAAATTGTTCTGGAATGCTACTTTTAATAACAGTTTGTATGAGTTCCTGTGCCTTTAAGTGATCTATATTTACCTTTGATTATTTTTTTCCCAACTTAGCTCAAGGAGTAAGCATTGTTTCACAGAAACCTATTAATATGATTCTATCTGACCAGGTGTTTTAAGCTTTTACAATTTTTGCTTCAAGGGACCTCTGGAACATCCCAAAGGGAGATCTTTAACTGGGTTTATCTGTAAGGAGCGGTTTGCCAGTTTCCCAGAGAATTCTGACAAGTTCAGGAATGCTCTTATAAAGCGAGGGTTGATGTTCTCTCACCTGGTAGGACATCATGGCTATCCTGGACCACTGTTGCACCCCGAATGAAAAGGAGCCTATACTGAGAAAGGCCAGGGAACACACAGATGGCCTATTGACCACCAACCCACATCAAATTCATCAGGCAAGTGGGACACAATCCCAGAACATGACCCACACTGGAACTATGAAGACTGTGTAGTCCAGGCTTGGATGAGATTTTCTACTACTTGCCTATCAGAAGGAATGAAAAGGTGTATGGTGAAGCTTGTAAATTATGATAAGGTACGAGAGGTTACACAGGAAAAAGATGAAAACTCACAATCTTTCTGAGTGGGAGACAGGGACCTTCAAACCAGTACAGACCCTGATACAGAGGGGGAGACACTGTTGGCTATGCATTTTTATCAACCATGCTACTCCTGACATCCAGAGAAAGCTACGAAAGCTTAAGGCTAGGCCCCAAACCCCATTGTCAACCTTGGTAGAGGAGGCCTTCAAAGTCTGTAACAGCCAAGACTTAACAGAAGAGGCCAATAAAGATAAGAGGCTAATAAAAAACAAAAACAAAAAACCCCACAGATCTTGACTGCTCTGATTCACCCACCACCTCAAGGGGACCCTGCAGGACCAAGATGGCTGGACAGACCACCCAGAAGCCTCTTGGGCCTAAACCAGGGTGCTTCTGTCAGAAAGGGGGGCACTGGACAGAAGAATGTCCTGAGTACCCTTCTGTGGGATGCGGACGGTCAACCCCAACCAACCCTAGTTCCTTGTGAATGTCTTGGATAGGAAATTCCCACACATCGACTGGTGGGGCCCAAGGGCCTGCCTGGCTTTTGATCCCACTTGATCCATTCTCATTACTCCAGTGGAGCCCTGGGTCACCCTTGATGTTGCAGGTAGAACTGAACTTTTTGTAGACACTGGAGCTGCCTGCTCTGGTCTGAGTTGCCCGGCCAGCCCCCTTTCTATCTGTGGACTATACTACAATGGGGGTTGATGGACAACCGAAGCTCCCGGTGATTTACATCTTCCCTTGCTGCAGAATGGAGTCTATTATTTCTCACTCCTTTTTGTACATGTCAGAACGTCCTGTCTCACTCCTTGGGAGAGATTTGCTAAATAAGTTAAGAGCTAGTATATTCTTAGGACAGGGTGAAGTCCAAAGAGGTAAAGAATCTGAGCAGAGAATGCATCTATTAGTAGTCCCAGAGGATCCATCTGATGGGCATCAAAATATTGCCCTAGACACGCCCCAGGAAATGAGAGAACAGGTAGATCCTGCAGCTTGGGATACCTCGATGCCAGGAAGGACAAAATGTATTCCTCCAATAAAAATAAGGTTAAGGCTTGAGAAAAATACTCCTGGAAAAGAATATTCCTTACAGACTGAGGCTCTGAGGGGACTCCAACTGCTGCTCAGCAAATTCATAAAACACGGACTCGTTAGGCCCTGCCAACCCCTTTGCAGTATCCCAATCCTCCCTGTTCAGAAGCCTAATGGGAGTACCGGTTTGAGCAAGACTTAAGAGCAATGAAGGAGGCAGTCATCCCTATTCACCCACTAATGACAAACCCATACACCCTCCTCATCCAAGTGCCAGGGAGTACTCAGCTTTTCCGTTTTGGACCCAAAGATGTATTTTCCTCTATTCCCCTACATCCAGACTTTCAATACCTTTTTGCATTTGAATGAAGGGACCCTGACACCCTGGAGGATGCCCAACATGCATGGACAGTGTTTCCACAGGGTTTTCGGAACAGCTCCCCCCCCCCCCTTTTTTTTTTAAGAAATGCATTAATTAGCAAGGGAACTGAACCTTGAGAAGGGAACTCTCCTTCAATATGTTGATGACTTATTGATAAATAGTGAGACCAAATAAGATTCAGGTCAAAATACTGTTACAGTTCTAAATTTTCTGGCAAAAAAGGGATTAAAGTCTTTTTAACAAAGGCTCAGATCTCTCAGCAATGGATTCAATATTTAGGATTTGTTTTGACCCCAGGGACACAAGTTCTGGCCATAGATCAAAACATAGCAATTATTACATTACTATCTCCAACAATGGAAAGGCAACTCCAAGACTTCCTTGGTATGGTTGGGTTCTGTCATATATGGATTCCAAATTATGGCCTTATAGCAAAACCCCTCTATGAGTTTCTAAAGGGAATGAAAAGAAACTCTTTCAGTGGATTAAGGACCACCAGCAGGACTTTGAGACTCTAAAGACTGAATTGAGTTGAAACACCAGCCCTGGGACTTCCAAATGTGGAAGTCTGCACAGCACAACAAGATATGTGTTCACAAGAGGTCAGGAATAGCACTAGGAATCCTGATCCAAAAGCTAAGACTGGATCTGAGACCAGTGGCATACTTTTCAAAGCAACCGGACTCAGTGGCCCAAGAATGGCCAAGCTGCCTGCAGGCAGTAGCAGCCACAGCCCTGTTCGTTAATGAGGCTTCCAAGTACACCCAGGGACAACACTTAGATGTATTAACCCCTCATCAGGTACAATCTGTACTGGAAGTCAAAGGACATCATTGGTTGACTGGAGGAAGGTTAAAATGATCTCCGGCCTTCCTAATGGACACCCCTGACATTAAAGTTGTCCCAAATCCTGAACCCAGAAACTCTGCTTCTAGAAGTCTAGAGTTGAGACTTACTGCATCAGTGCAGAGACCACAGAGCAAACTTACTCCAGCAGGTCTGATGAGCCTCTTGATGGCCCCATTTGAGGTCGAATGGCTAACTAGTGGAAGCAGTTTTGTAGAAATGGGAACCAGAAGGTGGTATATACCACAGTTCTTCGAGATGAAGTCATAGAATCCAAGACCCTGTCACCCATCATCAGCCCAGAAGGCTGAACTAATTGCATTAATGAGAGATTTGCAATTAGGGAAGGAAAGAAATTAAATGTTTTTACTGACTCTAAACATGGGTTCCACATGCTACAGACTCATGCTGCCATTTGGAACTACAGGAATGTTAACTGCTAGAAATTCCCCCAGAAAACACAAAGATTTGATTCTGGCTCTTTTAGAAGCAGTGCATCTCCCGACCCAGGTAGCACTAATCCACTGTAGGGGCCATCGGGGGGATGGGTCCTTTGTGAGTGTAGGGGCCATCAGAGGGATGGGTTCTTTGTGAGCCAAGGGATGAGGAAAGCTGATCAGATGGCAAAACAGGCAGCTAGATTTCAGGACCCTGAACAAGTTATGACTCTAGTGCTTTAGTGACCGGTCCCCCTGAACTCCCTGGCATCCCCTAATAACCCCAAAGGAATAAGAAAATACTACAAATGGAGCTATGAGAAAGGAAGCACAGGCTGGTATAAAAAGAAGGATAAGTTTCTAATCCCTGAAACCCAACAATGGAAGCTCACTAAGAGCTTACATATGCCACCCACTATGGGAGGGATGTACTACGGGACTTGATGCAAAAGGCAGTTTCAGGGGAGAGGCTTACAAAAGCAGTAAAAACAAGTAATGCTTGCCTATGATTTATGTGCCTGTAATAACCCAAAGACCCATCTAATCCCCTCTTCATAACTCAGGTCAATTCAATGCAAAGGGACATATCTGGGGAAGGACTGGCAGTTGGATTTCATTCAAATGCCTCCATGATCAGAATACAAATATCTTCTGGTGTTTGTTGACACTTTCACAGAATGGGTTGAAGCCTTCTCCAGTCCATTTGAAAAGGCTATGGAAGTCAGTAGGTCCCTTTTTTAGAACATAATTTATTTATTTTTGGCTGCGCTGGGTCATCATCACTGCATGGGCTTTACTCTAGTCACAGCGAGCGGGTGCTACTCTCTAGCTGTGGTGCACAGGCTGCCCATCGTGGTGGCTTCTCCTGATGTGGAACACAGGCTCTAGGGTGCATGAGCTTCAGTAGTTCTGGCATGGAGACTCGATAGTTGCCGTTCCCGGGCTCTAGAGCACAAGCTCAATAGTCGTGGCTCAGCGGCCTAGTTGCTCTGAGGCATGTGGGATCGAATCCATCTGTCCTGCATTGCCAGGCAGATTCCTTACCACTGAGCCACCTGAGAAGCCCTGGTAAGTCCCTTTTAAGAGAACTAATTCCTTGGTTTGGACTTCCAAAGTCTCTCCAAAGTGAAAACGGTTACTCTTTTATAGCCAAAATCACACAGAGGCTTACACCAGGATAGACTACAAGTCACACACCTCTTGGCATCCCTAGTCTTCATGGAAGGTAGAGAAAATGAACCATACTTTAAAGTTAACCTTAGCAAACCTCTGCCAAGAAACTCATGATCCCTGAACCAGCTTGCTTCCTACCACACTCCTCAGCATCCATGTCACCCCCAGGAGTGGTCAAGACCTAACCATCTAAAATGAGCTATGGAGGCCATGACATTCTACTGGGCGAGGGTGTGAATCAGGCCCTAAGATATGAATCTAGGACAAGTTCAGGAGGCAGTCCAGGACTATGCCCATAAGACACTGCTGACTCCCACTAAAATACAGAGGAAAGAGCAATTCCTGCACAAATAAAGCCCGGGGACCAAGTTCTTCTCAAAGCCTAGAAGGAGGGGTCCCCAACACCAATTATTGCTGAAATGAAGAGCCTCTATAAAGTACTTTTAACCACTCCCCAATGCTGTCAAACTGCAAGGGATATCTAATGGGTACATTTGTCCAGACTCAAGCTTTTACTTTCAGAAACCCTGCAGGTCACAGCAGAACAACATTATTACCGGTGAGCTAGTGGAAGACCTGAGACATCTATTCAAAAGGCAGTCACCATCAACAGATAAGTAAAATGATGTCATGAGTTGGCTCCTGTTTAAGAGCCTTAATGGGTCTTGGGGCCTCTCTTGTTGCCCTGGCTGAGATGGTTCTTGATAACTGTCTGGCCCCTGGTTGCCTTCTGGCAGAATAAGGCAGAGTTTGTGTAATAACTAATATTCCCTGCTGCACTTGGATCAATGTATTAGGACGGGTAAAAGTTAATATTAAGGAAATACATCCCCAGGCCAAGTGGTTTCCTTACTTTGGCAGGGGCAATATTGCCTCCCTTTTCCGGTCAACAGTTAAGAAGGCCCTCCCAAAGTTAACATGGTCCCTTCCCTTTTTAGGCCCTTTCAGGATACCAAGGGAACATTTCATGCAAAGATGGGCTAGATACAGGACAGAAATGGTATGGACCTAACAGAAGCAGAAGATATTAAGAGATGGCAAGAATACACAGAAGAACTGTACAAAAAAGATCTTCACAACCAAGCTAATCACGATGGTGTGATCACTCACCTAGAGACAGACATCCTGGAATGTGAAGTCAAGTGGGCCTTAGGAAGCATCACTATGAACAAAGCTAGTGGAGGTGATGGAATTCCAGGTGAGCTATTTCAAATCCTGAAAGATGATGCTGTGAAAGTGCTGCCCTCAATATGCCAGCAAACTTGGAAAACTCAGCAGTGGCCACAAGACTGGAAAAGGTCAGTTTTCATTCCAATCCCAAAGAAAGGCAATGCCAAAGAATGCTCAACCTACCACACAATTGCACTCATCTCACATGCTAGTAAAGTAATGCTCAAAATTCTCCAAGCCAGGCTTCAGCAATACGTGAACCGTGAACTTCCAGATGTTCAAGCTGGTTTTAGAAAAGGCAGGGGAACCAGAGACCAAATTGCCAACACCTGCTGGATCATGAAAAAAGCAAGAGAGTTCCAGAGAAACATCTATTTCTGCTTTATTGACTATGTCAAAGCCTTTGATTGTGTGGATCACAATAAACTGTGGAAACTTCTGAAAGAGCTGGGAATACAGACCACCTGACCTGCCTCTTGAGAAACCTATATGCAGGTCAGGAAGCAACAGTTAGAACTGGACATGGAACAACAGACTGGTTCCAAATAGGAAAAGGAGTACGTCAAGGTTGTATATTGTCACCCTGCTTATTTAACTTCTATGCAGAGTACATCATGAGAAACGCTGGACTGGAAGAAACACAAGCTGGAATCAAGATTGCTGGGAGAAATATCAAGAACCTCAGATATGCAGATGACACCATCCTTATGGCAGAAAGTGAAGAGGAGCTAAAAAGCCTTTTGATGAAAGTGAAAGAGGAGAGTGAAAAAGTTGGCTTAAAGCTCAACATTCAGAAAACGAAGATCGTGGCATCTGGTCCCATCACTTCATGGGAAATAGATGGGGAAACAGTGGAAACAGTGTCAGACTTTATTTTGGGGGGCTCCAAAATCACTGCAGATGGTGACTGCAGTCATGAAATTAAAAGATGCTTACTCCTTGGAAGAAAAGTTATGACCAACCTAGATAGTATATTCAAAAGCAGAGACATTACTTTGCCAACAAAGGTCTGTCTAGTCAAGGCTATGGTTTTTCCAGTAGTCATGTATGGATGTGAGAGGTGGACTGTGAAGAAAGCTGAGCACCAAAGAATTGATGCTTTTGAACTGTGGTGTTGGAGAAGACTGTTGAGAGTCCCTTGGACTGCAAGGAGATCCAACCTGGTGTTGGATCGGTCCTGGGTGTTCATTGGAAGGACTGATGCTAAAGCTGAAACTCCAATACTTTGTCCACCTCATGCGAAGAGTTGACTCATTGGAAAGGACTCTGATGCTGGGAGGGATTAGGGGCAGGAGGAGAAGGGGACAACAGAGGATGAGATGGCTGGATGGCATCACTGACTCAATGGACATGAGTTTGAGTGAACTCCAGGAGTTGGTGATGGACAGGGAGGCCTGGCGTGGTGCAACTCATGGGGTCGCAAAGAGTCGGACACGACTGAATGACTGAACTGAACTGATGGCTATTGTTGTCATCTCTTTTTAGCCCTTGTTTGTTTAACCTTTTGGTTGAGTTTGCGTCTTTTAGACTCTAACAGTTTGAAGTAGTCTGTGACGGCTCAAGAATTCAGCCCATTCCAGTGGAAAGTGGCCCAGGTCCCTCCCTGCTGCTGCTAAGTCACTTCAGTTGTGTCTGACTCTGTGCGACCCCAGAGACAGCAGCCCACTAGGGTCCTCTGTCCCTGGAATTCTCCAGGCAAGAATACTGGAGTGGGTTGCCATTTCCTTCTCCAATGCATGAAAGTGAAAAGTGAAAGTGAAGTTACTCAGTTGTGCCCGACTCTTAGTGACCCCATGGACTGCAGCCTACCAGGCTCCTCCATCCATAGGATTTTCCAGGCAAGAGTACTGGAGTGGGGTGCCATTGCCTTCTCCAGGTCCCTCC
The DNA here is from genome assembly GCF_014754425.2 of Oryx dammah. Classification (NCBI taxonomy): domain Eukaryota; kingdom Metazoa; phylum Chordata; class Mammalia; order Artiodactyla; family Bovidae; genus Oryx; species Oryx dammah. The sequence continues at coordinate 61,955,148 of NW_024070186.1, forward strand.
CTACAGTTCCTTAAAACAGTCAGCAAGGGACTTCCACTTCTCTAGGATGGGCTAGGTCTGCGGACCCTGTCTGGCAGGAAGAAGTTTCAGAAGAAGAGATCCTTATTCCTTTACCTATTAAGAGTAAGGATTTAGAGTCTCCCAGTGGGGATGAGACAGGCTGGGACCTGGGACTCTCTGCTGCCATGCTTGCACCTGGATACACCTCAAGCAACAAAATACAAAGAGACCATATGGGACTAAAAATAACTGTGCATGTGCAGTTGGGGTAAATTCTGGACAAAAGATTCAAAGAGACCAAAAAACCCAACTGCCATTTTGAGGAGTGTGGAGCAAAAGCAGGGGGTCAGTAGCAGAAGTAGGGTACTGTGCATGCCCCCTGCACACAATACTACCTAAAGGATAAGCAAAACACCTAAGCCACCCCTCTGGTCAGACCCCTGGACACGCTCTATTAAGGAACAAGCTCACTCCCACCTCGGGGAGGGAGAAAGGGAAACTTTTGTTTGTTCTCACTCCCCGCTGCTGTAGCAGGGGACCAATAAAACCTTGCATGAAAAAAAAAAAAACCAATATCCCTTATTACTATAGATATAAAAATTCATACATTATGGGCAAATGGAATCCAGTAACATAAAAATAAGTATAAACCATTGACAAATGATCCGAGGAACCCAAAGTGGGTTCAGCATGTGATAAATTAGTTTAGTACATATACTAATAGATAAAAGGACAAGTATGATCATCACTAAGCGCAGGCGGCTGGGCGAGCCGGCGCACTAAGCACAGCCGAGAGGAGCTACCCCAGGTCCGAGGTCAGGGGCAGCGGCCTAGAGTGCCAGGCTGCGACGGTGCAGGAACGGCCGAGAGGAGCTACCCCGAGTCCGAGGTCAGTGGCGGCCAGGAGAAGCCACCTCCCACCCGAGGCCAAGGGGGGTGACGCTGAGGAGCCACCCCGAGCCCAAGGCCAAGAACGGCAGCAGGGAGGAGCCACCCATGCCCGAGGGCAGGGCCGGCAGCCGGGAGGAGCATCCCAAGGAGCACCCCTGCGCAGGCACAGGAGGGCCTAGAGGAGCTATCCCGCATTGAAGGTCAGGAATGGCAGCGGTAAGGAGATACCCCTCGTCCAAGGTAAGGAGCAGTGGCTGTGCTTTGCTGGAGCAGCAGTGAAGAGATACCCCATGCCCAAGGTAAGAGAAATCCAAGTAAGATGGTAGGTGTTGCAAGAGGACATCAGAGGGCAGACACACTGAAACCATACTCACAGAAAACTAGTCAATCTAATCACACTAGGACCACAGCCTTGTCTAACTCAATGAAACCAAGCCATGCCTGCGGGGCAACCCAAGATGGGCAGGTCATGGTGGAGAGGTCTGACAGAGTGTGGTCCACTGGAGAAGGGAATGGCAAGCCATTTCAGTATTCTTGCCTTGAGAACCCCATGAACAGTATGAAAAGGCAAAATGATAGGATACTGAAAGAGGAACTCCCCAGGTCATTAGGTGCCCAATATGCTACTGGAGATCAGTGGAGAAATAACTCCAGAAAGAATGAAGGGATGGAGCCAAAGCAAACACAATACTCAGTTGTGAATGTGACTGGTGATAGAAGCAAGGTCCGATGCTGTAAAGAGCAATATTGCATAGGAACCTGGAATGTCAGGTCCATGAATCAAGGCAAATTGGAAGTGGTCAAACAAGAGATGGCAAGGGTGACTGTCAACATTCTAGGAATCAGCGAACTAAAATGGACTGGAATGGGTGAATTTAACTCAGATGACCATTATGTCTACTATTGTGGGCAGGAATCCCTCAGAAGAAATGGAGTAGCCATCGTGGTCAACAAAAGTCCAAAATGCAGTACTTGGATGCAATCTCAAAAACGACAGAATGATCTCTGTTCGTCTCCAAGGCAAACCATTCAATATCAGTTATCCAAGTCTATGCCCCAATCAGTAACGCTGAAGAAACTGAAGTTGAACGGTTTTATGAAGATCTACAAGACCTTTTAGAACTAACACCCCAAAAATATGTCCTTCTCATTATACGGCTCTGGAATGCAAAAGTAGGAAGCTAAGAAACACCTGGAGTAACAGGCAAATTTGGCCTTGGAATGCAGAATGAAGTGGGGCAAAGACTAACAGAGTTTTGCCAAGAAAATGCACAGGTCATAGCAAACACCCTCTTCCAACAACACAAGAGAAGACTCTACACATGGACATCACCAGATGGTCAACACCGAAATCAGATTGATTATATTCCTTGCAGCCAAAGATGGAGAAGCTCTATACAGCCAGCAAAAACAAGACCAGGAGCTGACTGTGGCTCAGATCATGAACACCTTATTGCCAAATTCAGACTTAAATTGAAGAAAGTAGGGAAAACCATTAGACCATTCAGATATGACCTAAATCAAATCCCTTATGATTAAACAGTGGAAGTGAGAAATAGATTTAAGGGACTAGATCTGATAGATAGAGTGCCTGATGAACTATGGATGGAGGTTCATGACATTGTATAGGAGACAGGGATCAAGATCATCCCCATGGAAAAGAAATGCAAAAAAGTGAAATGGCTGTCTAGGGAGGCCTAACAAATAGCTGTGATAGGAAGAGAAGTGAAAAGCAAAGGAGTAAAGGAAAGATAAGCATCTGAATGCAGAGTTCCAAAGAAGAGATGAGAAAGCCTTCCTCAGTGATCAATGCAAAGAAATAGAGGAATACAACAGAATGGGAAAGACTAGAGATCTCTTCAAGAAAATTAGAGATATCAAGGGAACATTTCATGCAAAGATGGGCTCGATAAAGGACAGAAATGGTATGACCTAACAGAAGCAGAAGATATTAAGAAGAGGTGGCAAGAATACACAGAAGAACTGTACAAAAAAGATCTTCATGATCCAGATAATCATGATGATGTGATCACTAATCTAGAGCCAGACATCTTGGAATGTGAAGTCAAGTGGGCCTTAGAAAGCATCACTACAAACAAAGCTAGTGAAGGTGATGGAATTCCAGTTGAGCTATTTCAAATCCTGAAAGGTGATGCTGTGAAAGTGCTGCACTCAATATGCCAGCAAATTTGGAAAACTCAGCAGTGGCCACAGGACTGGAAAAGGTCAGTTTGCATTCTAATCCCAAAGAAAGGCAATGCCAAAGAATGCTCAAACTACCACACAATTGCACTCATCTCACATGCTAGTAAAGTAATGCTCAGAATTCTCCAAGCCAGGCTTCAGCAATACGTGAACCGTGAACTCCCTGATGTTCAAGCTGGTTTTAGAAAAGGCAGGGGAACCAGAGATCAAATTGCCAACATCCTCTGGATCATGGAAAAAGCAAGAGAGTTCCAGAGAAACATCTATTTCTGCTTTATTGACTATGCCAAAGCCTTTGACTGTGTGGATCACAATCAACTGTGGAAAATTTTGAAAGAGATGGGAATACCAGACCACCTAACCTGCCTCTTGAGAAATCTGTGTGCAGGTCAGGAAGCAACAGTTAGAACTGGACATGGAACAACAGACTGGTTCCAAATAGGAAAAGGAGTACATCAAGGTTGTATATTGTCACCCTGCTTATTTAACTTGTGTGCAGAGTACATCATGAAGAATGCTGGGCTGGAAGAAACACAAGCTGGAATCAAGATTGCTGGGAGAAATATCAATAACCTCAGATATGCAGATGATATCATCCTTATGGCAGAAAGTGAAGAAGAGCTAAAAAGCCTCTTGATGAAAGTGAAAAAGGAGAGTGAAAAAGTTGGCTTAAAGCTCAACATTCAGAAAACGAAGATCATGGCATCTGGTCCCATCACTTCATGGGAAATAGATGAGAAACAGTGGAAACAGTGTCAGACTTTATTTTGGGGGGCTCCAAAATCACTGCAGATGGTGACTGCAGCCATGAAATTAAAAGATGCTTACTCCTTGGAAGAAAAGTTATGACCAACCTAGATAGTATATTCAAAAGCAGAGACATTACTTGGCTGACTAAGGTCTGTCTAGTCAAGGCTATGGTTTTTCCAGTAGTCATATATGGATGTGAGAGTTGGACTGTGAAGAAGGCTGAGCGCCGAAGAATTGATGCTTTTGAACTGTGGTGTTGGAGAAGACTGTTGAGAGTCCCTTGGACTGCAAGGAGATCCATCTAGTCCATTCTAATGGAGATCGGTCCTGGGTATTCATTGGAAGGAATGATGCTAAAGCTGAAGCACCAGTACTTTGTCCACCTCATGCGAAGAGTTGACTCATTGGAAAAGACTCTTATGCTGGGAGGCATTGGGGGCAGGAGGAGAAAGAGACGACAGAGGATGAGATGGCTGGATGGCATCACGGACTCGATGGACCTGCGTCTGAGTGAACTCCGGGAGATGGTGATGGACAGGGAGGCCTGGAGTGCTGCGATTCATGGGGTCGCAAAGAGTCGGACACGACCAAGCGATTGAACTGAACTAAACTGATGATCATATCAATATATACATGAAGTATTAGAAAAAACCTAGTCTTCATCATAGAAAGACTCAAAACAGTAATAGATAGGAACATCTTCAACCTGACAGGATCTATGAAAAACCTACGGTAAACTGAAAGCTTTCCTCTAAAGATCAGGAACAAATCAGGGATGTTCACTCTTGTTACATCTTTTCAATGTTGTACTGAAGGTTTTAACTATAATTGAGAAAAATGTAAAAGTATCCAAACTGCAAAAAAATAAAACTATTTGCAGTTGACATGATCTTATATTGAAATCCTAACCAAAAAATTGCTAGTAAACCAATTCAGCAAGACTGCAGAATATGGTAACAGTCAATTGTGTGTCTATATACTAGCAAGGAGCCATGAAAAGAAATAAAATTATAAAATAATTCTAACTATGACAGTACCAAGAATTCTTAGGAATAAGTTTAATGAAAAGTATAAGACTTGTACACCAGAAACCAGATATCATTAAAAGAATGACTTAAATAAATAGAAGAATATCTCTTGTTCATAGATTGAAAGTCTCAAAATCAAGATGTCAGAAGTTTTCAAACTGACCTACAGATTCACTGTAATCTTCATCAAAACTCCAGATACTTTAAGGAAATTGACACTCCAGTTTTAAAATCTATGTTGAAGTTTGGGGACTCTGATTAGCCAAAACAATATTGCAAAAAAAACAAAAGTTGATGGTCTTACACTTCCCAATTTCAGAAATACAGAAGAGCTACAATAATCAAGACAGTCTGGTAATCACATAAGGATAAACACAGATACATGTGATGGAATTGAGAGTTCAGAAATGAACCCATATAACTATGATCAATTGAGTTTCAGCAAAGGCATTAAGACAATTTAATGGAGAAAGGACCATCTTTTGACAAAAACTGGGATAAATGAAAATCCATATGCAAAATAATAAATCTGTACCCTTACTTCATACCATATAGAAAAAATAATCTCAAAATGGAATGACCTAAGTGTAAGAACTAATGCTACACAATGTCTAGAACATAAAGTTTCATAACCTTGGGTTAGGCAACAATTTTTTAGATATGACAATACACATGATAAATTAGTTTATTAAAATTTTGAACCTCGTGTGCATCAAGGCCAAGAATGTAAAAACAAGGGGAGAAAACACTTGCCAATTATATATTCAGTCAGGGACTTGTTTCCAGAATATATAAAGAACTACTACACTACAGTTCAAAAAAAAATCAGATTAAAAAAGAATTTGAATAGACATTTATCCAAAGAAAATATGCAAGTGACCAATAAACACATAAGATGCTAGACATGACTACTCGTAAATCAAAGCCTAATGAAATATCAGATTACACACAGGAACAACTAACATGGCCATGGGTTTGGAGAACTTGGAACTCCCACACATGAGGGCAGTGTAAAATGGTGTAGCTGCTTTGGAACACAGTTTGGCAATTCTTCAGAAAGTTAAACATGAAGTTACTGTATGACCCAGCAATCTACTGCTAGGTACATATCCAAGAGAAATAACACTTAAGACTACACAAAACCTGTGCTAGCTAGATATCCAACTGATGAAGAGATAAGCAAATGTAGGCTATCCTCACAATGAAGTTATTTGACCATAAAGAATGTACTGATACATGCTACGATGAAGATGAACCTTGAAAACACTATGCTGAGGGAAGAAATTCAGACACAGAGGCTACATATTGTATGATTCCATTTTTATGCAACGTCTAGAGTGGGCAAGCTGTGAAGACAAAGATTAACAGTTACCACAACTGAAGTGACTGCTAATGGGTAAGCCTCCTTTTGGGGGTAATCAAAGTGTATGATGTGTGATAATGGTTGCATAACCTTGTTTAATATATTAAAAGTGACTGAATTCTATACTGTAAAGAGGTACATTTTATGTCAACTATCAGTTTAAAAATGGGAAAAAGTAAACCATTTTTACTTACCTGGAAATATATCACTGATAAAATAAATGTTAGCATAAAGAAGTATGAAAGCTTATCAAACTGTTGTAGTTAATAACCTCAATACTAAAGTAGAAAAAGAGACTGAATTTTTTTTATAAACCTCTGTATTGCTTGCCTTGCTGTGGACAGATAACCAGACATTTAGAGAAACAAGTAAAAATATGGATGCATAGATATGTTAAAACTGAGTACAAAATCCTGGCATTTTAGCAGGTTTGACACTTTAAGCGAGTATTTGGCCCCTCTAGGCCCTAGTTTCCTTGCAGGTGAAAATTGTTGGTCTGATCAACAAGGGTGTAGAAACAGACTCCAAACATCCCCAACTACCTTTATGTGAGGGAGCAAATTACAAAAGAGCTGTGAGAGAGTAGAAGAGAGGCACATAGGTTTTGCAGAACCTTCCCAAGCGATTCTTTTAAAACTCTGCCCCCCTATTCCCTTTACACACAATATTCCTTAGTGTGAACCTTTCAGATTAAAAGGAGACAACCAACCAAATTTGAGATATTCTAACTCCTTCACTTGGAAGTCAAAGTCCCCACAAGAATACATCAGCCTTACTCTCTAGGACACGTTGACATGGAATGGAAGAAGACTTTGCAGTCATCACATGGGTTAAGATCTTGGCTTGATCACTATGGTATTTAACTTCTACTGTCCAACAAGCCACCTCAAAACAGCAGTTTAAATCAAGACGCCCAAGATTCCTCTGCAGGGACAGTTGCTAGAAAGACAGAGCAGGAGATACTACGGGGAGTAAAGAATGAATAGTGACAAAGACTTGTAGGTAGTGAGGTTGGTGTGAAGAACAGGTGAGTACAGCAGCTTGCCAGGGGAACCAGACTGCAGAAAGGGTATAGTTGATCAGTTTTGATTTATTCACAGTAAACTAGGAAGGCTTCAGCATTTGATAGACTCAAGGGAAGGTGCCGCTCTAGAGGAAGCAGCTGAAGATATAAGAGAAGGTGTCATCAGTGTAGCGATGTTCCAGAGGAGAGAGAAAGGATGAAGCAGAGTTCAGGACTGAGGGACCCAGGCTTAGAAACCAGAGGATATATGTCTTCATTTTGAGACATAAGGTGAGAAAATGATGATGGGTGCAGGTGGCACTAAGTGTGGAGATGGAGGAGACAGCGATGAGAGAATTCCCACTTGCAGGGATCTCTACTCTTAGTGAAAGAAGGAATTCTCTTCAAGGAGTGCAAGAAGGAATTCTCTTCAAGGAGTGCAAGGCCTGGAGGGATAGTTTGGAGCTTGACAAGAGAAGACAGGGTTCAGAACAGGAGAGCCTGAGCAGCCTTTGTGGCGATGCCTACCGCAGTCAGTGAATGTCTCTGGCAAAGATGAAACCCAAGGGGCAGTGTCAAGAAAGTGAGTGACACTTTATGAATGTTTTGATAATGTCACAGGAGGTCAGATCCTAGGGGAGAGAGAAGAATCTCCTTATGGATAGGTAGGAGGGGAGTCAGAGGCACTGATAGTTTGAGTATCACAAAGAGATGTGACATGGCTTCATATCCTGCTCTGGTAAATTGGGAGCTAGAGTCAGCAGCCCAAGTGCCAGGACCGTTATTAGCAAACATTGATTAAACATTCACTGGGCTTCCAGCACCAGGCTAAGCCTCTATAAGCACAGTTTCTTTCAGTTATCATAATCTTTTCTAGAATATTGTTATTTCCATTTTACATATAGGGGAACTAAACTTTAGAAGTTGCTTTTCTCAAGGCCATGGTGGCAGATTTTATTTAGAAAGATGGCTGCAACCACACCTCCCATCCTCCGCAATGTGGCCTTGCCACTTCAGTCACAGTGTGTGTTTGCATATGTGCTCAGTCCTGTCTGACTCTTTGTGACCCTGTCAACTGTAGCCCACCAGGCAACTCTGCCCATGGAATTTTCCAGCCAAGAATACCGGAGCAATTGGTTGTAAAGAAATGGTTGCCATTTCCTTCTCTGGGGGATCTTACCAGCCCAGGGACTGAACCCATGTCTCTTGTGTCTTCTGCATGGTATGCAGGTTCTTTACCAGCTGAGCCTCCAGGGAAGCCCCTTCAGTCAAAGGGCAGAGTCTAATTCCCCTACCCCTGGGGTTGTGACTGCTTTTACCAACAGAGCAATGACTGAAATGACCGACTTTCAAGGTTTCATTATAAATGCCATGCATCTACCACCAGCTGCCATTGGAACACTTACTCTGGCAAAGGATGACCGCCAGCTAAAAAGTTTCCCATCCCAAGGGCCACTATGCTGGAGCATCCCCTGAACATGGCCAAGCTCCCAGGTGACAGCTTCCATCTGGCTCTCATATCTGGTCCAACCTCATTCTTTCAGATGATGGCAGGTCAGGCCAACATCTCAGTGCAACCTTAGGAGACCCCAAACAAGATCTACCCAGTGCAACCCTTCCTGAAGTTGTGCCCCTCAAGGTGAGGAGCAAAACAAAAATGTCGTCTCTTTACAAGAAGTTCTAGGGTAATTTGTTACACAGCAAACAATCAAAATAGCCTCACAACATCACAGAGCAACAGAGCTAGATTTCTCTGCAAGTCTGCCTGCCTGGCTCTGGAGACCAGCTGTTCCTGGCTTCCTTTTGAATATTCTTTCCTATTCTTGTCTCTAGCACAGGTTCTTCCTCAGACCATATACTGGACAAATGTTTGACCTGCTTCCTAGACAGATGCCTTACCTCTGTTTGTCCTCCACTTCATAGCAAGTTTACATGACATAATGGATATAATGAGTCATTGTCCATCACTTTTAAAACATAGCAATGGTTATCAAAACCTTTACCACATTATTGCTAAACAAATCTTCAATTCAAACAATTATATATTATTTTAATGCTTTGGCAAGTCAAAAAAATTTCCATGTTTTATGCTTTAAAAATGACAATGTCTTTCTTTCATACATAATAACCAGAAATTATATAGTACCTGACTCTTCATGCTCCCCCTCTGGATTTCTGCCATGCATATTCAACTTGAGACCAAAGGCAAAGTAGACATTGGGTTCATAATGATCTGTTATGATTGAAAGAATCATGAATTAAATAGGGTTGGAAGTTTAAACTTGTATAACACTTAGATCTTATTCCATTTCCCTTTTTAGTATTACCACCTCTTTAAAAAAAAAAAATAAGGCACAATTTAAATGATCTGTCCATCCTGAAAATACCTGTGTCAGACAGAACATGCTAGAAATCGTGCAGCCAGTTAAATGTCAAGCAGAAATTAGTCAACGTGCCCCGTGTTTCATTAGCACCACCCAGTGAAGTCACAAACCCTGCCTGAACTGAAATCTAAGCCACACCAAAATCATGAGATCTGTGGATGCATTGTTTTTAAAGGGCTTGAATTTTAAAGGGCTGAGTTGTTATTACTGAACTTAGAAACAAGGCTCTCCTTGAGTCAACAGTACCTCTTTAAATATCACTTGTTCAGTACCTTCCTTTGTTTATACTGTTACTCCCTTGTCACTAGGGTCTAAATGGGAAGCTTATCTTTGTATCCAAAGGGAACAGAATCTTTTGCTCAAATACTTCACTCTCTTCACTACTTCGTTGCAGCTCCATCACTAGATTTCTCTTCTCATATTCCAGAGCTATGTCCCTAAAGTTGACAGGAGCCACTGGCACACGCTTCCTAGAAGATGCTCTTCTCATCAACCAAGGCTGGTCATCTTCAGTGGGAGCCTCACCTGAGGAGTGATGCTGTGTTCTCCTTTGTGCATTAACTACTCTGGAAGGGTCAAGGGTCTGGAGCCCACACGAGCCACCGGAGACCAGGGTGATGGCTTTACCATGTCAGCAGTATCGTCTAGCTCTTCCTCTTCACATTCCCAATTTTGTTTTTCTTCTATTTGTCCCCTGTACCTGCTAGAATAAGAGCAGACTTATAAACAAGCTATGAAGAGTAGTAAGATATTGTGAAATAACAAACATACATCACTTTAGAATCATAAGCAGACTAGGTCTTAGAATAGTCACACATCATTCCAAAGCCCATGTTTTGTTAGTTGATGTTTATTACATTGCCAGCTAGAGATTTGGGAACACACTATCACAAGCAGTGTGAATATGGAGGTTCCATGTTATCTAATCTGAATATGACAAAGTCAGTCTTGTTTTGCTTCCAATTCTGCAAAAATGTCTCTGGCTCCTGGATACCAGGTGTTGGGCCATGTTCCATAGGGTTCTGCAAGACTTGTAGTTGCCCAACCTTGAGACTGAAGAAAGAGCCCAAATATAGCAACAGGAACATCAGTGGTTTTTTTGGGTAGGGGATCTTACATGTCTAAAGACAAAGGTCCTAGAATGACATCCCACTATGCATGACAGACAGCAGGTAAGGCACGGCAGCAGTCTCTGCTACTCAGGGGATTAGGTTCCATTCTGTTGATGGGTGGGGCTATGTTCCCTCCCTGTTTTTTGACCTGAGGCCAAACTATGGTGGAGGTAACGAAGATAATGGTGACCTCCTTCAAAAGGTCTCGCACATGCACTGCCACACTCAGTGCCCCTGACCCTGCAGCAGGCCACTGCCGACCCACACCTCCACTGGAGACTCCTGGACACTCACAGGCAAGTCTGGGGCAGTCTCTTGTGAGGCCAGTGCTACTTTCTCCTGGGTCCTGGTGTGTACAAGGTTTTGTTTGCGCCCTCTAAGAGTCTGTTTCCCCAGTCCTGTGTAAGTTCTGGTGGCTCTATGGTGGGGTTAATGGAGACCTCCTCTAAGAGGGCCTTTGCCACACCCAGGTCTGCTGCACCCAGAGCCCCTGCCCCTGTGACTGACCACTGTGACCCGGACCTCCGCAGGAGACACTCAGACACTGGCCTGACTCAGTACACACAAAGGTTTTGTTTGGGCCCTCTGAGCATCTCTGGTGGGTATGAGGTTTGATACTACATGGGATTTCACCCCTTCTACCATCTTTTTGGGGCTTCTCCTTTGCCCCTGGACATGGGATATCTTTTTTTGGTGGGATCTAACATCCTCCTGTCAATGGTTGTTCAGCAGTGAGTTGTACTTTTGGAGTTCTCACAGGAGAAGGTGAATGCACATCCTTCTACTACACCAGAAAAAATGCAGAATACATCATGCAAAACGCCGGGCTGGAAGAAGCACAAGCTGGAATCAAGATTGCCGGGAGAAATAGCAATAACCTCAGATATGCAGATGACACCACCCTTATGGCAGAAAGTGAAGAACTAAAGAGCCTCTTGACGAAACTGAAAGAGGAGAGTGAAAAAGTTGGCTTAAAGCTCAGCATTCAGAAAACTAAGATCATGGCATCTGGTTCCATCACTTCAAGGCAAATAGAAGGGGAAACAATATAAATAGTGACAGACTTTATTTCTTTGGGCTCCAAAATCACTGCAGATGGTGATTGCAGCCATGAAATGAAAAGATGCTTGCTCCTTGGAAGAAAAAGTATGACCTACCTAAACAGCATATTAAAAAGACATTTCTTTGTCAACAAAGGTCCATCTAGTCAAAGCTATAGTTTTTCCAGTAGTCATGTATGGATGTGAGAGTTGGACTGTAAAGAAAGCCGAGCGCTGAAGAATTGATGCTTTTGAACTGTGGTGTTGGAGAAGACTCTTGAGAGTCCCTTGGACAGCAAGGAGATTCAACCAGTCCATCCTAAAAGAAATCAGTCCTGAATATTCATTGGACGGACTGATGCTGAGGCTGAAACTCCAATACTTTTGGCTACCTGATGCAAAAAACTGACTCACTGGAAAAGACCATGATGCTGGGAAAGATTGAAGGTGGAAGGAGAAGGGGACAACAGAGGATGAGATGGTTGGATGGCTTCTCCGACTCAATGGACGCAAGTTTGAGTAAGCTCCAGGAAGTGGTGATGAACAGGGAGGGCTGGCCTGCTGCAGTTCATGGGCTCACAAAGAGCTGGACACAGCTGAGCTGCTGAACTGATAAGGAGAATTGATGTCATATGGGCCCCTCAGTTACCAGGGAAACCAGGGCCTGGGGCAGGAGGCAAGCATGTAGGCAGTTACTGATGAAACCTTATAATTAGGAGGATTGGATAGTTATATGAATGAAACAGGGACTTGTTGAGCAGGGAATGGACACAAAGGAAGACAAAAGAAAAACAGCTATCCTGAATGACCTGACCATAAAGTTCACCCTTGCACATTTTGCACGACCCTTACAATCTTGGTGCATCCCTTTTCTGTGCTATCCCTGGGCTCAGGTATTTATGGCGGCACTGCAACCAGACACCACAAATGTAATACAGACAATAGCAGCTAAAGAGTATAAAGAGTCCAGGAGGGGGCAAACATTCAAGCCAGCCAGTTACAGGTTCCAGTTTTCATGAAAGTCCAGAGGACGACAATGGTGTCTTGCTATAGACCCAGCAAGCAGACTCATTTCACAGCGATGCCACCACTGTGCCCAGTCTGCAAACAGATTGCCTTTGCTCAGAATAAATTTGTTAAGAGGCACTGTATAGGGAAGATTATGACCATTAACCAACATAGAATCAGTAACAGCATCTTGAGATAGTGCTACCCCTGCCTGAGGTTTCTGTCCTAGTGGGCAGTAACATACCATCTCTTCACCCTCCGTACCCAGAGCCCATGCTGAATCCTGGAGAGGCCCACAGGGTTAATATGGTTGTGCCTTCCTCCAGTCAGGGCTGGATTAATTACCTTATTGGTCTTAGGTGGGACAGGTAACAGACAGGTGAGATCTATAAATCCCTTTCTAATCCTATTCCCCACAAGGCCACAAATGGCAATATTATTTTGCTGTTGCCACAGGTTCCAACCAAACCCTTCCAGGTAACTGGCCATATCCAATTCACAAATCTGTCCCTGAGTTAACATCTCTAAAGCCCACTTCTGTAGTTGTTTAGGGTTGATGGTTCAGGGGTATGCTGATATTCTGTATCTAAACCAGGTCCTTGCGTTTTTCCTGTGTTCAGCAACCATCCCCATGCATTTAGGTGAGCCATGAATGTGGGGCTGCTCCTTTTAAGATGGAAAGAGACCTGAGGTTAACATAATATCAACATAATGGAAGAGAAAGACAGCCCTCATTGAGACGACCATCACCCCAGGATCACCCCCATAACTTCCCATTCCTTGACCTTATTTCCCAACAGTTCAATACTCACAGGAGTTTCTTTGGCTTCTTGACGGCTCATCAATTATTGGGCTGCACCCTGCAGGCCTGCAAGCCTTGTAGTTGCTCAGCCTTGAGACCTGAGTAAGACCCCAGGTACAGCGACAGAGACATCAGTGGTTTAGTGGACAAGGGAATCTTAGACGTCTGAAGCAAAAGGTCCTGGAACGACAGCTCCGCCATGTGTGGCAGATGGCAGGCAGGACATGGCAGCAGCCTTGGCTACTCCGGAGAGAAGGAGGCTACCATTTATAGGGGCAAGTTATGTCACGTTGTCTCATCAGTTACCAGGGAAACCAGCAGCTGGGCCAGGGGGCGAGCACCGGCAGGCAGTTACTGATGAAGTCCTGTAATTAAGAGGATTGGATAGTCACTGAGTGAAGCAGAGCCTTGTTGAGCAGAGGATATACAGAAAACAAGGGAACAGCCATCTTTTTTAAACAATATTTCAGGTCTGCAGCAAAGTGACTCAGGTTACATACACATGTATCTACTCTTTTTCAAATTCTTTTCCCACTTACATTGTTACATAATATTGAGCAGAGTCCCCTTTGCTATACAATAGGTCCTTGTTTGTTATCCTTTTTTAAACATTTTTAAATATTAGTATTTATCTATTTGGCTGTGCTGGGTCTTGGTGGGGCGGGCGGGATCTTTAGTTGCAGCATGTGAGATCATAGTTCCCGGACAGGGGTCAAACTCTGGGCCCCCTGCATTAGGAGTGTAGAGTCTTAGCCACTGGACCACCAGGGAAGTCCTGCTAGTATCTAAAGGCAAGTCCATGTGACCAACACACAGTGAGGCAAGACAATACCAAAATGCCTGAGTCTGAAACAGAGAAAGGTCTTTGTGCCACAACTACTAAGTGGTCTTGGGGAGGGCTCTGGAGCCATGCAAGACATATACTGCCCCCCTACCCCAGCCTGTTCCCTGGCCCAAGGCAGGGTGAGCTGGAGGCCCCGGGGAGAAAGCTAAGATCAGCCTCTTACCTCACTCTCCACCTGAGGGCAAATACTCCACTGATTGTTGGGTGAATGGCCTCCCTAAGGGTCTCACTGATGCTTGCTTGTGGGCGGGACCCACTGTGGCACCAACCAGTGAATGACTGAGCAGGACCACAAATAGTCCCTCATTGAGAGTTGATTGCTTGAGGGAGATGCTCACTGCTGCTGACCAATGGCTGAGAAGGATGACTAACGGTCCCCTGGTAACAGGGTGGGGGTGGGTGCTGGGAGGGGTTAATCAGTTCAGTTCAGTCCTCAGTCCTGGAGGGGTGAAGGGCCCATAGCAACTAGCTGCACGCCAAGATCTGCACTACCAGGCACTCTCTTCCATCCTGTTTGGAGCATGCGCTCTAGGGCATGTGGCCTCAGTAGCTGTGGCTCATGGGCTCTAGAGTCTGGTCTCAGTAGTTGTGACACAAGTGCTTAGTTGCTCTTTGGCATGTTGGATCTTCACAGATCAAGGACTGAACTGGTGACCCTTGCATTGCAAGGCAGACATTTAACCACTGGACCACCAGGGAAGTTTCAAATATAGCAGTGTGTATAGGTCTGATGCTAAACTCCCTAACTGTCCCTCCTCCAAACCCTTCCCCTCTGATAAACATAAGTTTGGGAAACAGCCATCTTGAATGGCCTGACCACACACCAGGTCTATTTTATTTCAGAAATTTGGAGTTTTAGGTAGAATAGGATGGTGGCTAAGAGCAGGGATCTAGAGTCAGACTGCTGAAACTTGAATCCTGCTCTAGGATGCACACACTTCCATCACTGGTTGTTATTTGGGCAAATTCCCTAAGGCAGGTAAATGTTTATCCTGATTCTTCTTCAATAAAATGGAAGTATCACAAGAACTTGGAGAAGGAAGTGGCAACCCACTCCACTATTCTTGCCTGGAGAATTTCATGGACAGAGGAACCTGGCAGGCTACAGTTCATGGGGTCGCAAAGATTTGGACATGACTGGGTGACTGAACCCAGCACATCACATAAACTTTGTCTTTTAAACACTGTATCCCTAACGCCTAGCCCATTTCCTGGAACACAGTGGGCATTTAGTTAACATTGGTTGAATAAGCTTATATATGAATGTATGAATATTGCTTACATAGGAATTCTTTTTGTTCATAAAATTATCCACTATGGCAGAGGGTGCTTCCTTCATATTTTGGTTTCCTGCATCACCTAACTAGGGTTTTGGACTGAAGTATTCATGAATATTGATGAATTTGAGTGCATTTGAATTGAAACATCACTGCACAATTGAAGCATCTTTCTATTTCTTTCTAGGGTGACAGCATGAGACAGTGGATAGCATCACCAACTCCAGTGAAGGACAGGGAAGCTTGGCATGCAACAGTCCTTGGGGTCACAAAGAGTCAGACATGACAGCAGTTAAACAACAGTTCCTTTCTGGTGGGCAGAAGAGGGGTTATAGGGAATCAAGAGAAGAGGATGGAATGTCAGAGTGACATCAACTCTCTCCTTGCCTCTGGCTCTTTTCATCTTGGATTTTACCCATGCAGGGTAGAACCTAGATCTTTTTTTCCTGAGTATCCTGCTTAGCCTTCAAAGTCAATAAAAATGATGCCTAGATGGTGAGCATCTTTCACAGCAATCAGGTGGCAATCTCATATTCTATTTCTGATTCCTGTGTAACCAACCTACACCACCCTCAGCAAGTCACATCACCTTGTAGAACTGTGCAGGGCTTCATATTCACTCTCAGGAGGAATCCTAGTTGGCAGGGTCATTATGGGACAGAAGAGAGGAGGATTGTGAAAGCCCTGTGAAAGGATGGCATAGAGAGGAATGCTCAGTTTTTTTAACTAGGAGATGAAACTTAGAGACTTGTTTCTCTATGAGATTTGGAGTGTAATAGTCAAGACAAGCCATCACAAGTCAGTCAGTCTTGTGTTAGATTGTGTTGCACAGACCACAACAAAGAGATTTCTAGCATTACTGCACAATTTAAAAATTATGGTTTCTTTAGTATCTATCCCCTCAATGGTTCCACAAATGCACATGGAGCAGTTCGCTTGTGCCAAGCAAACTTGCTTGCTGTTTTAAGTAGAGTGGAAACATTAGGAAGGAAAACTCCTGATCGTGTGGATTTACATTCTAGTGGTGGAGCCAGACATATGAACAGACAATTGCCTCTGTGTGATAAATACAGAGAGGAGTGATCAAGGATACCTGTGCTCTAGTGACCTTGAAAACTGCCCCTCATTGCTGTTGGAGAGGTGATATTAGTGATGGATATTGGGGAGTAATACCTGAGATGTGTCTTGAAGAATAAGTTGACATTCAGTAAACATTGAATAGATGAATGGTGCTATCCATTGTCCTTGGTATTAAAGTCCCTGGGAGGCAGAGCCTGGCAAGGGAATGAGGAAAGAGAGAGAGATTTCACAGAGGAATTACCAGCATTCCATTTTGAATATGCCAAACAGGAGGCTGGAGTGGAGAGAATGAACACGAGAATTGATTCAGGGGTCTTCAGGCACTGGGAGAATACACTGTCAAGGACCTCAGCCATCATCCTGCTGGAGATGGGAAGTCATTTTCATTTGTATTTTTCCAGTCTGAAATGCCTTTTCATCCATTAACAGTCATATGGCTGGGACCCTCTGTTCCTGTAGGTCTGTGCTTTGAAGGAAAACAAAACAGAGGGACAGGGAGAGGTGCTCCCTTACAGAGGCTGCCTGGGGAAGCTTTGCTGATATTTGGCAGATGGCTGAAGCAACTGAGATGTCCAAGTCATGTGAATATCTGTTAATGAATGAAAGAGTGTCTCAGGTTAGAAGAATAGAGAAGGAAGGAAAATAACCTAAAGGCTGTTAGAGAAGGTTAAGTAAATTACAGTCAATACAATTAATAAAATACTATACAGATATTAAGAATGACAATCTTGGGACTTCCCTGGTGGTCCAGTGGTTTAAAATCTGCCTTCTAGGCAGAAGATGCAGGTTTGATCCCTGATCATGGAACTAAGATCTCACATACTGTGGAGCAACTGAACCAGTGAGCTGCGACAAAGAACTCGCAGGCCACAGCTAAGACCCAAAGCAGACAAGTAAAGAAAGACAGGAGGGAGGGGGGAAGGAAGGAAGAGGAGAGAAAGAGAAAAATATTAAAGAAAGAGATAAAGAAGAAAGGAAAGAAGGGAAAGAAAATATTCTCTGTGAATAAATAAGATATTCTAGCATCTTCTTTTGGGCTCCTAATTGATGGGGGAATTTCAAGCCAGCCAAGGCTCTGGGGCTTGACATTCACTTGATGGCTGATGGCGGCCTTGAAAACAAAGTGAAAACGTTTTCCATTTCCCCATTCCAATCTGCGCACCACCATCTGCTGTGCTGATTCCCAGGGTGGCTGCCTTGGTCGGGACAGAATACGGATGGCCCGGGAAACCAGAGATTCATCGATGCTAAAGCAAGATGGACTCGCAGACTCTCAGAAAGAGGAAGCTTCTTGAAAGAGGCCACTAAATTGGTTTCATGGACCAGCCCTTTGATCTCAACATGTGTGGAAAAAATACTGCACATTGTCTCAAAGACTTCTACCTTTGAGAGAAGTTTCTTGATCTTCACTCCTTCCTGCTTCAACCTCATTCCACCAGCAGACAGAGTGATCTTCTTTAAGTGCAAACGTGACCCATCACTCTCCCACTCCAAACCCTTCACTGGCTCTAAACTGCTTTTAGGAAACCCTTCACTGGCTCTAAACTGCTTTTAGGATAACAATCAGTTCCCTGGCATGGCTGCCAAGGCCTTTTCTCTTGGGCAGTGCCCACTCTATGCTGCTCTTTCGCTTGCCTGCTATGTTCCAGCCCTGTGACTGTCTTTCACCTCCTCAGATGTGGCACATTCCTTCCCAACTCGGATCTCTTCTGAACTATTTTTAAAATTGTTTTTAATTCAAGGATAACTGCTTTACAGTATCATGTTGGTTTCTGCCATATCAACATACTATTTTTATACTAGGAATCTATCTAGCAATCTATCTAGCTCCTACTTACCCTTCATATTATGGTGTAAACATCATTACCCCAGGATACCCTCCTTATTCTCATGCCGCACACCAGGCTGGGTGAATGAAAGGGGCTCACACAGCAACACCTACCCCAGCACTTCCCTACCAGAGCATGCAACTCAGTTAGGGTTAAGCAATTATCAGGCAGTTATTTGCTCCACATTTGTTTTCCCCATTGGACAGACCCAGTCAGTCCCGGCAGTGTTGGCCTGTATGACCTTATTTGAACTTTCTTTCTTCAGTACTATTATCACCCTGGGATGTCTGTGGGTTAATAAAATGTGTGGAATAAGAGAAAGTGGAGGATGCACTTTTCAGCAGGTTTGGCTGTAAAGGGGAGGAGAGAGCTAGGGTGAAGGACACAGTGGGGTTGCCGTAGTCTGCTTCACTGGGTAACAAAGTACCATAGGCTGAGGGGCTCAAACCACAGAGACTGCTTCTCACAGTTCTGGAAGCTGGAAGTCCAAGGTCAGGGTGCCAGTATGGTCAGTTTCTGGTGAGAGCTCCCTCCTTTCTGCCTTGTCAATGCCTATCTTCTTTCTGTATCCTCACTGGTGGGGAGAGAGAGAACAAGCTCTCTGGTGTCTCTTCTTGTATGGGCACTTACAACCATCATCAGGACTTCATCTCTAACCGTTGTGTTAGGCATTAGAGATTCAACATACAAATTTGAAAGGAACACAATTCAGTTCATAGTAGCAGTTAAGCGAAGGCTTTATGGCAAAGAGTCCAGATCTGGCTTAAGTGCTGATGGTAGATGCTAGCAGAGAGGAGAAGGATGAAGCTCTAGGAGAAAAGAGGGCATAGGAGAAAAGGGCTCTGTTTAGGAGGGCACGCTCCCACTGTGACACAGAAGAGGGGCCAAGAGCGTGGACAGCTCCACGCGATCTCTTCCAAGTAGTGGCAATGAGCTAAGAGAGTTCCTGAGTAATGGCTTCTCATTTCCTTTTTGAAGCAACATGCAAGGGTGTCTGCGGAGGGGCTGGCAGGGTCTGCAGATCACTGAGAAGGTTTGAAATAAATTCTGTTTCTTTTTAAGAAACAACAGCAGCTTTTTTTAAAAAAAAATCATTTTTATTTATTTATTTGGCTGTGCCAAGACTTAGTTGTGGCACACGAACTCTTAGTTGCAACATGTGGGATCTAGTTCCCTGACCAGGAATTGAACCTGGGCCTTCTGCCCTGGGAGCTTGGCATCTTAGCCACTGGACCACCAGGGAAGTCCCTTGAAATTGATTCTGTAGGAGAATAATGGAGCTGACTCCCCACACACCACCAGGGAGTTTTGATGGATCAGGAGAGTTTGCTCACCTTGAATGTTTGGAGGCTCCAAGTGCTTATGCTGTGAGATGTTTCTCCACGTTGCTCAGCATCCCGCGTGAAGCAGAGAAGGACATTTCCTGAAAAGTGGCTGCTGTCAGTGGCAAAACAGCAGGACTCAGAGAGGTTAACGCTAAGTGTTTGTCCACCATCACATGGCTGGTTAGTGGTGAAGCCTGGAGTAAATTCTGTAACTTTTTGGTTCCAAAGTCTTTCATACACCATGTCATATACTTTGTTTCTGGCAGATAAATTTTGAAAGAAAAAAGCTGCTCAATAAAGATTTTGATGCAGTTAAACAGGCTTAGATAGTGAACATGTGGCCATGACTAGAGCTATCCTTTCAGGAAACTAGAAGTGCTGGCCTTGTCTCTTTTGCTTCCTGTTGACTGAAGCCAAAATCATTTTTCCTTCCATAAATAGAGGTGCATATGTCCCCTGGGAGAGAGGGTCCAACGGACCACTCCAAAGTATGTCTGCTGCATTTTGAAAACCTTATAGCATCTTGTCAACACCCTGGCCAGAGCAATCACCAGCATTGCTAAAGTTGCATGTGTTTTACCAGGCTCTCTAATTCCTGTAAATGATCCATGAAGCTGCTGAGGGACCTCTGCCTAGCTGGGGTCAGGGGAGACAGAGAAGACAGGAGAAGGGTTCTAGACTGCAGAGCCCCTGAGAGGAGGACTCAAAATGGGGCTGTCTCATGCTTTGCCAAGTAACCAGTGATAATCATGACCACTTAATGAGCATCTACCAGCTTCTGGTATTTTACTTGGTAGGGAGGAGAAGAAACTTGCAAACAGAGGCAAGATAGAGGCAGAGAGCAGAGGGCAAGTCCCTTGGGGAAATGGCAGGGTTAGAAAGATAGCCAGTCTTTGAACTGCAGTAACTCAGTTTACTACTTGCTATTATTATAAGAATAATACATATTCTTTGGAGAAAGATTGAAAACCATAAAAAATAGAAAGAAGAAAATATTTCTGTGAATCAGAGAAATGCTCTTAGGACTTTAGGATGTAGTATCTTCAAGTTTTGAACATGAATTTTTTTTTTACAAGATGGGATAATATGCTTTTTAACTTACTAATACTATGTAAACATTTCCACGCATTTTATTAAGTTCTAGATTAAACAATAACATGTTTAATGCCTACACAGTGCTCCAGAAGAGCAGGAATGAGAGCACCAAATGCCTAACTGGCCTGGGGTCAAATTCCAGCTCTGCCCTTTCCTGACCATATGACAAAACCCCTCCACCCAATGAAGAGAATAACAGACCCTCCTCTTAGGTATGTTGGGACAATTATATGAGAAATGGAATTGAAAGCCCTTACCACAGTGCTGCATACATGCAAACTATTATCATTTCTGAAACTTACCAATTTCCTATTCTCCAACATTTGAGTTTTTCAGGTTTTCACTATCATAAATAAGAGGTAAGGAACACTATTACATATAGATCTTTGTGGTCCTCCATAATTATGTCTTGATGTGAAATTACTGGATCAAAAGGTGTGCAGAGTTTACATGCATTTGATACACATTGTCAAACTATTCTTCAAGAGATGTGTGTTGATTTATAGTTAATTTGATGGCCCCTTGGAAGAGGTGGCTATGAAATCAGGAACTGATGATGACTTAGTTATAAGTAGGGACGCAAGAAGCACATAATACCTACCAAATCCTGGGCAGGCCTGCTGGCCTCTCTTCTTCTACCCTGAATCAGGTCCAGGGGTCTGCCATAGGAGGGAACCTGGGAGAATGCGATGGGCACTGAATGGCCTTAGACTGAGGGAGAGGTTAGACAGCAGAGATTAGAAGACAGTGGTAAAAGCCTTATCAGATCAATAAAAACAAATCCCATGATTTTCTTCTTTGGATTACTTTAGTGCTATTAACTACTGCCAAGTACTGCTTATTCATTTTTAGACACTACTTCCAAATTGTAATTAACTCTTATTAACAGCAGACGTATAGAATTTTGTGGGATATTGAATCTGTTGCATTTTTACACCGTGCTGATCCTTTATTCTGAGATTATGTCCTTGCTACTTTTTTTCTTTTTAAAGTTCTTTTAAAATTGAAATAATGGTAATGGTGGTAGGGTATTTTAAAGTCTTTTAATTGGCAAATAAAAGTTGGCCGCTTTTATTGATCTTCTAATTTTAGTAGTAAATTTTATCGGTACCTGGAATCCATATATCTGGAAGCTAATGTCCAAGTGACACATAAGCTAGTCTTGAAACTTTCATTTGTCAAACCAACATTCAGTGAGTGGATGCTGTGTGTAAGAAGAACAGAAATCTCTGGGTCACACATTAGTATAATACCATGAAGCTGCAACACCATTGTCTCTGGGGATGACAGGCTGTAAATGTCAGAAAGCTGGGGGAACATGGGAATCATAGTATATCACAGGGTCCCCAAGTCTTAATACTTACAGGAATGGTATACCTTATTGGAGTCTCTGGGGAAATAAAATTCGCTACAACAAACACCTCCTCAGAGTTGCACAATACATATTTCAGAAATTAAAAGGACAAAATTAGACTGAAGCTAGGACAAAGGTAGAGGTTAAATAACCCAGACACCAAGATTTATCCTTGTAAGTGGAAGAAATTAGCTTTAGGCTTTTTTTATTAAGCAATTATTTGGTTAAGGACACCCAAAGAAAGGAAAACCAATGCCTAATTCCATAATACAAGTACATGGAGAGCTAAAGTAAACTCTTTAATATCCACAAAAACCTTTAATAAAAAGAATCACAAAACAAAATATCATTAGTCACATTCAGGTTATACTGGGACAACACAAATCAACCAAGTTGTAAATTCTACACAGACATAGAGTATAGCAGGCATAAGTGAACTGGGAGATTATGCTGTATGAACATATTTATATGAGCAAGTGCTCTTTAGTATCCTAAACTTACCGAGTTAAAATTGAAAAATATAAATATTTTTGTTGTTTGAGCCAGAGAAATCTTTAGATTTGAGATGCTTAAATCACAGAAAATCTTTGAAACTATTCTTCCCAAACACTTTCTCTGGGGCTGGGAGGCAGAATAGTTCTGGAAAGAAAATCTATAAACATTCTGGGAGAATTTTCTGAGTGTTGACATGAGACATGCTTTCAGAAGGCCATAATGGTTTGTCAGTTTTAAGGGTAGTCAGCAGTCCTTTGAGGGTATGTGTCACAACATAAATTATTCATTGGGATTCCAGCAAATATCCAAGCAATTGGGAGGGACATAAACACGGCAGCTTTTTTTTTTCCATAGGGTGATGATAATTCTCTCAACCAAAATGGCTAAACTCCAACACCCTGCCAGAGTTTGCATTCAAAAGGAAAAACCCAAAACAAGCCTCACCCAAACCTTCCCCATCACCTGCTTCAAAGAGATTATTGTCAAGCATCAACATGGCTGAATTCATTTAATATGAATAAACAAGTGACATGAACTGACAGCGGTGAGCATTAACCACCAGCAGCACATTGCTTTCTGTTGGCTTGGACACTGAGATCATTCTCTGGATGAAAAATATGTTCTCAATTCAGTGAATTAACATCAGTCACTAATCATCTAGTTAGGTTCCAATTATATCTATCCAGGCTTGGATAATTTAAATTGAAATTTAATTTACAGTTTTAAAATGACAATGTGTAATTTAAATTGCAAATAAATCATAGAAGGATCATTAGATTATGAACCATGAGTGACACTCTTTATCTTTTAAGGGCATTATTTACACTGAAGACAGTGTTTCTGAAAGCAGAATGCTCTATTCTATTAACTTAGACTCTGTGACAAGAAATTTTGATATATGTATGTATATATGTCACATTTTACAGATGCACACACTTTTTAAAAACACACTTTTTTAAAAGACGGCAGTATTTTTCAGGCACCAATCTTGCAAAAAAGTCTCACAGTTTAAAAAAAAAGTTAAATTCAAGTGCGGCAATAAATGAAAAACAGCAATATAATTACAGCTAAAATTGTCAATGTTGAACTAACAATTATAAATTATAATGATTTCAGGTTCTTAGTAAAAGCATTGGAGTGGACAAGGTGGAATTTCAAGTCAAATCCCATCACAAGAAACTTCATTGCAATAAAAAACTGACCATAAAGAAATGGTTTTCAAGGTCTGGCCAGACATTAGAAGTGTTTCTCATTCTCATTGCCACAACACTTACAATTTTAAATAATTTGTGGCAATGAGTATTTTCCTAAAAGCAATTATTCAAAAGTTCTTTCTCATACAACAGTCATTTCCAAAAATGAAAAAAATCCAACCCTTGATTTTGTGACACAGTGTAAGGTGTGGTAATAGAAACCTTGATTCTAGGTAACCAGAAAAACAGAAACACAGATTATAACTGAAACCAATTTCTTTACTTTTTTTACATTGAAAAAGAATGCATTGGCAGACAATAACTACATCTACAAATTTGACTAGTTTGTGTACTAGCAGCCTGTTCTGAATATTTTGAGCCAAATACACAACAATAGAGGGAGGTGCACAGCACAGTGTCAACTTAAGATGTTTACCTTATAATTTAAATATATTAGTTATCTGCTATAACATAACACACAAGTGGTCATGAATTCATTAAGGATAAAAATACTTAACATCAATCTCTAGCGCTTAGAACATACCAGGCACATACCAAATGTGAACTGAAGGACCTTTAGTTACATTTTTCCTCATATAAGTTCCTCTTTTCCCTGAGTCCGAAATAATTTATGGACCATGATGAAACAAAGAAGTTACAAAAATAAAAAGGCAATCATATAAGAGCACGATTAACAAGTCCTTTCTCTAAACTATTCTCTGAGTTCTAATGAAGGACAATAGTGGTCCCTGCTATGGAAACTATTCCCTGTGAGTTGTACTGAGACTATGGACATGAACCTACAAGAAAGTGGGGGGTGGAGAGTGGGGTGCACTGAATAATTAAAAGTTGGGTTGTTTTTCTCCAAAGCAATCAACTATATGATCAAATCAAGCCTTTTTTTGCTTGTTTCCTCTCAAATAGGATATATCTGTAGAAAGAAACAATAAGATTTCAGGAAATTGAATTACCTCTTTGAGATTTACTGGGGCCTATTTAGAACAATAATGTTGAATGACCTAATTAGTATTCAATGGGCTTAAATGATTCAGTATTAAAAAAAAAAATACACTGCAAAGAATTAACTGAGTAATCAATTTGCTGAAGTTCTGCATTTGGACTATACTGATAATACAGTTTTAGTGTCAGGAAGAACTTTAGAAATATTTCTCTGGAGAAATTATTCTAATTATGATTATGTTTTCATTTAAAAACAATAGTCAATTGATTATTTTGGCATAATAATCTACACTTTGGGTGGGGAAAACCAGTCATGGCAATAATTTACCTAATTAGTTCAATCAGTTCCATACTGAACCAATAACTTTATGAAGGAATTGCTTATATGACTTAGTATTACAGAGGACTATGAAAAAATCATTTTTTGGAATATTATGTTTAATATAAAAGAGTTGATTATAAGAGGAATAATAGGAATATAAATGAAAGTTTTAGATTTATAACCAATATGTATAATATTTAGTTGACAGTGTCTAATCATTCATAATTATGATTAAGAGGAATACTGGAAAGCTAAGTAAACATTTCTATCAGATAAGCAGTGGAATGTAAAGAGCACAACTAATCTGGAGACAGGGCATGGCATAGGCATTTTGAAATAAATGATCATAAGGGTTTTTTTAAGTGTTGAATATCAATTAACAGTAGCCTTGAAGGGACTGTGAATTTTTCACCATTTGAAAAATTACTATGTTTACTAAGTTTCTGTAAACTTTCCAGAGTAAGTTGTAAATTTTTCTTTATTCACAAATCAAAGGCTTATGATTGGCTTAAGTATTTTTGTTAAGCCAAAAAAGGTAATTTGTGATTTTCTACAGTTTTTAAAAAGTCTCATTTCCTGATTACTAACACTTGCAACCCAACTTGATTAAAAATGCATGCATATTATAGTTCATATCCATTTTCTCCCAAGCAGAAATTACAGGGCATTCAGGTATAATCCTTAGAATGTATCACTCTAACACTCTCCTATGCTAATTTCACTATAAAAACATTTCAGGAAATGAGTACTTATTTTTAGCATTTCTGTGAGATTAACAATAATTTTCCATATACTCTAGAGCTGCATTGTCCAATATGGTAGCCATTAGCCACATTTGGCTATTGAAACACTTGAAATGTGACTATTGCAACTTGAAGAACTAAGTTTCTAATTTCAATTAATTTTAAAGTTAAGAACTTATAGTTGTTTTAGTTATTAGAGAAAATTTAAGTATGTTTAGACAACTTAGGTTAATGAATCTACTTTTTCTTCTGCAAAATTTATGAAATTGCAATAAATCAACTATTACTGAGAAACACCCAATGTCCAAATTAAGGTGAATTTAAAATTTAAGAAACAAACCAGATTTTAAAGACTTTAACATAAAAAACATAAAATTCTCATTAACAATTTTATATTGATTTCTTAAGTGCTTTGCATCATATTTCTCTTGGACAGCACTGATCTGGGACTCTATGAAATTTTCTAGCTTCTGAAAGTCATGTTTTACATTTTTTATTATTTTAATAAAAATTATCATTATGAAAAAGAAATTAGAGTTGGAATTTGTCTAGTAAAAAGTGACCTAATTGCCTTCTCTACACTACCTCCCTTCTCTGAACTGCAGAGCCCTTGCTAGCACCAACAGCAGAATGCAAAAATGATAGGCAGTGAAATATGCAGAAATCGTGTATGACAGCACTGATGAGTGTGTAATCAAATCAAACTGCTCACACACTACAAAGTCTCTCTTTTCTTGCTTCCAATTGTCTTCAGACCTATGTGTCCCTAATTTCAAAATTAACCTCCAAACTTCCTCCCAAGTTCTGCTGTGCTATGGCTTCTGGTGTAGAATAATGAGCGATGATGTTACTGAGCAATGTGCTTGATCATGTATTAATACTAGATTCTGTCCAGGCCCGAGAACTTTCATCCTTTAGAGTGGAGAGCTTCCTCTGGGAGAAGGGTTCAAATCCCAGAAATTTGAACACTGCCACCCGGTACTTCTTGGACATGATGTTGTAGAGAATAGGGTTGATGGCAGCACTGAGGTAGAAGAGGACGAAAGAGACGAGGTTGCAGTATTGGCTGATCTGAGCGATCTCCACAGAGCCAGGCTCGAAGGATTTGGAGAATAAATATCGTCCTACATGGAAGGGCAGCCAGCAGAGGATGAAAGCAAAAACCACTACAGCTGAAAAGACAATGAGAAAGAGAATGTCAGTTCAAGATATGTCATAGCAAACCACAATCTCTTTTGAAGACATGGACTTGTTTTGATTATGCGTGGTATGACAATTGACTTCAGAAAAATATCATGTTTTGCTCTTCCCCATTCCTATATTTTAACCAAGATTGACTCTGTTTGGACCAACAGTTCAACCATTTTCACTAAGCTTTCCAATCATTTCTATTTTAACAACTACTTTAGTAATTTTGTGCTTGAGTTGACATATTGACTCTAGTAACCTGACAATTTAGTCTCAGTAGTCCACCATTTTATATGTGTTAGATCAAACCTATATGAGATAATGTGGTTGTAATCAGCCAGTTATGTATCAGAGTTTCCTGGGGCACAGATTTCTTGGATATAATACAAACTAACTAAATTAAACTCTCTAGAAAGAAGACCAGGACACCTGTTCTCTTTTTTCCTTTTTAAAGTTTCATAAAAGACTGAATATGCAGTCAGGATTGAGAACCATAGAGATGAATGAGACTTTTCCACCTAAAATAGACATAAGTAAGGAATAAAAGGCCATAAAACCAACTAACATTAATGATCATCCATCCAAGTTTTAATTTTGCCCATGTAAGGTAGCTTTTTTTTTTTTTTCAAGACCTTTGCGTTTCTAGGTTAAGTTTTTAAAATTCAGAAATCAGAGGAAAAAATAACAGAAAAAAATATTCTGGTCCTTTTACCACTTTAGGGAATCACTCAAGTGATTGAGTCCCTTCCAGTTGTCAAGGCAAAACAAAATTAGCATTGCTGTTGAGACACCAGTGAGGATAATTAACATTTTAAAAGTAAATTAGAGGAAATTATTAAATGTACTCTCAAAACTAAGTTGCATAGTAGCAACTGACTGCCCCAGCAGCAACATGAATTTAAAGTCCCTTGAGGAGCACCAGCAGATTTCGATATATTAGTCATATTATGAGAATCACTGGTCTTAAAAAAAAAAAACTGGCATTCTTTGAATAAACTCTATCACTTTAATATATAGGATTTCAGGAATTGTAAAATTACAATGCAAAATCATCCTGGAATGACTTCTAAGAAGCACTAAATATGCAAATCAGTACAAAATGTTGACTACAATGTCCAAATAATAAAATGTAAAGATCCTGGTTTTGAAAAAAGCAAGTAGAATTACAATTTCACTTGGATGTGAACACACTTTGTATTACTTGTACCAAACACATATAGTTACAGAAGCTGAATTTATGGAATAACTATTCCATACACACTCCAGTGTGGCATTGCATCCAGATGTTTTCTGAAGGCTCACTTGGGGAGAGATAGTAAGTCCTACCAGCTTCCACCCCTTCTCCTTTTCTCATGCTGGAAGCCTGCCTATCCTAGTTTATCTAGCCTTTCCTACTTGGAGAGAAAGGTAAGTACGGAAACAGAGATCCCAGTACTTCCTTTCAAAGCTGTATAAACAGCATCAGGATAAACAGAATTGAGGCAATTATCTGAAAAAAAAATACAAGTCAGAAAGCAAATCACAATGTTGAAAGAAAAATGAATCTTCTCTGATAGAATTATCCAAATGATCACATCTTTGGTTAAATTTACCAATGAATGCTTTCTAGAGTCAATGCCTGATTTTTTCACTCCCAGTACCTGCTTTTCTTAATGCAACTGAGTTATCTCCATATTGAGGCACGAAGCTTAACATCAACTTTAATGCTTCAAGACCACAATAGATTCTTTAATGAAAGATCTCAGTTTTGACTTGAAGTTTCTAGGCTAATACGCACTACATTGTAGAGGAAAGAGAGGAGAGACCAGGAATGAGACACACATGAAAACAGAGAAAGAGACCAAAGGAGAAAGAGACCAAAGGGAAAGTCAAGTGGCAAGAGGAGGGAAGGAGAAAGGAGAGAGGAAAACAGAGATATATAGACAGAGAAAAAAAATGGAAAACAAAAAAACAGACGCACGACAGAAAAACTAGAGACCAAAAAGAGGGCTGAAGACCAAAACTGGAGAGAATAATTGAGAGATTTATAGGGCAACATATACTTCAAGAAACAGGAGAGAGAGGGAGACTCAGGGAGAAGGGGAAGGCACGGGGAGAGGAGAGCTCGAGGGCGCACTGAGACCCACCCAGCATCTTCACGGTTTGTTTGTGGTTCTGGTCTCTGAGCGAGGAGCCCACCGCCGCCTTGCCGCGTCCTCTCCTCCACAGCTTCCTGCCGATGAGGCTGTAGAGCACAGTGAGGCAGAAAACAGGCAGGAAGAAGAAGAGGCTGGACACCCACACCATGACGGTGAGCAGCCCGGAGCGCACGGCGAACTCGGTGGCGCGGCACTCGTTGGTGTCCCGAGGGTCGGTGCCATTCTCGTGCTCCACTCCGACCAGCACGAAGATGGGCCCGGCGCTGCAGAAAGCCACGGCCCAGATGACCAGGACGACGAGCTTCACCCGGCCCTTAGTGATCACCACCTTGGCCCGCAGCGGGAAGCAGATGGCGAAGTAGCGCTCGACGCTCAGCGCGGTGATGGTGAGCACCGAGGAGTAGGTGCAGCTCTCGCTGACAAACTGAAAGAGTTTGCAGAGCAGGTCGCCCAAGTTCCAGGGCCGGTAATGCCAGAGGCGTATGAGGTCGAGGGGCATGCAGAGGAAGATGAGTAAGTCGGAGAAGGCCATGCTGGACAGGTAGAGGTTGGTGGTGGTACGCAGCTCACGGAAACGCGATACTACCAGCATGGTGAGCAGGTTGCCCGCGATGCCTACCACGAAGAGCGCCACGCAGGTGGCTGTGACGCCCGCCAGCAGTGGCGCGGGGAAGAGGGGTGGCAGCCTGTCGGTCAGCGAGTCGTTGTCGGGGGAAGCGTCCCAGTCCAGGTCCGGCAGCGTGAAGTTGGGCCCCAGCTCCTCGCTCTGCGTCGCATTCCACATGCTGCCGGTTCTGCTTAACTGGTTCAGGGACACGACTGTGCTGAGAGGCTGGTCCGGGAGAAGGTCTCCTTAGGCTCAAAAGAGTGCGTGCGAGGGAGGAGCGCACGCGG
This sequence comes from Oryx dammah, assembly GCF_014754425.2. NCBI lineage: Eukaryota > Metazoa > Chordata > Mammalia > Artiodactyla > Bovidae > Oryx > Oryx dammah. The sequence goes on from NW_024070186.1 coordinate 61,985,471, forward strand.
GCTCTGAGGGAGGAGCGCACGCGGGCTCTGAGGGAGGATGCTTGGAAAGGAGAGAGAGGAGAGGCAATAGCTGAGCGAGGTGAGATTGAGAGCCTGGGGCGGGGAGGAGGGCGAGAGATGGAGGCAGGAAGACACACACACACACGCACACACACACGCACACACACACACTGGTTGTGAGATGGACAGAGTGACCCACAGCTCTGGCACCTCTCGTTTGCCCCTTTCTCTCCCCCAAAGACCCTCTCTCCCAACCCAGCCTCCAGCCGGCCTCCACACAGGTACCTGTCACTGGGGTAGCTTCACCAACTCTGCTTCCCTTTTGCGTTCAGTCTCCAGCTGCATCTCGCATTTCCCAAAGCGCTGCGAAGCGGAGACCCGGCACTGCGAAGCTGGAGCGCGCGGGAGCGCTCCCCGACTAGCCTTGGGCGCTGCGTGCCCGGTGTGGCCCCAAAGGCAGATCACACCCGAGGATGGGGGCGGGGATAGTGGGGAGAGCACCTTCAGTTCCCGGGACTTGCCTCAACAAGGGTTAGAGTTGGCTACAAACCTGGTGTCGAAAACTGAGAGTGCACAACTGAGCTTGGGAGAAGGAGGTAGGGAGTGTTCCGACGGGACAGGAGAACTTGCGCACCTGGGAAGAGCCTCACACAGTCCTGGAACCTACCATCGTCTTCGCGAAGAGAGGCAGGCTTAGAGAGGTGCGGCCACTTGTCCAAGGTCACACAGCCAGCTGGGGACTCAGGTACTAGATTTGAATATCCCATCTGGTGGACTTCTGAGAACGAAGGAGCAAGATATGGGAATAAATTATTGTGAATTCCAGCCCTTTGTGCAGTCTCCCAACTGGGCTGTGGTAGGGCATATGCTGTGTAGGAGATTACTTTTGCTGCAGCAAACCTTGGAGGAGGAGGAAAAGCTAAGGGGCATGCTAGCGTGGCAGAGGTGGGGGAGGCTGGTAAAGGGGGCGTAGCAGAGGCTGTAAGGCTGGTACATTGAGGGTGATCAGTAAACATTTTCTGAGGCATGGATAAGAAAGATTAGCCTTTGGGTAAATCATCAAACTTTTCGCTTCACATTTCGAGGATGTTGTGAAAACCACTGAAAATGGATGTCAAAAGTTGTAGCTTAATACATAAATATAGGCGGCAGCGTTACTGTTACTGCTATTGAGGGGCAGGAGCTGCGCTTCGTGGGTATGGGTGGGAGGCTGCCTCTACGCTCTCTAGGTGACTCTCTGGACGAAGTCACTGTGTCCTCTGCTCAGAGCCAGGAATCCGTAAACTAAGGAGCGAAGCTGGAGGCTGCCCTCTAACTCACTAACCCGCCGGGCCTCTTCCAGCGAGCCAACCTGGGGGCAGCTCACAAGCGTGTTCAGCACCGCGGCCAGCGACCGGCTCCTCCTACCTCGCGGTACTGCTCACCCCGCTGAGGTCCGCCGCTGGCTCTCATCTTTTTCACTTCTGGCCTCAGGGCCTCAGTCCAGCTCCACGAGGGAGCTGGGAGATTCCTCCCAAACACAGACTCATATTAAGTGGCTTCGCTGACTGCGCCTATTCACACTCATCTACCCGTGGCCTAAATTGACTTTGTATGAGAGACAGCTTTCCCGAAGCATTTTAGTGCCTTTGCATATGCCTTTGACAAATGGTTTATATTACCTCTACCGACTAAATCGTCAATGCTTTAAAGTCCACAAAAATTTAAGGCTGGATGTATGCATATGTGCATGAAAGAGAGAGACTGGAAGTTTAGTACAGGCACCTTACTGGAAAATGCTACATAGGTTACTACTGCTATGTTACAGATGTTGGAGCAAAGATCTATTACAATTATTATTTTAGAAAAAGATGAGGGACTGCCTGATGGTCCCAGTGGTTAAGAATCTGCTTGCCAATGCAGGGGATTCGGGTTCAATCCCTGGTCTGGAAACTAGGATCCCACGTGCCAGGGGGCAGCTACTGAAGTCCCTGCCCTCAATAGCCCAGGCCCCATGCTCTGCAACAAGAGAAGCCATCAAAATGAGAAGCCCTCACATAGCAACTAGATTTGACTTTAACACTTCCTACCCTACATTATTGGGTTTTCCATATGGCACTAGTGGTAAAGAACCCATCTGCCAATGCAGCAGGTTAAGAGATGTGGGTTCCATCCCTGGGTCGGGAAGATCTCCTGCAGGAGAGCATGGCTGCCCACTCGAGTATCCTTGCCTGGAGAACCTCATGGACAGAGGAGCCTGGCGGGCTATAGTCCATGAGGTCACAAAGAGTTGGACATTACTGAAGTGACTTAGCATGCACTCTGCATTATCAGTGGTCTTCTGTGTGCAGACATATCTCTAGGGGGAGAAAACAGTGGGATAAATAAAAATACCACAGGAGGCTGTAGCCTAAGAATAAGAATAAGGAAAAGATTGTGGGGACATATTTCTAATCTACTGAGTGTAAAAGCAATAGCTAATAAATAGGTGAAATTCTTCTTAAAAATTGTTATAACAAAAATTTGGCATGTTGGCCAAAATAGCCAGATTTTAACTGCATTTAATTATTTTCTAAAATAAAGACAAATCTGTATTGTGTGATGATGAAAAAAAATAGGGGATACTATTGAAATTGATTCATTCATTTACAACACATAATATTGTAAAAATATATAAAACTTTCTATTAGTAGGTGTCAGGTACTGGGAATGAGCAAAAAAAAAAAAAAAAAAGAAGAAGAAGAAGAAGAAGAAGTCAGAAAGGTCCTGTATTTATAAACTTACATTATGGAGAGAAAAGTACAGTTAAACAAGCAATTCCAGTACAGTTTGATATGTGCATTTAAAGAGGCATGTACAATGAGCTCTGTTGAAATATGGAGAAACAATGAACTGCACAGAGGTTTTAGGGAAGACTTCTCAGAGGAAGTACCACCTGAGCTGGATCTTCAAAGCTGAGTTCCAACAGGTGAAGCAGAGTATGCTGAACTGTTCAGATAGGAACAAAACCACACTGGAGCATAAAAACCCAGCATACCTTATCCTTTGAGGAGTATTATTATGGATTCATAGATTTTCATATATTCAGTGAGGAGCAGTGCCAGGAGCCAGCATGAGGAATCCCACCCGTGACAAGGTCACGAAGGAGGAAGCTGACATACACAAGGACGTGATCAGACTTCAGGAGTTCCCCCTAGCATTTCCTGAGCATGTACCCCTCCAAAATAAGAATCTGCCTGCTTTTCCACTCTTCTGATATCCTCTGGAAGAAAGTCAACTCAGGGCTTTAGTCTTCTGCATTTGAAAGGGATGTTTCAGTTAAACCCCCTCTGATAGCTCTCTAGCTTGCCTAACAGGTTCCCCCGACCTCTTACAGCTTGTGAATTGCTTGCAGCCCCCAACCGCGAGAGGCACAAAGCTTAAAAGCATCTTATAGATACAGAGCCTTTTCTAAAGAGTTAAACATTATATTGGTGGAGGGTTTTCACTGTTGACTCAATGATTGCCGCCAGGCCTCCATATTCTTTATCTTTTAGGCACCTGGGAAGATGTTAATCAATGTAAACAGGATATGGAAAAAGATATATAATAGTTTTGATGTTAGCAACACTAGACTTTTGAGTTAATTACTTCTTTTGTTATGTATCACTGCACTCCTCTTGTGTCCTTGCTATGTAAGAATGTAACTTTATTTAGTGCTTTCTGAGAGTGGCACCAGACCTTGGGAAGATCAACACAAATAAGTCTTCTGGTTGACAAAACCTTATCAGAAAAAAGGCTGTAAAATGTTAATTGGCCCTTTTTGGCCAGAAGATGATGTAAATTACTTAAGACTTGTGTATACAACTAGGTATGCAGAGAGAAAAGCCTGGTTTTGATAAGAGTCTGGGCTGCTAACACTGCATAATTTTGTATTACCCATTGATATCTATTTACAATCTAAATGGTATATAAGGCCTTCTAAACAATAGGAGCCAGAGCCAGTCGCTGGACTGGTTTCCCCCATGTCTCCCTTTCCTCTTTAATTTCAGGCTGAATTTCCATCTGGGGCACGGAGGCTCGCCAAGTCTACTTACTTGCCCTGGCTGTTAAGACCTGCGCGAAAGGGAGCCTAAGGCGAGGCACCCTTAGATATTCAAGCGAGCGCTGGTGGCCCAATGTAGATGGTGCAAATTCCTTGTCTGGAATTTTATTGGTCTTCCGCGTAATCCAAGTTATTCAGCCCTCTTTCTCCACTTAATTTTCCTACTACACCATTGTTTCTTAATCTAATCTTATATCAATAAATAAGTAAGTCTTTCCTCGCCGAGTCCGTCCACCCTTCGAATTCCCTCGATCCACCGGGGCTGGACCCCGGCAGAGCAGTCCAAATTACAGTATTTTCTTTTCTTTTTGATGCTTAAATTATCCTATCTTTGGCTAATGAGATCCCTTTCAAGCTGGCTCAAGGGCCTCTGACATGACTTGCTTAGACTTTGAAAAAGTCTTGCCACATTTCCTTGCCAAACTGTGTGGCACAGTAAAACACCACTTGTAAGTAACTTACTGTGTAAGTTCCCTACTCTAGACCTGGGAGCAGCTATTTCTCCAAGAATTCCTGCTACCTTATAGAGGGGAATGGCATTTAGAAACTTAAGTTTGGGCAGTAGGGATGGTTATTGCTCCTATAATACTATGGCCTAGACCCTGTCTATCAACAGAGCCAGGATAAATGGTTTTTGAAAGTGTCATGAGACGATGATACTACAGCAGATAAATCAGACACACTCTTAGCAAGTGATCAAAATTAACATCACCAGTGTGATGCTCTGTAAAAGACACAAAGTTCCCTACATGGTATTCCAGCTAGGAATACACAATCTCAAACTAATCACAAGGAAACATCAGACAGACTCAAAATGAGGAATATTCTATTTTTAAAATTCTTTCCCAAACTGTCAATGTTATATATGACAAAGAAAGACTGGGAAAATGTTCCAGACAAAAGAAAACCAAAGAGATGTAACAGCTAACTGTAATTTCTATTCTAGACTGGATCCTAAACTGGAGGATAAAAACTTCTATAAAGGACAATATTGGGTTAAGTGACAAACTTAGAATATGGATGATAGATTAGATAGAAGTATTGAGTCAATGTTAAGCTTACTGGAATTGATAACTATGTGAAAGAAAATATTCTTAAAAATATATACTTAACCATGGTCTATGCTTCTGTTTTAGAATAATAATTACATGTGTGTAGATAAACAGAGAATTTCCTAAGTGGCTCAGTGGTAAAGAATCCATCTGCCAAGCGGAAGACTTGGATTTGATCCCTGGGTTGAGAAGATCCCCTGGAGGAGGAAATGGCAACCCACTCCAGTATTCTTGCCTGGGAAATCTCATGGACAGTGGAGCCTGTTGGGCTGCAGTCCAAGGGGTTGCAAAGAGTCAGATACAACTTAGCAACTAAACAGCAGCAGCAGATAAACAGAGGCAATGATAAAGCTGCTGCTGCTACTAAGTCACATCAGTCATGTCCGACTGTGTGACCCCAGAGACGGCAGCCCATCAGGCTCCTCTCTCCCTGGGATTCTCCAGGCAAGAACGCTGGAGTGGGTTGCCATTTCCTTCTCCAATGCATGAAAGTGAAAAGTGAAAGTGAAGTTGCTCAGTTGTCTCCGACTCTTCACGACCCCATGGACTGCAGCCTACCAGGCTCCTCCACCCATGGGAGCCCCCAGGCGAGAGTACTGGAATGGGTTGCCATTGCCTTCTCCAATGATAAAGCAAATGGGGAAAAATATGAATAATAAATGAATCCAGGGAAGGGGTAGAACGATTTATTTGTCTTATTCTTACAACTTTTCTTTGTTTGAAATTTATTCCCATATAAAATATTAAGAAGTCATTGGTTTTAGAGATATTTCAATTCAACTTCTGATTATTTACTTAATGTACTTGGTTTTATATTCCTACTGAATATCCTGGCTTCTAACAACATAAGCATGATTATTTATGTTGTAATATGCATTAAATAATTTCAAACTAATAACATTGGCACAACTATTAATAGTAAACTTGGCAAATAAAGCTTGAGATTTTCTTGCAGTTCTCTTTGTCCTTAGAATATACCCCACTAAGTACGTACAGAGCTTCCCAGGTGGAACTAGTGGTAAAGAACCTGCCTGCCAATGTAGGAGACAAAGAAATGTGGGTTTGATCCCTGGGTTGGGAAGATCCCCTGAAGAAGGACATGGCAACCCACTCCAGTATTCTTTCCTGAAAAATTCCAAGGACAGAGGAGGCTGGCAGGCTATAGTCCATAGGGTTGCAAAGAGTTGGACAAAACTGAGCACATATGCACGAGTCTACAAATGCGTACAACTATGTGTCCTAAGATTAATTCAAATAATGCTTTTTCATGTGTGGTTAAGTGACAAATTTGATCCAGTTGGATTTGTTTTAGTTACTTTTAATTTTAGGAATTATTTAAAATTTGACATGTGATTTGACAATTAAAATTTTAAAACAAAGCATGGTCTTAAATTTAAAATGATAAACCAAAGAATATTCAGCAACATATTATACCTTCTTCATACTTCTCAGCTGACATCATTAAAAGGAATTTAGCCTCTGGTTTACCTATCCTGTGTGTTTCTGTAAATATGTATGTGTGTGTACATATCTTACATAAAGGGTAATATTCTATATACACTGTCCACTCTCTTCATTTTTAATGTAACACAGTATCCTGGAGTTCTCTAATACCAATATTCTTTTCTTGGATGTTTTTGTAGTACTCCATCTTGAGAAAATTACATAGTTTCCATTATGAAGATGTACCTTAGTATTATTCAACCAACATCTTATTGTTTTTGCTTGTATGTTTTTAATAATCTTTTACTATTATAAATAATGTTGCATTTTATCTGTTGACAGGTACAGTACAGAATAACATAAAGATGAAATGATAGTTGAATAAAAAGAAGAATGTTCTCTTCCCAGCGCTGGCAAGCAACCACAATCTGTTTTCTGTCTCTGAATTTGACTACTCTAGTTACCCCTTGCCAGTGTTTGTTCTTTCATGACTGGTTTATTTCACATAGTCTCCTCACAGTTTGTCTATGCTGTAGCTTGTGCCAGAATCTTCTTCTTTCCTGAGTAATATTTCACCCTGTGTATATAGACCACATTTTGCTTATCTGTCCATCCAGCAATAGACACTTGAATTACTTCCACCTTTTGGCTCTTGTGAATAATGCTGCTATGAACACTGATATACAAACATCTGTTTGCTGCCCTGCCTTCAGTTCTTTCAGGTATATACCCAGAATTGGAATCGCTGGGTCATATGGTAATTCTATATTTAATTTTCTGAGGAACTGCCATATGGTTTTCCACAGCTGTGGCCCTATTTACATTCCCACCAGCAGCGCCCAGGGATTCCAATTTCTTTACATCCTTGACAATATGTATCCCCTGTTTTTTCTCCTGTTGTTTATTTTTCTGTCTTGTAAAGTCATCCTAATGAGTATGAAGTTGTATATCATCATGGTTTTGATTTACATGTCCCTAGGAGAAGGCAATGGCACCCCACTCCAGTACTCTTGCCTGGCAAATCCCATGGGTGGAGGAGCCTGGTAGGCTGCAGTCCATGGGGTCGCTAAGAGTCGGACACAACTGAGCGACTTCACTTTCACTTTTCACTTTCATGCATTGGAGAAGGAAATGGCAACCCACTCCAGTGTTCTTGCCTGGAGAATCCCAGGGATGGGGGAGCCTGGTAGGCTGCCGACTATGGGGTTGCACAGAGTCAGACATGACTGAAGTGACTTAGCAGCAGCAGCAGCAGTAATTAGTGATGCTGAGCACCTTTTCACATACTTATTGGATATTTTTATATATTCTTTGGAGAAATGTCTATTCAAGTCCTCTGCCCATTTGAAAATCAGGTTATTTGGTTTTTTTTTTCCTGTTGAGTTGTCCTTTTGACTCTTGAGATTTTCTTCCTTGTCAATTCATCTTCTAATGATTCTGAAAGCATTGGAAAATAAATGGAAGGAAGGAAAGTTTGTAAAAAGTAGTATTCCATTTTAATGGATATGACTGTAACATCCGAGGCAGTTTCAAAGCTTCAACAGATGGTGCACAGCAATTGTGCTATACTGATTGAGTTACAACAAATTCCATTAAATTAAAAATCCTCTTAGCAGATGCCTTCAATAATTGTTGTCTTCTCTGAAGCTAATCTCTGAAGCAAAGACTTTTTTTTCGGTGTTTGTTATTTGTAGTGTTTGGATCTTTGAAATTCTAGACTTTCTACAAAATAATCTATTGATATTTGGGGGGCAGTTTATTTTAGGAGTGTTGAGGGGTAGGAGGATGGAGGGATAAAGAGGACATTAATCTCTAACAAAAAGGTAGATTGCTAATAAACTAGACAAGATTTGTGAAACATGAATATATGTTTTTTTACAGAAATAAACAGTATATCTTGAAACTATTTGCTATAGATTGCAATATATATTCATTTTAATGAAAGCTAAATACTATAAGCTGAGCACTGAAGAATTGATGCTTTTGAACTGTGGTGTTGGAGAAGACTCGAGAGTCCCTTGGACTGCAAGGAGATCCATCCAGTCCATCCTAAAGGAGATCAGTCCTGGGTGTTCATTGGAAGGACTGATGCTAAAGCTGAAACTCCAGTACTTTGGCCACCTCATGCGAAGAGTTGACTCATTGGAAAAGACACTGATGGTGGGAGGGACTGGGGGCAGGAGGAGAAGGGGACGACAGGGAATGAGATGGCTGGATGGCATCACGGACTCGATGGACATGAGTTTGAGTGAACTCCGGGAGTTGGTGATGGACAGGGAGGCCTGGCGTGGTGCAATTCATGGGGTCTCAAAGAGTCGGACATGACTGAGCAACTGAACTGAACTGAGCTGAAATACTATAAATTATCTCACCAAGATCACTAAAATAGGAGTCTACCTCTAGTTCTAATTTTCTAAAAATCCATAATTACTTATTAAGACTAGTAAAGAATACCAAAAAAATCTATGACCATTTGGGTAATTAGATTTTATTATGTCAAGATATTATTTAATATGCTATTAAGATAATGTATCAAGATATTTCATTATGTAAAGTCTTGCCAGGTGCTTTAGAAAGCAGAATGTTTCCTTTGTACAAATCACGGAACATTACTTTTGAGAACGCTAATGAGGAAAGACAACCTGGAAGTGTAAGCAGTGCAGAAGAACACAAATAAAAACCACTCAGTCTGTATTGCCTGCTGGACATTTATAACTGTAGAGCTCATCAGCACTTCAAGCTCATTTTATGCCTAAAGCAAATTCATCATCTCCAACCCACTGAGTGTTCCTAATATCCACCCCTCATCTCCATTAAAAATTTTTTTTAATATAACTTGTAAAGGTTACTTTCCATTTACAGTTATTACAAAATATTGGCTACATTCCCTGGGTGGTAAAATACATCCTTGATAATTTTTATAATGATATCCAATAGTTTGTACCTCCCATTCCCTCACCCCTACATTGCCCACTAGTTTGTTCTCTATATCTGTATGTCTGCTTCTGTTTCCTTATATGTATTGTATTTGCTGTAGTTTGTTGTATTTTTTAGATTCTACATATAAGTGATGTCATACAGTATTTGTCTCTCTCTGTCTGATTTATTTCACTTAATGTAATGTCCCCCAAGTCCATCCATGTTGCTGCAAATGGGAAAATTTTGTTTTTTTAATGATGTCTGAGTAGTATTCCATTACATATATATATATATGTATACACACACACACCCCAAATCTTTATTTATTCATCTGTTGATGGTCACTAGTTTCTTCCATATCTTGGGAATTATAAATAAAGCTGCTATAAACATTGGGGTGCCTGTATCTTTTTGAGTTAGTTTTTTTTTTTTCCAGAGATATAGCCAGGAGTGGAGTTGCTGAGTCACATGGTAGCTCTGTTTTTAGCTTTTTGAGAAACCTCCATACTGATTTCCACATCAGTGGCTACACCACCTTACACTTTCACCACCAGTGTACAAAGATTACCTTTATTCCACGTCCTTGCCAACATTTGTTCTGACAGGTGTGAATCGACGCCTCATTATAGTTTTGATTTTCACTTCCCTGACAATTAGCAATGTTGAGCATCTTTTCATGTGCCTGTTGGCCATCTGTATTTCCTCTGTGGAAAAATGTGTATTTGGATTGTCTCCCGATTTCTCAACTGAGTTTGTTTTTTTGGGGTTGAGGTGCATGAGCTGTTTATATATGTTGGATATTAATCCCTTATCTGACATATCATTTGCAAATACTTTCTCTCATTTAGTAGGCTGTCTTTTCATTTTGTCAATGGTTTCCTTTGCTGTGCAAAAGACTTAAGTTTAATGAGGTCTCATTTGTTTGTATTTGCTTTCTTTCCTTTGCTATAGGAGACAGATCCAAAAAAATGTTGCTGCTATTTACGTTGAAGAGGGTTCTGCTTATGTTATTTCCTAGGCCTCATCTACAATCTTAATCATCAACATCTAAGTCCAGTTCTCCCCTCAACAACCATGTAGGTGGCAAGTTCTCAGTCTAATTAACTACAAGAATTTGGTAAAACTAAACTTCTTTAAAGCGTACTTTCATTTGGTATCCTTCCTATGTAAAACATTTTTAGTGACTCATTTTCATCTTACATCAAGTCTTTCAAACTCTGACCTTCTCAAGAGCTCATCATTTGGCCTTACCCTACATATCTAATAAGATTTGTTCTTCATTCCACTGTGCCAGCCCTGTCCCTTCCCTCACTGCCCTACCTCTTGCCACCTCTCACCTCTGGCTTCTCTCTGCAAATCCAAACCATGGAGTCCTGACCCTGTTCTTGCTCTCAGTTCCTGTGTCCCTCAGAATTTGAACTTCCTAGTTTATTTCCTAATTATACACTGTTTCTGTGATTTTACATCCATGACTTGCCTCTTCATTTATATTATAAGCTCCTTGAAGGCAGCTAAAGTGTTTCATGGGCAGCCCTGTCAGTTCAGATGTGTTTCAGCCACTTCTTATCATATCCTCCATTAATGCCCTGGTCCGAGCCCCTCGACCCCACTAAAATTGCTACAATAGCCAAAGGACTGTTCTCTCTCTGTTTATTCTTCCCATGCCAAGATCGTTTTGCCTCTTCACCTAGCAATCTTTTGAAAATACAAATCTACTCCTGACACTCCTGTGCTTAAAACCCTTCAAATGGTTCCCCATTATTTTTGAGGCCACAATGGCTGGCAAGTTTTCCCAGGATCTCTTGGAAAACAGATTTCCCCAGAATATAGATTCTAACTTGGAGCTCTTTCCCTCTTACTCTCTGCAACCCAGTTGGATTAGTTCCCCAAGCTTAAAAAGTTTTTTACTTCTTTCCTACTGTTCCACTGTTAAATTTGTACTCATTTATGTATTTATTTAACATTTCTCTCCCTCTTAGATTGTAAGGCTTATGTGAGCAGGGCCCAGGTCTTTTGTAAGTCATTGTTGTCTGGGACTTACTAGATTCTTAATAAATGCTTGTTTAAATGAATGAGGGCACTTTTTATTTAGGCAGTGCTCTCTAAACCTAGGACTTTCTAGTGCATACTCATTCCAGAACAAAGTGAGAATTTAGATCACTTGATCCTTGTATATGGATAGCTATGTTCTGCTTTATTCACACGTGAGTAGTTTATATAAATTACAAAATATAAATATGCTTATAGTTTCAGATAGTTTAGGGGAAGATATTTTGCTGCCATTTATTTCATCTGTAAGTTCTATCTAAGGAAAACATTTACTTAGAAAAAATCATGTGCAAATCATAAGCTTAAAACTTAAAACACAGGCTACATTACTTTATTACAAGGGGGATTTAACTGACTATTTCAGATGACAAATTCATTTCAAACTGATAATGTATTGGCAATGCCCTGATCACTACTGGGATTCTCTGTTATGTGGTTATAAAACAGAGATACGTATGTGAAATGTAGTAATCACTGCTGGAGCTACAGTGTGCTGGTAAATATTTGACAACTAGATCTTCAGGGAAAACAAAACAAAACAAAAACAACCAACAATCTCAATTTAAATGTTTCCCGATTTCTACTCCCCACCATGGTCAATTTCACTGTTAAGGCCACTGCAGGCAGAGTTTGAAAGCCAAGCGAGCAAATGGCTCTTACAAGAGAGTACAAACTGGATCCAGCACGCGACTGGATGGGCCCTGTATAAGCAGCATGAATTGGTTGGGAATGTCAATGATTTGACTTTATGTAGGTATCATTGGAGGGACTGATGTTGAAGCTGAAACTCCAATACTTTGCCACCTGATACGGAGAGCTGACTCATTTGAAAAGACCCTGATGCTGGGAAAGATTGAAGGCAGGAGGAGAAGGGGACAACAGAGGATGAGATGGTTGGATGGCATCACCTACACAATGGACATGAGTCTGAATGAACTCCGGGAGTTGGTGATGGACAGGGAGGCCTGGAGTGCTGCGGTTCATAGGGCCGTAAAGAGTCAGACATGACTGAGCAACTGAACTGAACTGAACTGATGTAGAATAGGGGACTTCAATTTGGGAAACCCACAAAGGACTTGGATAAATAATTCTGAACAGTGAGTGTGGAAGAGTTTTGCTCAGTCTTAAAAGGGGATACAAGGTAGCTTTTAGTGTTGTGAAGGACCTGAGTCTACTGCTGTCATCCTGCAAGCTACCAGTCAAAAGCCAATATTATGAACAAAGTGCAGCAGAAGAACAGAGAGACCTGGCTTTTCAGTGATGACAATGAGCCACTGACTTAACCAAGCCTGGAATCACTTTACCTCAAGCTTTTATGTTATTGCTGCCAATTGAGGGGGATCATTCGTTAAAAGCTTGTGAAACCACACTAACTGAAGTGCTCACTAATAAGTTGCTTTGGGCTGATTTCATTTCGTTTCCTCCACTTGTCTAAACAGGTTAAGAAGGAAGAGCATGATATTTCTTTTATATCGATCTCTCTCTCTCAGAGATGCCCTGGCAAGTGATTTCAGGGAACCTAGGGAGTTGGTGATGGACAGGGAGGCCTGGTGTGCTGCGATTCATGGGGTTGCAAAGAGTCGGACACGACTGAGTGACTGAACTGAACCGAACTCTTATTTTAAAACATTCAGTGTAGAGTCTTCTCTTGTGTTGTTGGAAGAGGGTGTTTGCTATGACCAGTGAGTTCTATTGGCAAAACTCTATTAGTCTTTGCCGTGCTTCATTCCGTATTCCCAGGCCAAATTTGCCTGTTATTCCAGGTGTTTCTTGACTTCCTACTTTTGCATTCCAGTCCCCTATAATGAAAAGGACATCTTTTTTGAGTGTTAGTTCTAAGAGGTTGTAGGTCTTCCTAGAACCATTCAACTTCAGCTTCTTCAGCATTACTGGCTGGGGCATAGGCTTGGATTACCGTGATACTGAATGGTTTGCTTTGGAAATGAACAGAGATCATTCTGTCATTTTTGAGATTGAATCCAAGTACTGCATTTGGACTGTTTTGTTGACCATGATGGCTACTCCATTTCTCCTAAGGGATTCCTGCCCACAGTAGTAGATATAATGGTCATCTGAGTTAAATTCACCCATTCCAGTCCATTTTAGTTCACTGATTCCTAGAATGTCTACATTCACTCTTGCCATCTCCTGTTTGACGACTTCCAATTTGCCTTGATTCATGGACCTGACATTCCAGGTTCCTATGCAATATTGCTCTTTACAGCATCGGATTTTGCTTCTATCACCAGTCACACCCACAGCTGGGTATTGTTTTCTGGGTATTGTTTTTGCTTTGTCTCCATCCCTTCATTCTTTCTGGAGTTATTTCTCCACTAATCTCCAGTAGCATATTGGGCACTTACCTGGGGAGTTCTTCTTTCAGTATCCTATCATTTTGCTTTTTCATACTATTCATGGGGTTCTCAAGGCAAGAATACTGAAGTGATTTGCCATTCTTTTCTCCAGTGGACCACATTCTGTAAGACCTCTCCACCATGACCCGCCCGTCTTGGGTGGCCCCACGTGGCATGGCTTAGTTTCATTGTTAGGCAAGCCTGTGGTCTGTGTGATCTGATTGGCTAGTTTTCTGTGAGTATGGTTTCAGTGTGTCTGCCCTCTGATGCCCTCTCGCAACATCTGTCTTACTTGGGTTTCTCTTACCTTGGTCGTGGGTATCTCTTCAAGGCTGCTCCAGCAAAGCGCAGCTGCTGCTCCTTACCTTGGGAGGGGTATTTCCTCACAGCCGCCCCTCCTGACCTTGAAAGTGGGATAGCTCCTCTCGGCCCTCCTGCGCCTGCGCAGCTGCCGCTTCTTGGACGTGGGGTTGCTCCTCTTGGCCGCCTCCCCTGACCTCAGGTGTAGGGTAACTCCTCTCGGCCACCTAGGCCAACCTAATGAGTAAGCCAGAATGTTTTATACTTCTAGGACAAGTCTAAATTTATATATACTTTACAATGCTTGGGCGCAGTCACTTAGTGGTGTCCAACACTTTTGCGACCCCATGGACTGCGGCCTGCCAGGCTTTTCTGTCCACAGGATTTCCCAGGCAAGAATACTGGAGTGGGTTCCCATTTCCTTATCTAGGGAATCTTCCCAACCCAGGGATTGAACCCACATCTTCTGCTTTGGCAGGTGGATTCTGTACCACTGAACCACCAGGGAAGCCCATACTTTAGAGTACATGCAGGCTGGTAAGTCAATCACTTTAAAATTTGCACCAGAGATTTTATTAAAATAATGAAATCTCTTAGTAAATATAGAAAAAATTTTATGAGATAATTTTTTGTCATTGTTTCATTCACATTTTCAGGTGACTTGTTATTACTTAATTCAGCATTCCTTACTGCCAAAGTAAAATATGACAAGCAGTTTTTGTTAGAGCAGTTTTGTTCTTATTATCCCAGCTTTACTAGCAGGAAATATTTTCAGTTTGTTACAAAGCCTCTTCTCTATGCTGTGTATATCAAATAAGTGCTTTAATTCTTTTTTGTTTGGACATATTTTTGAGTCCCCAAAATGTGGTGACTATGACTTCATATTGCATTGTCACAAAAAATAATAAAATAATTATCTCGTTCACATAAAAATATGGAAAATCAGATCTATCTGACACCAATGTATGCTAGTACATTGCACAAAACAGACTATTTTAGATGAGGTAGTATCAAAGGACTCTGTTTATGTTTGGGGGCAAGTGTCACAGAAGGAGGTTGTGTTCATAGTCGAGCTGGTGGAACTTTGCTAACACTATTTTTGTTTGTTTGTTTCCCAGAATTACATAGAAAGGCTCATCTTCACCTAACTCCTTCTGTTCTAACATAATCCAACCTCACGGCAGTTCAACACTTGAGCTATGGAATCAGACCAACCTAAGGCCCCAACCTTGCTGTTTAGCTCTGTGATCTGTTTCTTCATATGGAGATGGATGATTATCCCCATCCTTCCATCACAAGGTTTCTATAGGAAATAAGTAAGCATACACACAAGAGTACATCAAATAGAGAAAGCGCTCAATAAATGGTCCCCTTTTCTCTTTTTTACTATCTCCCTGGAGTGAACGCTGGCCCCCTGTGAAGGCTGCCCGAGTACAAACAGCACCACATCCAACTCACACTTTACTTCCCAGTCCTGAGGGTGAAGGGCTTTTGTGCTGCATTGCCTCTCAATCTCCATCCACTTTCTGCACCCCTCCTGGAGGGGGTCTGGAGACAGAAGCATGGGAAGCTTAGAGGAAAGGGGAAAACCTACAATAGGGGAAGCAAAGGATGCAGAAACCAAATCATCAACCTCACAATGTATTCTGAGGGTACCTTCAGTTCATTTTACAGAGCAGTCAGAAGCAAATTCAACAAATGGAATCAACTTCTTAAGGTAGAAAGAAAACTTAGCTTTTAAGGAAGTCTGTGACGAATCTCTTTTTAAAATAAAGATTCTTTGGCCATCTCTTGATTTTATCTGGTACATAAACTTGGGCTTTTGTATACTGATTGATTTTCACTCAAAGGAGGAAGTATTTAAACCCTGTTTTCTATAACACTTACATATCTATATTATCTAGGTCATTTTGACATAGATATGACTTTGTAGAGGATTTGAAGAATAAACAGAAACTTATACTGGAATTCAGCACAAAAACAATTATCATGAATTTATAATCCTAGAGGTTTTCTTATTTTTTACTTAACATATTTTAAAAGGAGCTTACTGAGTCCTTAGAACCAGCTAGGCAGGGTCTCAGGGCTTCACATATATTAAACATTTCCTCACAACTCCCCGTGCAAGGTGGGTGCTCTTATCTGAGACACCGAGGGCCCTCTTGCCCCCTTCACTTTGAGTTTTATCCAGGTAGAGAATTTGAAGTCATTTGAAGTCATTTAATCTTTCCCACTTTTAAACATTTCGATCTTTGAGGAAAATGGGAGAATCTCGCCACCTGGTGGCTGCTCCTGGTATGCGACAATAAAGAGACCCCTCTGGTTTCTCTCTCTCTTTTTAATATAAATTCATTTATTTTAATTGGAGGCTAATTACTTTACAATATTGTATTGGTTTTGCCATACATCAACATGAATCTCTTTGGTCTCAAGAAGAGGAAAGAAGGGCTCTGCCTTACCGCTCCAGTCTTTTCAGGTACCTCTCACACACCCGAGCTGGCCTCTCTTCTAGGGTGATTGTCTTTAAAAACCACTTGCCTTGTTCTGCCCAGATACATCCTAATAGAAACTGAAGTAGTAGTTTTTTTCTCTGTTCTTCAAATGAGGAAGTTTCATGGGACAGAGTCCAGCAATGATGGGCCAGAACACCCCTGATTTTATTTCATTTTCAAATAGATCAGATATTCAGTATTCATACTTTCTTTAAGAAGAGATTCACAGTTGGCCAGAAAACTGTCATTTAAAATATCCACTTCATAGCTGCCTCCTATCTTGGGTTTTACCTGTAAAGCTGAGAAAGATACATGTAGGTATCCCTTATTTCAAACAATTCATGGAATTAAAATGTTGCATATAAATTGAATTTTGGAATCTCTCACCATAATCATTATCTGGGTACATTGTTTTCTTAAACACTTAATTAATAACTCACAGCTTTTGAAATTCAGTTTTCTCAGTTCTAGATAGAGGCTCTATTCATGATTTCTAATTGTCTGTTGATGGACCTGTGCTCAACTAGCTGTATCAGAGTCACTTGGGGAAATTAAAACAGAAATTGTGGTATCCTGGGCCATTCTCCAAAAATGCTGATTCAGTAGGTTTGTGGTGAAGCCCAGGCATCAGCATTTCTAAATGTTCCCCAGAAGGTACTGAGAAGCAATGAGTTCACTTTCACTGACCATAATAAAGAGTGCTGGTGCTTTACACACAAATTAGATAGTTTTCACTCACCAGCTTGGCAAACCAGAAGAGTAGTCGTCCATATCCCTTTCTAATGATGCCATGAGGAACACAGCACTATTGTTTCTGCTGCCCAGTCTGTAAACTGCAGCAAAAGATTTAAAAAGTAATCAGTTATTTTTAGCATCTAAAATGTTAAATCAGCTTATAATCCCAATTTAGGACCAAGGGCAAAGAAGTTCATTGTATTAATAGCATTACTTGTAGTGACAAACAACTGGGAATGAACTGATGGTGAACTAAATTAGGATCTAGTCATTCAGTGAGGTATTATGCAGTATTTAAGAATCAATTAGGCTTGAGTGTTTTTTTACACAGTGTATGTGTGTGTGTGTGCGCACACGTGCACTCAGCTGAATCTGACTCTGTGATCCCCTGGACTATAGCCCACCAGCTCCTCTGTCCATGGCATTTTCCAGGCAAGAATACTGGAGTGGGTTGCCATTTCCTCTTCCAGGAGATCTTCCCCACCCAGGGGTTGAACCCATATCTCCTGTGACTCCTTCACTGGCTGGTGGATTCTTTACCACTGCACCACCTGGGAAGCCCACAAATACTGTTAAATAAATGAGTTGCTGAGTTTTATATACACACACATACATGTGTGCATATATATACATGTATATTCCCATTTATAAAGGAAAAAATTAATAAAGCTGGAATATTGACTACATATATTTGTGTCAGTAGAAAGATGGAACACATAATTTTATCATTGAAATCTTCATGGTGGGAGGAGTGTGAGGATTTTTAACTTCTTTATACATTTCCACATTTCACTCATCACAACCAATGTGAATTTTTTTTTTTTTTTGTAATCCAAAAGACCCAATAAAGTGTTTTTGTGTTTGTTCTTATTGGCCATGCCGAGTGGTCTGTGGTATCTTAAATCTCTAACCAGATATTGAACCCATGCCCTCTGCAATAGAAGCATGGAGTCTCAACCACTGGCACCAGGGAAGTCCAATAAATTATTTTTTAAAAACACATTGGTGGATCAAAGAGTAGTATATTCTTCCTCCAAATTTCTGGTTTGGCATGATTACTGTTACCATTCAGATAAAATTTAAATGATAAAATACTAGTAATATATGTATACAGTATGAAAAATTATGCTATAGAGAACCAACACTGTGAGCCCATGTCCAGATTAAGAAATAGCACATTACTATTACCTCTGATGCTCCCTTGGGAGCCTCAGTACTCCCTCCCCTCCCTTTACTCTGGCATTGTCTTCCTCATACTGGTGATTTTCTTTATGGTGATTCATACACGTTCATCTTAAACAACATATATCTGGCTGAGTAATATTTCATTGTGTGTATATATATATATATATCACATTTTGTTTATTTGATCATCTAAATAAAAATGTACATTTGAATTGCTTTCTCCTTTGCTCTGTGGTAAATAGTGCTGCTATGAAATATGAAAAAGTATGAAATACTTTATGTCCAAGTATTCATTTAAAAGTATCTGTTTTCAATTCTCCTGAAAGTACGCTTATGAGTGGAATTTCTGAGTAATATGGTAATTTTATGTTTAACTTTCAGAGAAATCACTAATTTTTTCACATCAGCTGCACCATTTTAAATTCCCAACAGCAAAGTGTGATGGTGCCAATATACCCACATCCTTACCAACACTTGTTATTACCTGTTGTTTATGGTAGTCATCCTAATGGGTATACATTCATGTCTCATTGTGGTCTTAATCTTTGTCCAATTTTTTATTATGTCATCTGTCTTTTTATTAGGGTTTCCCTGGAGGCTCAGCTGGTAAAGTATCTGCCTGCCAATGCAGGAGACACAAGAGACTTGGGTTTGATCACTGGGTCAGGAAAATCCCCTGGAGGAGGAAATGGCAACCCACTCCAGTATTCTTGCCTGGAAAATTCCATGGATAGAGGAGCCTGACAGGCTACAGGCCATGTGGTTGCAAAGAGTTGGACATGACTGAGAATACATGCCTCGTCTTTTTGTTGTTGAAAGAGTTGTTTATGTTGTCCACTATAAGTCCTTTATCAGAAATGTGATTTTCAAATATTTTCTCACATTCTATAGGTTGGCTTTTCACTTTCTTGATAGTGTCCTTTTATGTACAAAAGTGTTTAATTTGATGAAATCCACTTTGCCTATTTTTTCTTCTGTTGCTCATACTTTTGGTGTCATATCTAAAATCCATTGTCAAGTAAAAATAAAAGAGAAGACTTGCCTCTATGTTTTCTAAGAATTTTATAGTCTTTGATCTTAGGTCTATGATCCTTTTAGGGCTTCCCTGGTGGTGCAGTGGAAAAGAGTCGACCTGCCAATTCAGGAGATGCAGCTTTGATCCCTGGGTTGGGAAGATCCCCTTTAGGAGGAAATGGCAACCTACTCCAGTATTCTTGCTTGGTAAGAAAGCCCATGGACAGAGGAGCCTGGCAGGTTACAGTCCATGGGGTTGCAAAGAGTCAGACTTGACTTCGCAACTAAAAAACAACAAGATGATCCTTTTAAAGTTATTTTTTTATATAGGTAAGGTAGAAGTCATGGAAATTTTGATAGCAATTTCATTAAATATGTAGATTGCTTTAGGTAGTAAGGACGTTTTGACAATATTAATTCTTCCAATCCAAGAACATGAGACAACTTTCCATTTCTTTGTATCATCTTCAATTTCCTTCATCAATGTTCTGTCAAACAATAGTCAGTTTTTTTTTTTTTTATTGATTTTCTGCCTGCTGGTGTTCTATCCACTATTGTAAGTAGAATAGTGAAGTCTCTATCATTATTGTATTGTTGTCAATTCCTCCCTTCAGATCTATTGGTATTTGCTTTATACATTTAGGGGTTCTGATGCTGGATATGTACATATAATTGCTCTTTCTGTTGAATTGAATTTTATCAGTATATAATGACTTTGTCTCTGAGTGCCGGGGTCCAGCCCTGGTGGATCCAGGGAATTCGAAGCAGGGATGGCGTTGGTTGGCGAGGAAAAACTTATTTGTTTATAAATATAAGATTAGATTAGGAAGAAATAGTATAGTAGGAAATTTAGGTGGAGAAAAAGAGTCTGAATAACTTGGTTTATGGGGAAAACCAATAAAACCTCGAGACAAGAGGTTTGCACCATCTACGTTAGGCCACCGGCGCTCACTTGAATATCGAAGGGTGCCCTGCCTTAGGCTCCCTTTCATGTGGGTCTTAGAAGCCAGGGCAAGTAAGTAGACGTGGTGAGCCTCCCCGCTTCAGATGGGAATTCAGCCAAAAAAGGGGAGAAAAGAACGACATGGGGAAGCCCAGCATCAGTGCAAGACTCAAGACTTTATTTTCAAAATCAGCTTATATACCCCAAGTTGTACATAAAGAAATAATGGAATATGCAGAGTTATGCAGGGGCAGCAGTCCTGACCCTCATTGAGACCAGGCTTTCTTTTTGCATATCTTCCCATATACAAAAGTTCTCAGGTGGTTTACATTATCTTCTGGCCAAGAGGCCTGTTAACATTTTTATGGCTCTCTTCCTGGATAACTGTCTATCATCCAGAAAACTCCTTTTCCCTAGAAGTGTTTTTTCTTTACTATGCATCACCCTCAAAGTACTAAATAAAGTTACATTCCTGTGGAACAAAGGTGCAGTGGGTTATAACAAAGAAAGTATTTAACTCAAAGATCTAATGTTGCTAATACCAGGTCTACTACCTGTTTTTCTATATACCAACTATCTCTACAAATAAAAGATATGAAAAATTGGCAGCAAGTATTGGCTCAACAAATGAAACCTTTAATCAGTCCTATTCTAATGATTTTGACTCCTCGGAAGCCCCTACATTCCTAGGATGTTTTAAGTTTCCTGTGCCTCCTGTGGTCAGGAGGCCTCAAACAATCACATGCGCAGCTGTACGAGTCCTGCAAGCAGGCTAGAAAATCATCAGAGGGGTTTTGGGATTGAAACACCCTTTCAAATGCAGAAGACTAAAGCCCTGAGTTAACTTTTTCCAGAGTGTGTCAGAAGAGTGGAAAAGTACAAGGCAGGCAGATTCTTATTTTGGGGGTACGTGCTCAGGAAATACCAGGGGGAAAACCTGAGGCTTGACTTGCCTTGCCCATCAGGCCTCTGCCATATGACCTTGTCACGGGTGGGATTCCTCATGCTGGCTCCCGGCATCTGAGACAATTTTTGACTTAAAGTCTATTTTGCCTGATGCAAGCGTAGCCCCATGCTGTTTTTGGTCATCTTTGTATGGGATATCTTTTTCTAATTCTTCACTTTCAATCTATGTATATCTTTAAATCTGAAGTGAGTCCCTTGGGCTTCCTTGGCAGTCTAGAGGTTAAGAATTCACCTTGCAATGCAAGGGACACTGGTTCAATCCCTGGGCCAGGAAGATCCCACGTGCCTTGGAGCAGCTAAATTTTTGAAAAGAAATGGCCATAGAAAATAAAGTGAATCCCTTCTAGACAGCATATTGCTAGATTTTATTTTTCAATTCATTCAACCACTCTTTGTCTTCTGATTAGAGAATGTCACAAATTGGGTGGTTTATAAATAAATTAATTTTTCACAATTCTGAAGGCTAGAAGTTAAGATCAGGGTGCCAGCATGGTCATATAGAGACCCTCTTCTGGGTCACAAACTTCTCATTGTATCCCCACATGACTGAACAGGTAAGGGACTCATCTTGAATCTTTTGATAAAGACATTAATCTCATTCATGAGTAGACCCATCACGACCTAGTCAATTCCAAAAGACCCTGGCTCTAATACCATCACATAAGGTATTAGGATTTCAATGAATTTTGAAAATTACACATGAAATTTTGGAGGGAAATAAATATTCAAATCATAGCATTATATCTCTGGCCTCCCAACATTCATGTCCATTTTGCATGCAAAATATGATCATTCCATCTCAACAGCTTCCAAAGTCTTAATTTCATCTAGCATCAACTAAAAAAAAATCTAAGTTTAAAGTCTCATATAAATATCACCTGAATCAGATGTGCATGAGACTCAAGGTATAGTTGATTCTGAGATAAATTGCTCTCCAGATGTGAATCTGTGAAATAAAAAAAATTATGTGCTTCCAAAATGCAATGTGGGACAGGCAGTAGGGCAAACTCTCCCAGCCTAAAGAGAGAAATAGGAAAGAAGAGGGTGGCAGGTCCCAAGCAAGTCCAAACCCAACAAGGCAAACATCAAATCTCAAGGCCTGAGAATAATCTTTCATCAGATACTCTCCCTGCTAGGCCCAGTGGGATATGGAAATGACTTTCTATGCACCCTGGGGTATACCTGTCCCCATGGCTTTGCTGCAGGCAACCCACATGGCAATCCTCACTGGCTTAACTCGCATGCTTGTAGCTGTCTCTGTCTGGAACTGCACACAAGGGGCTCTGCTGACTTGGGATCATGGGAGAAGCCATATCCACATGGCTCCACTGGGCATTTTGCTGGCAGGGATTCTCTGAAGTAACCTCATCCTCTCTGTGGTCTTCTGCCTGGGTTGAGTGCCCACATTTCTAGATGGCTCCATTCCTTGATATCTAGGCAGAGGCAGACATCTCTGAGGGTTCTGCTGGGCAGGGGCCTGGCCTCCACAGCTTTGGTAGCATTGCTCCCATGGCTTTGGGTGGCACCACCCCCACATTCATGGTCAAGGGTTGTCTGGTCTGTCAAAATTCAAGTAATATATTCCCAACTTTTGATACCAAAGAGGAAGCCTTAATGATCTCTAAATTGTGTTTGGGGTCCTTCTTCCCTTGTTTTGAGGAATATCACATATCCATAGCTCAATAGTTCTATGTGCCTCTCCTATAAAGTTTAAGAAGTCTGACTACTTTCTTTCATTCCTTCCTATCTCCCTCTGCTTCAGGTCAAATGGGCTGTTTTCCTTTTGGGTGGCTATAGGCAATGGCACCCTACTGCAGTACTCTTGCCTGGAAAATCCCATGGATGGAGGAGCCTGGAAGGCTGCAGTCCATGGGGTCGCTGAGAGTCGGACACAACTGAGCGACTTCACTTTCACTTTTCACTTTCATGCATTGGAGAAGGAAATGGCAACCCACTCCAGTGTTCTTGCCTGAAGAATCCCAGGGATGGGGGAGCTTGGTGGGCTGCCGTCTATGGGGTTGCACAGAGTTGGACAGGACTGAAGCAACTTAGCAGCAGCAGCAGTCATTATTCACACTATTCAAAAATTTACACATAGTTCTGATACTGTATCAGTTGTACTTGGAATGAAAATTGAGACTTCCCAGGATGTTTATTTAAACTGCCAACTGAATTCTGCACATGCAAATGTAACTTTTCCCTTCTAAATTTTGCCTTAAAATGTCACAATGAAAGGTACTTATGTTGCACAAAGTTTGTGAATTAAACACCCAAATGCCTGGGTTGTTTGGGAACAAAGGACTAAAGAAGGAGAACGTTAAGATTTATAGGAAAGCAAATAGTAACCATTAAAGCCAGAGAGTGTGATCAACAGATACATGAATAAACAAAATGTAGTATCTATTTTCCAATGCTACAATATCATTCAGTCTTAAAAAGAAATGAACAGCAAAAATTAATACAACATTGAAAATCAACTATACTTATATTTTTTAAAGAAATTCTGACACATGCTTCAACATGGATTAAACCTTGAAGACATTATGCTAAATCAAATAAGTCAAACATAAAAGAACAAATACTGCATAATTCTACTTACATGAGCTACCTAAGACAGTCAAATTCATAAAGAAAGTAGTATGGTGATTACCAGGGCCTGGAGGAAGGGAAAAGAGGAGTTATTGCTTAATGGTTACAAAGTTTTAGCTTGGGATAATGAAATGCTCTGGACATGAATAGTGCCGAAGATCACACAATAATGTGAATGTACTTAATGCTACTGAACTCTATGCTCAAAAATGGTTAAATGGTAAATTTTAAGTTACTTATATTTTACCACAATTTTTAGAAAATGGGTGGAATGGGTGCAAGAACCGACAACCAACCCAATGCAGGGTTAGGGGGAGGGTGGGAAGTGAACACAGAAACAGACCCCCTGGGAGTTTGGTGTATGATGTTAGACATTAAAATCAATGGGGAAAGAGTGGGCTAGCCACTGAACAGTGTTAGACAACTGGTCACTGATATAGTAAAAGATAAAATTATATCCCTTTATCATTCATGAATTAAATTATTGTTGAATCCTACTATCAAACTATGAAAGACTAAACTTCAAAATTTCAGAAAAAAATATTAATGGAAACATCTGTGTGACATCAGTAAAAAAAGATTTCTTCAACATGGTATGGAAAGCTGTATAAACTTCCTAGGCCTGCTGAACCAAAGTCCCACAGACCAGATGCTTTTCAACATCAGAAAATTGTACTCTTACAATTCTGGAGGCCAGGAATCTAAACTCAAGGTGTCAGCAGATTTCTGAGGCTCTGAGTGGAATCTTCTCTTGTTTCTTGAGCTTCTGATGAGCACTGTCAATCCTTGGGTTCCTTGCTTGCAGCTTCATCACTTCAATCTCTGCCTCTGCTGCCACAAGGACTTCTTCCTGTGGGTCTTTCTGTTACTAAATCTCCTTCTTTAAATAATGAGGCCACCAGTCACATTCTGTGAAGGACCCAACCTATTCCACTATGACCTCATCTTTACTAATTATATCTGCAACAAACTTATTTCCAAATAAGATCACATTTCTGAAGTACTGGGGAGAAGGACATTGACATTATCCTTTGTTGGGACACAATATAATCTGTAACAAATGCATTAACCATAAAGGAAAGGACTGATAATATTTTAATCACATTATACAAAAATGAGCAGTTTCTTTCTTTCTTCTGTAAGACATATTAGATAAAAGATACCATGAAAAAGACATTAGAAGTTCTTTCCCCCATTGTTACTAATCTTGTTACTATAAAATGTTAAGTACAAAATACACAAAACTACATATTTTAGTCATTTTTATTGAAAAAGTAACACATATTTTTATTTTATTACTTTTTTATTGGAAGGCAGTTGCTTCACAATGTTCTGTTGGTCTCTGCTGTACAATAGTCATCCGTCATAATTATATATGTACCCCCTCCCTCTTCCCCCAATCCCACTGTTATTGGTCACCACAGAGTGCCAGGCTAGGCTCCTTGTGTTGCATAGCAGCTTCTCACTAGTTATCTATTTTACATATGATAATCAGTTCAGTTCACTTCAATTCAGTCGCTCAGTCGTGTCCGACTCTTTGCGACCCCATGAATCGCAGCACGCCAGGCCTCCCTGTCCATCATCAACTCCCTCAGTTCACTCAGACTCACGTCCATCGAGTCAGTGATGCCATCCAGCCATCTCATCCTCTGTCGTCCCCTTCTCCTCCTGCCCCCAATCCCTCCCAGCATCAGAGTCTTTTCCAATGAGTCAACTCTTTGCATGAGTTGGCCAAAGTACTGGAGTTTCAGCTTTAGCATCATTCCTTCCAAAGAAATCCCACGGCTGATCTCCCTTAGGATGGAGGGACTCTCAAGAGTCTTCTCCAACACCACAGTTCAAAAGCATCAATTCTTCGGTGCTCAGCCTTCTTCACAGTCCAACTCTCACATCCATACATGACTACTGGAAAAACCATAGCCTTGACTAGACGGACCTTATATAAATGGTAAAGCCCCTTTCTCAATTTGTCTTCCTCTCTCCTTCCCCTACTGTGTCTACAAGTCCATTCTCTACATCTGCGTCTCCATTTCTTCTCTGTAAATGGGTTCATTAGTACTATTCTAGATTCCATGCTGTTCAGTCACTCAGTCAGATCCAGCTCTTTACAATCTCAGGGACTGTGGCCTGCCAGGCTCCTCTGTCCATAGCATTTTTCAGGCAAGAATACTGGAATGGGTTGCCATTTTTTTTTCTCTAGGTTAGATTCCATATATATGCGCTAACATATACTTGTTTTTGTCTTTCTGACTTACTTCACTCTGTATAACAGAGGCCAGGTTCATCCACCTCACTACCATTGACTCAGACTAGTTCCTTTTTATGGCTGAGTAATATTCCATTGTATATCTGTATACATCTTCTTCATCCATTCATCTGTCAAAGGACATCGAGGTTGCTCCCATGTCCTGGATATTGTAAATTAGTGCTGTAATGAACACTGGGGTAGATGTCAATTGTGGTCTTCTCAGGGTATATTCCCAGTAGCAAGATTGCTGGGTCATATGGTAGATTTATTCCTAGTTTTTAAAGGAACCTCCAAAAAAAAAAAATAATAAAATAAAGGAACCTCCATAATGGCTTTATCAATTTACATTCCCACCAACTGTGTAGGAGGGTTCCCTTTTCTCCACATACTCTGTACCATTTACTGTTTGTAGACTTTTTGATGATGGCTATTCTGATTGGAGTGAGGTGGTACCTCATGGTAGTTTTGATTTGCATTTCTCTAATAATGAACTATGTTGAACATCTTTCCTTGTGTTTATTGGCTGTCTTTGTGTCTTCTTTGGAGAAATGTCTGTTTAGGTCCTCGGCCTAATTTTTTATTGGGTTGTTTGTTTTTCTGATATTGAGCTGTGTGAGATGCTTATATAAGATATTATATATTATATATAAGATATTATATAAGATATGTTAAAAAATAGATATCAGGGAAAAAAAACCTGTAAAAAACTCAACTGTAAAAAACAAATGAGACAAACATCAAGTGAACAACCTAACCTTATACCTAAAGCAACTAGAAAAAGAAAAACAAATAAACACCCAAAGTTAGTAGAAGGAAACAAATCATAAAGATCAGAGAAGAAATAAAAAAGAAATGAAGGAAACAATAGCAAAATCAATAAAACTAAAAGCTGGGTTTGGGGAAGATAAACAAAATTGACAAACCATTACTTAGACTCATCAAGAGAAAAAGGGAGAATACTCAAATCAACATCTGAATAAGACTAAAATCAAAATAAAATTAGAAATAAAAAAGGAGAAGTTACAACAGACAAGGGAGAGATACAGTGGAATTCTCTTATTTCCAAGTTGAGAGTCCGGGACAGCCACCACAAGGCCCTGCTCTGTGCCACTCCGTTCGCGTGCCGCATGCAATGTCCATGACCTTTCAGTCGTCTGGTGTCTTCACAAGAGTAGATGGTAAAGAGGCAGAGATGTTAATTGCTACACAATTATTTCTAAATTGAAAACCTTCTCGATTTCTGGTGGTAAGTGGTAAAGGACTTCAGGTAGCTAAGTGGTAAAGGATGCAGGATACCAAAAAAGCTTGTGATGTAGTAGATCTTTCGGTAGAAGTTGTTCTGCTCAGGCTGCCTTACTTAGTACATCATTCTGAAAAGTGAAAGGTCACCCTGGGGGCACTGTTTTTTCTTTATAGCTCATTTAGCCAATTAAAAAGGCTCCGAAAAAACTGGCTTCTTGGTCCAGGTCAACCAATCGTTCATTAGTTACAGAGACAAAAATTCGATCATTTTCCTTGAGCTCAAATATTCCTCCTTGATAGATGGAATAGAGTCCATATTCTGAATCTTTAGACCAACAACTATTTCTAGCACTTTTCATCAGCAGTATAGGGTCAGGATAGCTTGTGTATTTGTAAATATATTGTACCATTTGTTTGCTTTTTTTTCTGTTCCCTTCTGTTGAAACAGTTCCCAAAACTTCCTCAGGTTCCTGAAATCGAAAGTATGTTTGGGAATAGATGTAATAAAATCCTGTTTGAAGGATAACCAGCTCTCCTTTCCTTAAGTACAAATTATTCAAGAACGAATGTCCTTTTCTTGACGACTCCCAGGAATCTATTTTATGGCCCACAGCTTTTTCATTCTTGGAGCCTGGGATGAAGTTTGGAGAAAAATAAAAATTAACTTGTAGTAAAGCAAGGAGTTTCCCGATAGCTGTGGCTAGACAACGCTTTGATTGGAACTATACCACATTGTAGGCAGACACTTTACCGTCTGAGCCACCAGGGAAGTCAATTTAAAACTTCACGCTCCCTCAATCTTCCAAGGAGTCTAAATTTTAATCATATAGAAATCTGGAGGCGCCCGTGCCACTGTGACCTGTTTGAAGTCCCCTATTTTGCTGTATCTCGACTGTCACACTCAGCTCTGAATGGTACCATGGGAATGGTTCGTTAGGGCAGCAGTCTATTCCTGGGAAGAATTTCTGTCCAGAACCCCTGCCTCCTTTCCTGGGCTGGTGAGCTCAGATTGACAATGTAGAAGGAAACCAAAAGAAACATATCTGTTCCTCAAGCCTAGAGCTCATAAATTCCTGCTACTCTTTTAGGTCTTTTTGGATTCCTCCTTGGTCTTTCTCAGTAACCCAGTGTCAAAAGCACCTTCCAAGCAGCAGGCATCTCGAGTCCAATAAGGCAAAGTAAAGGGTTTGGCAAAAATAGCCAGACTTAAAGATCTTCAGATCTTTGGATCTTTAAGTCCTGAAGATTGTGAATGAAGATGGGCCTTACTGAGATAGGATATTCCTTTAAACTTTGGGCTCGTCTCTATGATTGGTGCAAAATTTAGTTTTTCAAGAGTTTAAAACAACCACCATATTATCTGATGAATTATAAATAGGAATAGTGAAATAATAATCTCACAAATAGGCAGAACACATAAATTACCTCCAAAAATACCAATTCAGGAATACCATGAAGGCAACTGCTCAGAGTAAAACCAGACAAAAGCCAACCAGCCAACAAAAAAACCCAACAAACTTTTCATTCAATAACTGATGCCTGAAATACCTTTAACCTAGGACAAAATCTCTCACAATAACAAAAGCACGACTTACTGAGTACTTACAATGCACTAGCATTTT
The DNA here is from genome assembly GCF_014754425.2 of Oryx dammah. Taxonomy (NCBI): domain Eukaryota; kingdom Metazoa; phylum Chordata; class Mammalia; order Artiodactyla; family Bovidae; genus Oryx; species Oryx dammah. The sequence continues at coordinate 62,014,687 of NW_024070186.1, forward strand.
GCATTCATCTTCACTATTTTGTGAGTTAAACGTTATCTCTACTTTTTATGTGAAGAAAATGAAGCTTGGGACTTCCCTGGTGGTCCAGTGGTTAAGATTTTGCCTTCCAAGTCAGGGTGTTTGGATTCCATCCCTGGTTGGAGAGCTTAGATCCCATATGCCTCTTGGCCAAAAAACCACAACATAAAACAGAAGTGATATTATAACAAATTCATTAAAGACATTAAGAATGGTCCACATCAAAAAAATCTTTTTTTAAAAAAAAAGAGAAAGAAAATGAAGCTTGATTGAGTTAAGTAATTTCCTCAAAATGAAGAACTTGGTAAGGAGGAGCTGGGATTCCCATGTGGGTGTTTAGATTACAAGACTCACACACTAACTTCAGCAATATATGAACACCTGTTCTCCAGTTAAAATTAGGCTTAACCTATTTGAAAATAGATTCACATATTTGGTTAAAGTATATGAAACTGACATTTCCATAAGTGCAAAGTGGTCAAATATTGGCCATTTTTTCTTTTTGTGGGTCAACCTAATGCAAATGTCACTGGGAGGGTTTGGTGACTCACTGGAAAGGTAGGTGACTGATTTAGAACCTTTGCAGAGGAGAAAGATTTGATGAAAGAGTGAGAAATTACTTTTAAAAATAAGAAAAGCAAAAATGGGGGCATGGGAAACTCTAAGTTCTCTCATTTCAGAATTTTCTTGGAGTCAGTTTTGCCGGGCAATAACTAAGCTACTCATCTTGTAATCTTGCTTCTGAAAAGAGTCATTCTGAGACTTGATTACTACTGACCATTTTGTAGATAGCCATATACATTTCAGATACAAAAATAAATTATTTAGAACAAATTCTTCCCTCCCTTCCTTTAAACCATATATTAATATTTTATCTTACCTAGAACTGGCAACGTACTTCTTTTCCGACTGTTTCCAGTTATATGAGCAGCTACCCTCTTAGGACCCTTTTCTCTGTCTAGGTAAGGATTATATTGCTTTTCTAAAAGAGAAGTAACAAAGTATCATCAGCACTTGTCAAGCTACTTCGCAAATACATTGCTGTTCACTGCCCTTGTCAATCAAGCATAGTAAACACACTGGGCTCCCAAAGTTGATTATATGGGTTTCCATAAAACCAACCTACATTTTAGTATTATGAGTAGTCTACTTCAGCCTATGTTTAATTCACAAAATACTTTAGATAGGAGGAATAGGCAGTATCTTTAGCTATAATTTATTGGCATCTCAGGGGTAACGTTCTACTAGAATATAACAAAGTGAAGATCCTGACACTTTTACTAAACAACAATAGTAACTAAACTGTGGACATATAATACTCCTGCTGAGGCATTAAAAGTGCACAAATAACCAGGTACTGGCAACTTTCCACTTTGAGCTGTATGTAGAAAAAGACTGATACCAATTCTCATCATTTCAGTTATTTTTTCCTCTTATCTACTCTAAAGGAACAGCAATTACAAAACATCATTCACTATCTCAGATGGGGTTTATGGCTCAACTTTCTTTGTGGCCACAGGATTCCATGGTTTACATGTCCATAGATGCCACAAACTGGTATCCAGCAGTCACTTCTCTCACCTCCCAAAAGGTATATGGAATGACATAATGGTCATGGTAATCAGTGTATGAGCATATAAAGCATTGAGTCACTAGATCACAATAAACAAGTCACATTTACTGACCACCATCTGAAGTACTCTAGAGCAGACTAAATGACTACAAATTCAATAAATTACTCTTTTAAAAATCAGCTATAACTTCTCAGGAGGCTTACATTGGTTGTTAAGATCAATTGTATGGTTTCACCAAACAAATATGTCCATGGACAAGGCAGTGCTTCCATGGAGGATTCAAAGATTAATCACTGATAGTATAATCTGAGCCTTCAAGGGACTCACAGTGTTTAGGGAAGATACAAATTAGAAAGTGAAAACTGACCCATGTGAAACAGAAAGGAAGGCTGATGAAAGATTCCTATTTGTTGGAAAGCTGAGTCAGGGGAACTTTTGGACTAAGGTCCCTTCATTCACTTACTCCAACAAACCAACGTGCCCATTACATCTATGCCAGGCACTCTTCTAGGAACACAGAGAAATGACTATAAACAAATGAAAACAAGAAAGCATTTGAGGTGCAGGACAATTACCTAAAATGAGGGAGGGTGGAGAGGCTTAAAGTTCACAACAATGGGAGAAGGGTGTTCGCAGAGATCTAGAACAGTGTCCCCAAGACAAGATGTACACAGCATTCCTGGGACACAGGCATCAGAGGAGTTCAGTTTCGGGCTTGAATGAGGAGTTAAACTATAGAGGATTTGAATGTTAGGCTAAGAGATTTGGATTTTACAGACATGAGAAGACTTTAAACAGTTTTAATCAGGGAAGCAAAAAGATATGTGTTGTGCTTTAGGCTAAACTAACTCATAGTAAGGTCTGATGCTAGAAACCGAGAGGGCTAGAGATTGGTGAGTTAGCAGACAGTTGTAATTGATCAAGGTCTGAGAATAGGAAGCCTCCATCTAGACTAGTAGTAGAGGAAACTGAAATGAGGGGACAAAATTCCATAGGGGAGAAAGAAATAGGAAGAAGACTTTATCTATCTGGTATTGTTACTTATTCAGGATAGTGGGTATTTGTACTACATTGAAGACCAACACAGCTTGGGGATGTACGGTCAATGACATGTTACTCTCAGAATGCTCAGCTTTCAAAGTTGATGTGTTCATTTACTTTGAACCTCCAGTGATAAATAATTCATAATGTCTTGACTGCTCTGAGACTTTAACACTTTGCTTTAAAACATTCGGTAATAGAATCCAGTTACAAATATCTTGCATTTGAGGTCAATGCAAGGATATAGGAAAGCCTAGATATAAAAGCAAAATTTGAAGAGAGGAAATTTCCTACAGACTATAGCAAACAACTCCCAGACAAGAAGCCTATGAATATGTATATTTGGGTGTCATGGATACATTTTGGTATACTGAGAAGTATGTGATTTCTGCACCCCAGTGGGATGAATATAAAAAAGATTTTTCTCCCAGAACTGAAAACAGTACATGCACCTTCTGTAAACCATGGATCTGGTGTTCTGCATTAGAAGGGTTGGAGGGACTTCCCTGGAGGTGCAGTGGTTGAGAATCTGCTTTGCCATGCCAAGGATGCAGTTCTATCGCTGGTTGGGGAACTAGGATCTACATGCCATGGAGCAACTAAGGCCATGTGTCACAACTACTGAGTCTGAGCACCACAACTAGAGAGTCCATGTGCTGCAAGGGAAGATTTCATATGATGCAATGAAGATCCCATGTGCCATGACTAAGATACGAGGAAACCAAGTAAACAAATATTTTAAAGAAAGAAGAGATGGCATGTTCATCGTTCTTGCTACTGCCTTTGGCTTTGGGGAAATGACCAGAAAGAATGCTTAGATCCTGGGACCAGGTCTTGCCTTCATATTCCATAAAGGATGGTGGGGGTTATCAAGGGATGAGGAAGCTGATTGTAATGGGAAAGGATAGCTAAAAAGTAGGAATACATCATTAACCAAATATCTATTTTAAAAACACTGTTTCTTCTCTGCCAGGAGGGTATACTCCAAGACTTTAAGTCTGTGGTACATGTATGGAGGCCTGTATGACCGTTAGTAGGGGAAAATAGGGTTGTGGTGAGCTAAATGTGAAGAAGCAGCAAATTTAATTCATCAGTTACATTTACTTACATCTTGATTAACAAAATCTGTATTAAGAATTTGTATGTAGACAGAGATGGTGGTGGGACAACTGTGAAGGCACAAATTGTCACCAAATCATATGCTTCAAGATGGTTAATCATATGTTATGTGAATTTCACCTCAGTCAAAACATGCAGGCACACACACACACACACACACACACACGTGCACACGCACGGCAAAGGTGGTGCAGGTAAGGCCCAGGGGGATAAAAGAGAATCTACTAGGCTTGAGATATAAAGGTAAGTCCAAGTACAGAGAGGTGAGAGAAACAGGCATGTTTTCAATCTTTGTAGATCTTTTATATAGTAGGGAATCAGAACACAGAGAATATATATATATATTTTCTCTTTGATTTATACACATGTACTTATAAAAGGAAACTAACAAAATAAGTATGACAGAAAAACAGGATGTGGGGAAACAGAAAGCTGATCAGAGAAGTTCTCTCTGAAGGGGTGATGGGGATGGAGGATGAGAAGGAGATGTGAAAATCCAAGAATGGGAGAAGACAGACAGAGGACCAGACAAGTCGGTTTGGTCTTCTCTGAAAGACCCACTGAAAGGGGATGTGGGTTAAGAGCAGTTGGCCAACCATCAGTGCAGATGGCAAAGGTGTGGGGACTGCAGAATGAGGATTTGGGGTGGGGAGAAGGATTGCTGGAAGAGAGATGATGGAGCAAAATTTTTGCATAAAGAAAGGCTTAGAGCCTAGGCATGGTCAGAAGCAGAGAAGATGGGTAACTTTGGACCCCTTATTTTTTCCCAGCTGTGCTCCAGAAAGCTACCCACATTAGAAGGTAAAAACAAAGAATGGAAGAAGTTGAGATGAAAGGTAAATCCACATTGGAAGAATAAAATTCCCATGAAATAAAGTTCATACCTGAGGTGGGCCTCAGATTTGGTTCAAATGCCAATGCCAAAAGGGAAACAGAATCAAGCATCTTGAGTTACTGAGCATCAGTCAGAGGTAGGATGTTTAGGTGGGAGTAGAGAGCAAGAGGATGGAGAAGTACTCACCCTATCAGGAGGTTGACACTAGAAAATTAAAACAACAACAAAAAATAATACCTGGATTTGTAGGAATCATTTCCTCAAAGGTTCTCAAAGTCATCTGCAAATAGTATTGAATAAAGCTTGTTAATTTCCCTAAGCATTTAAACTGATTATTGAATGTCTATTGCTCTTCTTGCTGATGTCTAACAGGAAGTTTCTGCATTTAAGATATCAACTTAGGCAGCTTTAAGTTGTTCAAGCAAAGAGCATGTGGGTTAGGGTGGGAGCTGGGGTAAATACGGAGGCAGCTGTCCCTACTATTGATGAAAGGGTGGTCTTCTGTCTGAGAGACTTCTGTTTCTGGATGAAGTCTTTGAAATGCCATACCTGGAGCACGACAGAGAGGAGTCATTTTTCTCCAAGTTAGGTCAGCCTAATGTGCCGAGATTTCCTTGTGGCTAATAGACGTGATGGCCATGTCACCTCACTTTCTGGGAGGTGTGTCTGCATGCAAGCATGTGTACAAGTGCACTGTGTGTCTCTGAATGTATGCATGTGTTAGATTCCAGGGGCTTTAAATTATGGGACATACCTAAGACTGAAGGTGCAGGGCACACTCCCTGTCTCTCATGACACCCATAGACATTCACAGCCCGTCCAGCGGTGATCGGGTAGCAACGTGTCACTCTCTCATTTCTGAGAATGTGGCTGAGACATTCTCACCTCATATCATTTTCTTTTCCCACTTGCTACAGTGGGGAAAACCAGTAAGAAAGAATGAATTTGAGCCCTTCTGTTCAATGAGCCCACCCTGACATGACTCACCCATGGCTTTAAACTCCTCTCTATTCAGTCCTGACGCCCGTCCCTGCCCACCTTTCCATTCACCGTTGTTAATCACATAACTGTCAGAAACTTCCTCTGTACTCCAGCCCCATATCTACGTTTTCCTTTGTCAAAAGCCCTGAACACAGATAACAGATAAAGGACACTGGTGTGTGGGAGGGGAAGCAAGGGCCTCAGCACATTAGCTCTGTCACTGGCTTTCTGAGCCAGAAAGGAAAAAGGAGGAACAAGAAAAGGAAAAGGCTAATTCTTACAGTGTGGTAGGCAGAAAAAAAGAACGACTATAAAGAGACTTCCCTGGTTGTCCAGTGGTTAAGGCTCTGCCCTCCCACAGCATGGGGCACTGCTTCAATCCCTGGACAGGGTAAAAAAGATGCCCAAGAAATAAGATGCCACGTGGCACAGCCAAAAACAAAAGCACACAACAAAAAACCAAAATGGTTAGAATATAAGCAGATGGACTGGATTAAAATTTGTTCATTATCAGCCCTGGGAAACTTTTCTCAAGTTACTTAACTGATATGGACTATTTTAATTTATCTTTTTTTTTTTTTAGAAAAAAGAAGATAATTAGGATTCCTTCCTCACAGCTGTTTGAGAATTAGGGGAAATATTAATAACATGTGGAATGTCCATAAAGGACATTTATGGAAAATGATCTGTTCGTTTATATGGTACCTGGAAATATGGGGAAGTCTTCCCCGCGCCTATGCTACACTTTCCCCTGCCCTGGGTGCCCTCCCTTCTCTAGTTAGTAGCAGGATGGGAGAACGGGGGGAGAGGGAGGAGCAGGAAACCCCAGCCACACTGCTCTCTCACCTCCCCTCTTCCTGCCCCCGCGTCCAGCCCCTCCTCTGTTTCTAGATTTCTGCTCTACTTCTGAGTTTCGCTCCTCTGCCACCAATGGTTTGCCACCCTCTCTGATCCCCGGGGCCGTGGGGTCTCACTCCTCAGCGTCCTCGGGACCCTCTCCCAATCCGGGGTCTTTCCTGGTCCTTGTCGCTTGGGGCGATGGCGTTCCAGTGCTTCAGGACTGCCTGTGTGCAGCCAGCGCCCCGCCTGTGTTTCCAGGGCAGCCATGGAGCAGATGGGTTTCTAAGACAACCAGGTGGAGGTCTGATTTTATCTGTCATAGAAATAGCATCACGGGGAATGTCTGGGCTTTACTGTGAGGGCTGCTTAGGGCTATAAATTGGAGCCTACAGAGAGGTACACTGAGCACCAGACAATAGACTAATAATCATTTCTTTAAACACATTCTCCTGGGAGTGTCCCCAGTAATTGTTTTAAAGAATGATTGTGTATCCTAGTTTACAGGGTATTTTCATATTTGTATTCTCGGCTGACCTTTCCAGATATGCAGAAGGTAAATGTTACTAATGCCATCTTACATATAAGAAAGCAGCCTGAGAAAAGAAATTGACCTGTCATGTCACTCAGAGTATAATTATATAATCACATCTAGTGAAATAAACTGTTAGCTGCCATAATGTTTCTGCTAGAAAGCCTATGTAAGCAGTTTTCACAAGCAGAAAATAATATTTTGTAATGTGTAATTTACTGTGAATTGAGATGCCATCACCTTCAGTTTCTCAAAATATTTCTTTTTTCCCTTTTCCCTTTTCCCTCTTTCTTCAGCTCTATAAGTGTCCAAAAATAAAAGACTTAATTCCAGAGAACAACAATGTGGGAAAAATATAAAATATCATTATTTGGTTTCTTTTGTCTTCTGAATAACAAAGAAACCCCACGCACATCCTTTATTAGCGTGTGACCTTGGACATTTTGTTCTGTCTGTGCCTCATTTCCACAAGGTAAGATAAAATATTTAGACTAGACGAGGAAGCTCTCTGGAAGAGAGGAATAAACTCTAGAGCAGGCTTCGGTTAGGACCCACTGTAGGGTGGATCCCACCTTTTCCTAGTCCTGTGAATTTGAGGACAATCACTTAAACACTCCGGGTTCCAACTTTCTCCTTTACAAAATGAGGACTCTAGACTTCATGATCTAAAATATTCTTTCTCCTGTGAACCTCCTATGCCCACTGGTAAAGTGACACCGTGGTTCACTTACCTTTTTAACAAACAGAAGGAGTTGTGACTTTAGTTCCCAGCAGGGACTGATCATACTCTCATCATCTCTGGAGTCCCAGGAATGGTCATCTTCCTCCAAGAAGCAACCCAAGCCACTTTTAAAGTATTTGTTCTGCATCTGAGTTGAGATGGATATAACACAGTATTACACACAAGTGCTTTTTCTTTTTGCTCATTTGAGGAACTAAAAAGCTTCTTGATGAAAGTGAAAGAGGAGAGTGAAAAAGTTGGCTTAAAGCTCAACATTCAGAAAATGAAGATCATGGCATCCAGTCCCATCACTTCATGGCAAATAGATGGGGAAACAGTGGAAACAGTGTCAGACTATTTTTGGGGGCTCCAAAATCACTGCAGATGATGACTGCAGCCATGAAATTAAAAGACGCTTATTCCTTGGAAGAAAAGTTATGAGCAACCTAGATAGCATATTCAAAAGCAGAGACATTACTTTGCCAACTAAGGTCCGTCTAGTCAAGCCTATGGTTTTTCCAGTGGTCATGTATGGATGAGAGTTGGACTGTGAAGAAGGCTGAGTGCTGAAGAATTGATGCTTTTGAACTGTGGTGTTGGAGAAGACTCTTGAGAGTCCCTTGGACTGCAAGGAGATCCAAGCAGTCCGTTCTGAAGGAGATCAGCCCTGGGATTTCTTTGGAAGGAATGATGCTAAAGCTGAAACTCTAGTACTCTGGCCACCTCATGTGAACAGCTGATTCATAGGAAAAGACTTTGATGCTGAGAGGGACTGGGGGCAGGAGGAGAAGGGGACGACCGAGGATGAGATGGCTGGATGACATCACTGACTCGATGGACATGAGTCTGAGTGAACTCCGGGAGTTGGTGATGGACAGGGAGGCCTGGCATGCTACGATTCATGGGGTCGCAAAGAGTTGGACACGACTGAGCGACTGAACTGAACTGAACTGAACAAGTTAAAATAACAGAAACTGATGACATATTCAGAGAACTCTTTGTACCTTGCATAAGCATGTTGTCTGAAGTAAAAGTAAGCATGGGGTCTTCCATCCTTTGAATAAAGGTAAGCAGCTGGATGTGGGAGAGAAGAAACAGGTGTGGGCCAGGCATCTGTGGTCACAATGCCTTTGCGGCCCTGCCTTTGGATAGCTGTGTGTTGCTCAACAAATTGCCCCTTCACTTAAAAATCTCTTCTCATTTGCATTTCAAGCTGGTTCCCTGAGGTGATCTCTGAGGTCCCTTCCAGCTCTGACATGGTATGACTCCCACTCTACAGCTGGAAACCCACACAGGTACAAAGTAGGCAGTGGAGTCTGTTTACATTCCAGGATCCCCCCACCAAATTAATCAAGCCCTTTAGGGCAAAGGCAATGTTCCATTTCTTGATCTTAGCTTTGACTGTCTTGGTGTTTTTGTTGTTCAGTCACCAAGTTGTATCACCCTCCTGCAAACCCCATGAACTGCAGCACACCAGGCTTCCCTGTCTTTCACTCTCTCCCTGGGTTTGGTCAAACTCAGCGTCCATTGAGTCCATGATGCCATCCAAACGTCTTATCCTCTGTCGCCCCCTTCTTCTCTTGCCCTCAATTCTTCCCAGCATGAGGATCTTTTCCAGTGAATCAGTTTTTCACATCAGGTGGTCAAAGTATTGGAGCTTCAGCATCAGCCCTTCCAATGAATATTCAGGGTTGACATCCTTTAGGATTGACTGGTTTGATCTCCTTGCTGCCCAAGGGACTCTCAACAGTCTTCTCCAGCACCACAGTTTGAAAGCATCAGTTCGTTGGTGCTCGGCCTTCTTTATAGTCCTGCTGTCTTAGCAGATTCTAGCTATTGTTGTGATGTCTGCTCCTCTGGATAGCAGAATCAGGACTACATTGCTATTAGATATTTGAATCTTGCCTCATTAAAAGTTTACACAAGTTAGGGATTTATCTGCAGAGACTTGAAATACAATTTGAAGGCTCCCTCATTCTGGTTGAGGGTAAATATTTACAATGACTATATCATTTTCTGCAAAGTTTGCACTTGATGTTACACGCACACACACACACACACATACAAGCGCACAACTTACACACATACACTCTAATCCTTCTGGAACACTCCAGGATGACAACTGATTAACCTCATGAAGAAAAACAGGATGTTCATGCAGGTTCAGATGGGTCTTTTTTTCCTGTTTTTATTTTAACAACTGGGATTCAGATATTATTTCCATATACAAATCTACTGAAATGCCTTTCTCTGGAGAAATAAGTGGGAAAATAGTCATTTTATCTGTTATCTGAATGAAGGGGACTCCAAAGCTCGAAGGAAAGATCAAACGTAAGAATGATCTGCTTCCTTCTATAGAAAGACAACCTCATTCCAAATCAAAATGACTTAAATACTGATGAGAACTTTCGGTGAGAGTCATGTGGGTCTATACTATCAGCCACAGACTCCTCGGACATTTGCTCAGGTCTCTCAAGCATAGAAGTGACAAACCTGAATTAATTCCTTCCCCACTGGCATATAACATTCATTTACTTTTAAGTAAATGCTTATTTTCTTTCTTCCTTTTTAAGATTACAGGAGTAAAACATTTGCCTAGGAGATGTAGTGGGGGTAACAGGTGGGGGCCACCTAAATTATGACTGGAGATGAAATTAGGCACCATTAACTTTGTCCCTACCCACCTCCATGTTCTTCAACTGTAATCTGCAATTTATGTGGGAGCTTAAAAAGCCTTTCCAAGGAAAGAACTCAATTTAGAAATATAAGAGCATGCTTGGCAAATTGCAAGGAGGATCAGAGAAAAGAGCTGGATTTAGCAGCAAGGTTTTAGGAAAGTTCCAGAAGAATAGTTTTATTAGACATTGATCAGTCCAACAAGACTAGGTATTCCTTGGTCAGGTACTGATTTGATGAAACTGAATAAATAAGCTTAACTGGGATTTCCCTGGTGGTCCAGTGGTTAAGACTCTCAGCTGCCAATGCAGGGGTACAGGTTTGACCCCTGGTTGGGGAACTGAGATCCCACATGCTGTGGGGTACAGCCAAAAGATTTAAAAAAAAAAGGCTTAACTAACTTTCATAACCTGTTGGGACAAAACAATGTGCCTGACACAGAACGGAGAGAGCAACTCGCCTTCTTACATCATAGCAGTTGGAAAGTGCCCAGGAGGTGGGATCAGGGTTGGGACAGGGCAGAGTTGAGAGGTGCTGGGATCAGGTAGTCAGGGTAGCTGACAGCCCCTGTGAAGTCAATTGGAGTTTGAGAGGGTGGAAGAGACCAGAGGCCAGCCCAGATCAGGACCAACTGCTGGCCTCTGGAGATCCTCTGGAAATTTTCCAGAAACATTTTCAGGAGGTGGGGAAGGATTGCCTTGAAAACTAAGGTCCTAAGGTGTGACTCCACTCTTAACCCAGATTTAATGAAGCCTGAAGATGTTGAGGATACACAGACACCCTGGAAAACAGAAAATTATGGAATACTTTTCTAAAAGTAAAACAAGTAAAATCCTCCTTGATCCACCCTCATTCTACTTCCTAGTTTACCTTTGGAGGATCTCTTTTTTTATAGGGTTAAGATCAGACTGGGTGTGGGCAATTTTGCATATGGTTTGGGCTTCCCTTGTGGCTCAGCTGGTAGAGAATTCATCTGCAACTCAGGAGACCTGAGTTTGATCCCTGGGTTGGGAAGATCCCTTGCAGAAGGGAAAGGCTACCCACTTCAGTATTCTAGCCTGGAGAATTCCATGGACTGTACAGTCCATGGGGTCGCAAAGAGTCAAATATGACTGAGTGATTCATTTATTATTATTTTTTCTTTACTTGTAAGACTACATAAAAATGTCTTTTTCTTTAGATCTGTATGACAGTCATATGGATGGCATAGATAGTTTTACAACATTCATTGTAGAAAATTGATAAAATATAGAAAAATAAAAAGGAAAAAGAGGCACCCATAATCCTATCATCTGGAGATCACAACTTATTTTTCCTCCTAGATATTTTTATGCTTATGTATTGATTTCTGAACAACAGAAAGCCACAGCCACCCTGTACCCCTTCCCCAAGCTTCCTATTTGGTAGTTTCCTTCACACACCTGGGCCAAGACAGGTGAATGACACATGGGCAAGGGGGTGCTGTGGCTGTTCCAGGAATGACTAATGATGCTTAATCTCTCTCCCCACTTCCTTTCCACACCCGTTCACACTTTGAGAAGGAATTTTCTATAGTATTTCGGTGGCTGGGACTGTTCTCTTGCTAACCACATCTGGATATTGGGGGCAAGGGGATAAGTGTGCTTTTTTAATTTGGACACTTCTAGGAGGAGAGACAGCTATGGCACTGGGTGCCTGCGCTCCTCTTCCAGGAGCCCTTGGTTCTGAGAAGTGGATTCCACTCAACTGCTGGTGGTGCCATCACAAACACTGTGGTTGTCCAGGCCAGGTACAACCAGTCCTTGGCAGGGCTTGAGGTCAGCTGTGTGGACTCCTTTGCTGGCTGGCTGGCTCAGAGACCTCAAGGTGGCAGTCCTGACCCTCTCTGCTGCCCAGACATTAGTCTCTGACAGACAGTTTCTGCAAATCCCAAATAGCGAAAAGGATCATTTATGGAGCCCAGTGGATAAGGGGCTCCTTCTCCTTTTTCTTCGCCATCTATGATGACACAGCAATAGGTAATCCCCTTGTCAAACTTTCTCAGAGACATAGACTTCATTGTGCTTACTGGTCTTGAGGCTTCATTGTGAGGGTTCAATCCAACATCCCTCAGCCCTACTCAACCCACACTCCCTATAATCCTCACCCACTGTATCTTCTGCAAATTTTCCCTTGCCAGAGTAGAACCTGTGATCTGATTTAGGAAATTAATACTTGGGTTGAATATGCTTTTCAGAACTCTACACAGTCAATCAAAGAGATTCAAATTCATTTTCCCTTGCAAAAATTTCTGATGAAGAGGGTGACAACTTCAAGAGACTGCTCCATGCTAATTACAACTTACTGAGCACCTATTTAATGCCTTGGTTCAAAATTGGATTTTACCTTTTATCTAACTTCCCTGAGCCTTAGTTTGCTCATCTATAAAATGGGATAATTATACTTACTTTATAGAATTGTTATGAGGATGAAATAAAACAATATTTTGAAAGTTTCTGAAACATAGTATTTGCTCAATATCTCAATTCTGTTTTTGATACTCTTAATAAATTCTTCTGTGCATCTATACAGAAGTGTACAAACATATAAACATTTCTGTGCTTAGTTGTTCAGTCATGCTTGACTCTTTGTGATCCCATGGACCATAGCCCGCCAGGCTCCTCTGTCTGTGGGGATTCTCCAGGCAAGAATACTGGAGTAGGTTGCCATGCCCTCCTCCAGGAGATCTTCCCAAGCTGGGGATTGAACCCAGGTCTCCCACATTGCAGGCAGATTCTTTACTGTCTGAGCCACCACGGAAGCCCAAGAATACTGGAGTGGGTAGCCTATCCCTTCTCCAGGGGATCTTTCTGACCCAGGAGTCAAACTGGGGTCTCCTGCATTGCAGGTGGATTCTTTACCAGCTGAGCTGCCATTGCAAGTATATAAACATGTAATCAGAAAGAATGTGTGCAGGTGGGAAGATGTTAAGCTTTGACGCTTCTGTTTTTTAGAATAAAAAAAAAAAGTTGACCACATACATAGATAATTGCATGACTTAGATCAGTAAAGAGCCAGTTGGTTCAGTCTTAAAATGAGGCCAACTTCTAATATGAGCAAATTGAGGGAAACTTTTGTATATGGAGATGCAAATTCACTATTTATACTGCGAAGTAAATAAAACTTAGGACATACTGGCTCCAAATTGGAAAACATAGCAGTAGTATTCCAGTCTCTTGTGCAGACATAGAACTGAAAAACATGATTAGAGCTATGTTGATGTTTTTCCTTACAAATACAAACTCTTTGAAATTGCCCTATAATAAACTCGACTTTACTGGTCATCTAACAGTAGTGATCATTTTCATAATTACTTGTAGACTCATTTATTTGCTTAATTTCCAAGTGCAATTCCCAGCCAAGTGGGAGCCAAGTTTATACTCCACAGGATATACAAACGGCATTTATTTCCTTAACAGATAAACACTGTTTTGGCACAATTTATATTTGCCTAAGACCCTTAGCCTTGCATTTCCTAGCCAGCTGACAGATTTGATGTTGCTTTGCCACCATGCATCAGGGTGCTGTGCTGAGCATAAGGAGGAGATAGGCTAACCCTACTGACTCCCTGCTGTGATGGGAGGAGCATTACCTATGAGCTGAGCAGAAGACCTGGGTCCAGTTCTGCTTCCAAATTTCTGCCTGAGCTCAGAGAAGTCATTTCTCTGGCAGTCTCAAGCCTCATCTATAAAATGGAGGTGTCTCAAATTTCTTTCAGCTCAAAGTTCTTGACTATATAATATACAAATAGCCAAAATGTACACAGAAAATCCTACACTGTTAGTGGGAATGTAAATTGGTGCAGCCATTATGGAGGGCAGTATGGAGATTCCTTAAAAAAACTGAAAATAGAGCTAACATATAATCTAGCATTCTCACTCCTGGACACATATCCAGAGAAAATCATAATTCCAAAGGATATATGCACCCCAGTGTTCACTGCAGCACTATCTACAATAGTCAGGACATGGAAGCAACATAATGTCCATCAACAGAGGAATGGATAAAGACGTGGTACATATATACAGTGGAATATCACTCAACCACGAAGAAGAACAAAATAATGCCATTTGTAGCAATAAACCTAGAGATTGTTATATTGAGTGAAGTTAGACCAGATAGAGAAAAACAAATATCACATGATATCACTTATATATGGAATGTAAAGAAATAGTAGAAATAATCCTATTTTAAAAATAGAAGTTGAGTCACAGATACAGAAAACAAACTTATAGTTACCTAGGGGAGGGATAAACTGGGACATTGGGACTGACATACACAATTGGAAAGACTGATACTGAAGCTCCAGTACTTTGGTCAGCTGATGTGAAGAGCTGACTCATTGGAAAAGACCCTGATGCTGGGAAAGATTGAATGCAGAGGAGAAGAGGGCAACAGAGGATGAGATGTCTGGATGGCATCACCAATGCAATGAACATGACTTTGGGCAAACTCCAGGAGATGGTGAGGGACAGGAGGCCTGGCATGCTGCAGTCCATGGGGCAAAGAGTCGGACATGAATGAGCGACTGAAAAACAACAAAAATGTGTAAAAATATATAGTATATATAAACTAGATGAATAATAAGAACCTATTGTATAGCACAGGGAACTTTATTCAATACTCTGTAGTCACTTATATGGGAAAAGAATCTGAAAAAAGAGTGGCTATGTATAACTGACTCACTTTGCTATACAGCAGAAACTGACATTGTAAATCAACTATATGCCAATAAAAAATACATTAAATATATATGTGTATGTGTGTGCTGTGTTTAGTCACTCAGTCGTGTTCGACTCTCTGTGACCCCATGGACTGTAACTTGCCAGGCTTCTCTGCCCATGGAGATTCTCCAGGCAAGAATACTGGAGTAGGTTGCCATGTCCTCCTCCAGGGGATCTTCCCAACCCAGGGATTGAACCCAGGTCTCCCACATTGCAGCAGATGGCTTACCATCTGAGCCACCAGGGAAGCCCAAGAATATTGGAGATGATAGCCTATCCCTTCTCCAGAGGATCTTCCTGACCCAGGAATCGAACCAGGGTCTTCTGCATTGCAGGTGGATTCTTTACCAGCTGAGGTACCAGGGACTATATAGAAAGCCAAAAGCTGAAGTTGGCTTATTTTCAGTAATTTTGCTTTCAAAATCCACCGGAACTAGCAACATTTGGAACACACCACAGCATTATTACAGGTGACTTAGAGCTCGTCTGTGGGTTAAGCCTTGACTGTACCCTATGTCCCAGTAGAACCACATTTGTGAAGGTTGGTTACTCACTCAACAAGTGTGGGAGCTCTGTGCTAGCTCCTAGAGGTGTCACAGAAAGCAAAAGCAGACGCAGTCCTCCTCTGAGGCAGCTCCTCTCTTGCCCAAGAATTTGAGTCAAGAACTCTAAAACGTTAGGCAGAAAGAACTCAAGGAATGGCAGCAGTTAATATTATAACATACTGTTAAATACAAAACTACCTCAGCAGTTTCATTTCCTGCATCTGCTAGAATCTGGTCGAGCCAATTCTGTAACTATACTTTGTGCACATAATCCTTTCAATTCACGTTTGCAAAGTTCTCAGTAATGATAGGCATTAGCAGTTAGGGTCCCCAGGCAGGGCAGAGAAAGAGAGGCTTCTCTTCCTCTGTAAAGTCTTCACAGAGGAGCCAACAGAGGCAGTCTGTCAGGGAGCGTTTGCATTGTACTGACCTGCTTCAGCTCCTTGCTGAGATACATGTAGAACACGCCCATACCAAAAGCCTGCAGCAGCACTGTGAAGATGAGGATCAGCACGCAGAACTGTCCAAGTCCGGAGCCCGGAGCCTGCTTCAGGGCCATGATCGCTGTAGGATGGGACTCCTGCAGAGAGAGTCAAGCTGCAGATTAGGACTGCGGTGGGGTGGAACAAATCTGTAAGTTTTACTTAGTGCAAAGCAGCAAGTCAAACTGAAACTGGAAGTTGTAAAGAGGAGGAAAAACAGTTTCAAGTCTACTAATCTTAAATGACTAGAAGCTAGGGGGAAGCAAGGCAGGTCCACTACAGTTTTCAGGGGCACAGGGCTCTCTGTCTCTGGTTTTGGATTTCTAACCTCCAGAACTGCAAGACAGCAAAATTCTGTTTGTGCTACTTCATTGTGGCAGCCTTAGGAAGTGAATATAGCTTCCACTGGATTAGAAAAGTGAAAAAAATTGTAAGCGTTACAATCATCATAACTTCAATCCATTAATTAAAACAAAATCTGGGGCTTGTTTTGAAAAGGTCATTGTCAACACGGGCACCAGCAGCAAGTCCATGTTTCTGTGAACTATTCCATTCATTCACTGTTTAGGCTAGAGTCTATCCAGGTCGCCAGGTTTTATAAGTATGTGTCTTTCCATCATTTTCTAATTGCATAAACATTCTTCATGTTCTTACTTTACATTTTATTTATTTTGATTAGGTAGTTATTGGGCCACACCCCACCAGCCTGAAAGCTTGTGGTTGCCCAGCCTCCAGACCAAAGAAAGAGGCTGGATACAGTGATGGGGACATCAATAGTTTGGTGGACAGGAGATCTTACATGTCTGAAGCAAAATGTCCTGGAGTGACATCTCACCATGGCAGGCAGGACATGGCAGCAGTCTTTGCTCCTTAGAGGAGAAGGAGGCTACCATGTATGGGTGGGAGGGACAGGGCAGAAATTGATTTTAGGTGGGCTCATCAGTTACCAAGGAAACCAGGAGATGGGGTGGGGGCAAGCTTGCAGGCAGTTACTGATGAAGCCCTGTAATTAGGAGGATTGGATAGTCATGTGATTGAAGCAGGGCCTGGTCAAGCAGGGGATGAACAGAGCAAGAGAACAGCCATCCTGAATGGCTTGACAGTACACTCCACCCCTGCACCCTTGCATGACCCTTACAATCTTGGTCCACCCCTCTTCTGTGATATCCCTGGGCTCAGGTATGTACAGGGGCACTGCAACCAGACACCACAAACACAATACAGACAACAGCAGCTAAAGAGTATCAAGAGCCTAAGATGTGGGCAAACATTCGAGCCAGCTGGTTACAGGCTCAAGTTTTCATGAAAGTCCAGAGGAGGACGACAATGGCATCCTGCTATAGACCCAGCAAGCAGGCTCGTTTCCCAGCGAGGTCACCACTGTGCCCAGTCTGCAAACAGATTGCCTCCACCCAGACTAAGCATGCTTACCAGGCACAAGACAGGGAAAATTATGACCATTAACCAACATACAAGCACTATCCTGAGATAGTGCCACCCCCTCCTGAGGTTTCTGTCCTGGGGGGCAGTACCATCCCGTCTATTCACCTGCAGTCCCCAGAGCCCGTACTGAGTCCTAGAGAGACCCTCAGGGTTAACATGATGGTGCCTTCCTCCAGCTGGGGCCTGGATTAATTACCTTATTGGTCTTTGGTGGAGCAGTTAACAGACAGGTGAGATCTATAAATCCCTTTCTATTCTATTCCCCATGAGGTGGCAAACCCAAACCACCAGGGACTCACATGCCAGCCCCAGGGCTGGCTTATAATGTGTTCACCTGGGGTTAGATCCTGTGGCCCGGACAAAAGCAAGCTTTGTCCTAATGGGTAGTCCTAATGGCAGTGTGCCTTGAACTTGAATGGTGTGACCTTCAAGTAGCCTTTGGGTTCACAGGGCATGGGCACTGGGACCATTGCTCCTGGGGTGTGTCCACACGTTGAGAGTGGGGTTCCCGTCTCACTTGTTGCTGATGTGACCCCACTCATCCTCTGGGTTAGCCTAGCAGCACTAGGGCTGGCCATTTCCAGCAGCCCTTTCTTGAACTTCAAGGCCAGTAATGTGGGTTCCTTGGTCAATACCGATGTCCTTGGGGGACCCATGCATCACACACAGCTCTTCTGGACCCTGAACTGAGGATTTTGCATCTCTTCAGGACTCAGGTAGGCCTTTTGTAACATCGTGCCCCTGTTGTGACACACTGTAGACACGCATGCCTGCTGCTCCATCACACTGACTCATTGCTCTGCCCCCTTCCACAACTGGGACCGGAAGCCCAAGGGCACTCATTATTTTGCTGTTGCCATAGGCCCCAACCAAGCCTTTCTGGGTAATAGGCCATGTCCAATTCACAAGTTTGTCCCTAAGTTACCATCCCTAAAGCCTAAAGCCTAAAGAACCTTCCTAGTTGTTTAGTGTTGGTGCATTGGGGGGGCTATGTTGGTATCTTGAAGGTGATCCAGGTCCTTGCCTTCTGTTTGCATTCCCCAGACATCCCTATGCAAGTCAGATGAGCCACGAGTGTAGGGTTGCTACTTTTAAAGTGGAAAGAGACTCTGGGGTTTACAGGATATTGTCATTATGATGGAAGACAACTGCCACAGGGCCCTACATGCTAGTTGACAGCCTCTGCACAATCATTCCTCCAACTCTCTGTTCCTGGCCTTGTTTCCCTGCATCTTTGCACTCACAAGAGTTTCTTTGGCCTTCTGGCTGACTCATCAGTTGAGCTGCAGGCCTGAAAGTCTTGCGATCGAAGAAACAGCCCAGAGACAGTGACAGAGACATCAACAGTTTATTGGAAGGAGGATCTTACATGTCTGAGGCAAAAACTCTGTAGCGACATCCCCACTTTGTGCAGCCGGCAACGGGCAGGTGGTGACAACAGTTTCTGCTATTTAGGGGGAGGATGAGGCTATGCTTTATAGGGGTTTGATAGCAGATGGGCTCATCAGCTACCAGGGATTAAGCCCTATATTAAGAGGAGTGAGGACTTCCCTGGTGGCTCAGAGGGTAAAGCGTCTGTCTACAATGCAGGAGACCCAGGTTCGAGCCTTGGGTTGGGAAGATCCCCTGGAGACGGAAATGGCAATCCACTCCAGTACTATTGCCTGGAAAATCCCATGGACAGAGGAGCCTGGAAGGCTACAGTCTATGGGGTCACAAAGAGACGGACATGACTGAGAGACTTCACTAAAAAGAGTGAATAGTCATATGAATGAAGCAGGGTCTGGTAGAGCAATGGATGAACAGAGAACAAGAGAAAAACCATCTTGAAGGATGACCATCTAGTAGTCCTTATACACAATAATGGGATACAAAGTATTTCACCCTACCTGGCCATGAATTGTCCTGTTCTCCACCCCGAAGACAACCATTATTAACAGTTTTTATGTATCTTTCCACTAAGATTCCATGCACTTATAAATATGTTTTATATATATATATATAATGTATATGATAGACTTAAATGGTAGCACACTCTATACATCATTCTGAATCTTGTTTTTATCACTTCATATATCTTGGGAATTCATTCTGTATTTGTAGGATTTTTTTTTTTTTTGCTATACAATACTCTACTATATAGATGCATTAAAAAATATTTAACTGGGCTTCCCTGGTGGCTCAGTAGGAAAGAATCTGCTTGCCAATGCAGGAGAATGGGTTTGATCCCTGATCCAGGAATATTTCACATGCCAAGGAGCGACTAAGCCGGGGCACCACAACTCTTGAGCCTGTGCTCTAGTGCCTGGGAAATGCAACTACTGAGCCCAGATACCACAACTACTGAAGTCTGAACACCCTAGAGTCCCTGCTCCAAAATAAAAGAAGCCACCGCAAAGAGAAGCTCATGCACCATAACTAGAGAGAAGCCGCCAAAGCCTGTGTACACCAATAAAGATCCAGCACAGCCAAAAATAAGCCAGATATTTCAAAAATAATATTAAAAAATATTTTTTAATATTAGAAAATATTTAACCAGTCTCCTATAGATAGATATTTAGGTCTCTGCCAATATTTATCTTTATCACAAGTGATGCTCTAATTGCTATATTTTTATTCTCTTCATCAAGCCCTTTCTTTGCCATCCCATGTGTAACTGCAATCGGCTGTTTCCTGTCCTGGCCCCAAGCTTGCTCCGATGCTTTATTTTTCCTCACAGCACTTTACATTTTCTGGCATTCTATTTATTTTACTCATTGATTGCTTGTCTTTACCAACTAGAATTTAAGTTCTATGAAGACACATGTTTTTGTCTCTTTAGTTTGCAGTTGACTGGCTTGTATCTGAGTGCATAGTTAGTGCTCAGTAAATATTGACTTAATGTTTTAATTAAATGCCACAAAAGAAAAGCATACATGGTAGCTAAAAGGTATGTATCTTCCCTTCAGGGAAAAATAAGCCATAGGGTAACAAAGCAGGACCCTTTGGGAGCCTTCCCAGAACAGACCACTCCCCCCATATGTCCTTTACCTGCCGTTTGTCTGTAGAACTTTGGTCAAAGATTAACAAAGTGAGAAAATGCAGAAAGGAAAACAGTGAACCAAGATAAATTAGTAATACTTTAGCCATTAAACAAAGTCAAGGACCTTCCGTTTATTTTCAAGGGTTGTAGATAATATTCTGAGCCATATCTTTTGAGCTGTTTTGCAGATACTGAAACCTCCACCAGGTAGAAGAAGTTAACTGTATGCTGCCCACAACTATGTAGACCCAAGACGAGTCGGAACTAGGCTGATGATGTTGACGCCCAATTACCTCACCACCAACCAATTGGAAGAATGTCCATGAGCTGACCAAACACCTCACAACCCTCCCTCCCTCCCTCGAACTGGCTTTAAAAACTTTTCCCTGAAAGCCTTGTGTGTGTGTGGGCAGGGGGGAGGGAAGTTCAGGCTTCTAAAACACATTATTGACTAAAGACACACCAATACATTTTTAGAGACTGATACAATTAACATCACTACGTGAAGTTGGTAGAGCTTAAAATTGATCAAGGTTTCATTATGCAATTTATGATTGTTATCATTCATGTTTTATTCCACCAGGTTTTTGTTCCAACCTTGTGTTACATATTATAAATGCAAGTTTATTACCATTGAATTTTCGAAAATGAGACATTGAGAAATTTTGAGTCAAGAATTTTTCGGTGAATTTTATACAGATACTTTCTTTGATTGTCTGAGCAACATATATATTAATGCCTCAGGAGATAGTTCTTCAGAATATATTTCTGATTCAGGTGATGTGAATATTAGACCAACAAAAAGACCAAAAAAACCCTTAGTGATTGATTCTAATACAAAAAGTGAAAATGAAACTCAGGGTGCTAGAGAAGACATTATAGATGTGTCAGATGTAACTACTGAAAGTAATAATCTGCAAAGTGTTAGTGAAATAACAAAACTTTTGGTCAGCCAAAATAAAAATTTCTGGCCACAAGATTTAGTTTCCACAAAATCCCTGATCCATGATTTTAGCGCAAGTTGCCCTGGATTCTCTGCTTAGTGCCCTGCAATAAATGCTGCACTTTCCTTCACCCCAAATCCAGAGTCAGTAGATTGTTTTTACTGATCATGGAGCAAGCAGACCCAAGTCTGGTTTGGCAACAATAGTTTCCAGACTAATCAGTCATTTGTTCTCTTTGTCTTCTATTAATTTTTTCAGTTCAGTTCAGTTCGGTCGCTCAGTCCTGTCCGACCCTTTGCAACCCCATGAACCGCAGCACACCAGGTCTCCCTGTCCATCACCAACTCCCAGAGTCCACCCAAACCCATGTCCATTGAGTCGCTGATGCCATCCAACCATCTCATCCTCTGTCATCCCCTTCTCCTCCTGCCCTCAACCTCCCAGCATCAGGGTCTTTTCCAGTGAGTCAGCTCTTCACATCAGGTGGCCAAAGTATTGGTGTTTCAGCTTCAACATCAGTCCTAATTTTTTACATTGTGCCAAATGAGATTGTTTTAGTTTGATCCAGAGTTGTTATACTCTGTGAACCCAGGAATGTCTCAATTAAATTCAGCTTATTTGATCTGGGATAATGTTTCCTGATTTGTCTAAACTAGTAAGCCAAATAATGTATACTTGATCTCTGTATGCTTGTACATGGTGGCCCTCCTGTGCTGATAATATCATTTACATGCAATTTCTTCCACAGCTGTGCATTTTGCATTTCCAGAAGAGAGAATTACTATGGTATTATTTCTGGTAATTGCAAAGGGTGCAGAAATCTCAAGTTATCTTGAGAAAGTCATTACAGGTTTAATTTGTCCCAATTACCTTCATAAGGAGTTAAGATGTGGGAGCTTGTGTTTGTCTCTTGCAGAGGGATAGGCCTACATTTCAATCAGGCCCTGACACTCAAGAGTTTAAAAGTGTCATCGACTAATTGTTCTTTGGGAGGGAAGAGCTGGATGCTCTACAGTAAAATGAAAAAAAAAGAGAGACAGAAACAGCATGCTGGGTTGGCCCGAGGAGTACTAGTGAAATTCCTGAAGGTTCTCTCCACTCTACAGCAATGTTAAGGACCAAGGAGGTAAACACACCTTGAAAAAATTTTTCAGCATTGAAAAGGATAGCTGAGGCTTATGTCAAACAGCCCCTTTCTCAATCCTCAGGTGCTTTGGGGTCCTGCAGATGGGCTTTTGCCCAGTGACGGTGCCAATTCCTAGGTTCCCGTGTTGCATCTCACCTCAGCTGCCACAACAGACTGGGATAACGTGGCAGGGAACAGACCACAGCTCTGACCACTTTCTGAGGCCACCTGGTCTGGAGATGCCCACTGCATCAGGAAAATCATCTTTTGTCATCTCTGCAAGGGTCACACCCTGGTTCCCACACACACCAGCTCAGCAGTCTGACTGTGTCACTGGTTGAGAGGCTGTCTTGTGTGGGGATTAAGCAAAGAACCCCAGGGGCTCACACTGCTTGGGATCACATCTTTGCCCTGTTGCCTCCCATGTGTCAGTCTGGCTGGTGACGCACCAGGGCTTGATTCGAGCTTCAGCATCTGGGAAGTGAGAATGATGACAGAACCTCCTCAAAA
Organism: Oryx dammah; assembly: GCF_014754425.2. Taxonomy (NCBI): domain Eukaryota; kingdom Metazoa; phylum Chordata; class Mammalia; order Artiodactyla; family Bovidae; genus Oryx; species Oryx dammah. Next base: position 62,037,835 of record NW_024070186.1, read on the forward strand.
GTTGTTGGGAGGATGAAATAAATTATTCATGACTGGCTTCCTAGGTGCAATTAATAAATACATCCTGTAACCTTTCTAGGCAAGAAGGTGAAGCCACAGCCTGCTCATGCACTTAAAAATTAAACCTTAATTAGTCCTAAGTAAAATTTTATTGGCAGTGATAGAAAGATGAAGGAAATGCACCTGAGTGGTTTAGACAAGCAACCCACTCCAGTATTCTTGCCTGGAAAAATCCCATGGATGGTGGAACCTGGTAGGCTACAGTCCATGAGGTCACAAAGAGTTGGACACGACTGAGCGACTTCACTTTCACTTTCTTTCACACTCACACCCAAGAATTAATGAGATAAGAAATATAAACCATTCAGCACACCCCTGACATGTATAATCCCCAGTACAAGGTGATAATTGCTAAGGTCAGGAAAAACTATCAGGAAGTTGGCAAAATTAATTTTAATTATGAATGTATATTAGCTTCATCTTTATTTAGGTTATCATTTACGTATATAAAAACTTATCAACTCTAAGTGAACAGTTTGATTACTTTTGGTAATTGTACACAATGTGTAACCATCACCATCATGATATAGAATGGCTACTCTGCCTTAGTTTTTCCATTTCTGGATAAAGGAGATGTGGTACATATATACAATGGAATACTACTCAGCCATAAAAGGGAATGAAATCGTGCCATTTGCAGAGATGTGGATGGACCTGGAGATGGTCATCTAGAGTGAAGTAAGTCAGAAAGAGAAAAGCAAGTATCGTATATTAACACACATATGTGGAATCTAGAAAAATGGTACAGGTGAACTTATTTGCAAAGAAGAAATAGAGACACAGGCACAGAGAACAAACCTATGGACACCAAGTGGGGAGGGGGAGTGGGATGAACTGGGAGATTGGGGTGGACATATATATACTATTGATACTATGTATAAACTAGATACCCTGGTGACTCAGATGGTAGAGAATCTGCCTGCAATGCAGGAGATCCAGGTTCGATCCCTGGGTGGGGAAGATCCCCTGGAGAAGGAAATGGTAACCCACTCCAGTATTCTTGCCTGGAAAATTCCATGGACAGAGGAGCCTGGCAGGCTACAATTCATGAGGTGGCAAAGAGTCAGACACGACTGAGCAACTAACACTTTCACTTTTCACATAAATTAGATAACTAATAAGAAACTACTGCACAGCACAGGGAACTCTACTCCATGCTCTGTGGTGACCTAAATGAAAAGGAAATGCAAAAAGAGGGATATATATATATACATACAGCTGATCCACTTTGCTGTACAACAGAAACGAACACAACATTGCAAAGCAACAATACTCTAATTAAAAAAAAATAAGGTTTCTCTATCCCCTTTGCCTAAGTTCTTTTTTTTTTTTTTAGGATTATTTATTCTCTCCTTAAATGTTTGTTTAACACCCATTACACTGCAGGCATGGGTGCTGTGGTAGACATCATTGAACAGCAGACTACAATCCCTGCCCTCCTAGAGCTTACCTTCTAGGGAGAGGAGGCAGGTGACCAACAAAATACAATATAACCAATACCCCCATCCCAGTTCAAAGGATGAAGACTCTGGCCTACAGGGAGAGGAAAAGATTTTGCCAAGGTCACACAGATAATTAAAGTTGAGTTACAAAAAAATGGGGGACCACTAGGGGCTGTGGTGAACTGAGCATGCATGTATCAAATAAAAAGGGGTCCCTCCCTCTCAACTCTGGACAGTTGTTGCCAGGAGAGCTCTGGAGAGGAAATCAAAGCACATCTAGGTTCGGCTTGTGGACCATCAATCAGTTGGGGTCCCCAGGAAAAATGGTAGGGGGTATAAAACACCACCTCACCTTTAATGCATTTAGACACACTTCAGTTCAGTTCAGTCGCTCAGTCGTGTCCGACTCTTAGCCCTCCCTGTCCATCACCAACTTGGAATATTACATATACAAATTTTTTAAAAGGAGTTCTTCTTTACCCTCAATCCCCATGTTTTGGTTCCAAGGAAAAATTTTAACTGCTACATTTTTCTTTCTTTTTGTGAACGTTGGAAAATCCAGGCTATGAATGGCCCTCTGCCTGGGTTCTGTTTGAAGACACTAGATATCATTTCTAACACATGGCCTTTCTAACACGAACTCTCCTGGTCATTTTAGAAAAGTCATTTTACCTCTCTGGATGTATTCCTGCTCATAAATAAAGAATATTGGAACGGATTTGTTTCTAGGGCCTCTTGCAATACTTTCAGAAAGTTAGGCAGTGTGGTGAGCAGGAATATTAGGCTTGAATCCCCATTCTTGACATGGCAGACCCTAGTGGGTAAACAGCCTGTGGTCCCATCAGACGAACTTAGATTTCCAGCTCCTCTCCTGGAAATGTGTAACCTTTTTTATGCATAAGTTTCCATACCTGCAATATCTGGCTCATTTTATTTTTTTAATAGAGGTATAATTGACACGTTAATTATGTTAGGTATATAACATGACAATTCGATATTTGTTGAAATTATTGAAATACTGCAAAATGATCACTGCAGTAAGTCTAGTTAATATCCATACCACACATATAGAACTTTTGAGATCTACACTCCAGGCAGCTTTCAAATATACAATACAGCACTGTATTTTCGGTCACATCATTTGTGAATATTTTCTCCCATTCCATTGGTTGTCTCCTTTTCATTTTTCGATGGCTTTGTTTGCTATACTTGAGGTGTATGTGCATGTTGGCTACTCCCCTAGAAACCTCGTCATCCTTTTATAATGAAAGTAAGGCTCAGACCAATTTCACCTACATATGAAGATACTACTAAACAAACATTTATTAGCAAACAGAAATAACCATATTGCCTATTCTGCAGTTTGAGGAAGCCCAGTCCTTTCCCTCTCTTGCTAAAAGTGTTCTCAGGCTTGTCCATCCACTGAAATACCTGGGGACTGCCCAAGCGAGCTGTCCAAGTGAGCACTACCTGAGGAGATGTAAATACTGATTTCTGGGTCCTGATGTAATTGATTCAGGCATGGGGGGTTTTAATCTCCTCTGATGATTCCAGCAGACAACCAAAGTTGAGAACAACTGACCTCTAAAAGTTTTAGATTCAAGACTGTCACCCTGCATGAAAGGTTTGTTGAAGGCAGCAGTGACTATATTTCATTGGCTGGATTCTGTTATCTTTTTAGTCAGCACCAGGCAATCAGAATCTTAATTCACACCTAGACATATAGCAGAGTTAGGAATTTAGCCAAAGATGTCCTTAACGGCTCCCCTGGTGCTTCAGCCGGTAAAGAATCTGCCTGCAATGCAGGAGATGGGGTTTGTAAGGTTTCAGTCTAGAGCACTGGCTGGCAAACTACTGCTTGCAGGTCAAATCTGATCTACTGCTTCTTTCTGTATGACCCCAAGTTTAGAATGATTTTAATTTTTTTTCTTGTTAACTTTTACATTTTGGGGCAGGATGGGGGGCTCTTTTCCTGATTTTATTTATTTATCTATCTGTGGCATGTAGGCTCTTAGTTCTCTGACCAGGGATTGAACCTGTGCCCCTTGCAGTGGTAGCATGGAATCTTAACCACTGGACTGTCAGGGAAGCCCAACTTTTACATTTTTTAATGGTTGAAAAGAAATCAAAAGATGAATATACTTTTGTGAATATGACAATGATAAGAACTTGAGTAGCTTTGCTCATTTGTTTGTGTATTGCTTAGGGCAGTTCTACATTGCGGGAGTGAGCATCACACAGAAACGAAGGGATGGAGTAGTTGGGATGAGATAGTACATGGTGCTTTCATGACTTCCTCCTGTTGCTCCACACACAACATATCTCCGAGGTACAGATATAACTTGATTTGCTTTTGGTCCACAAAAGGATTTATTATCCAGAACTTTAAAGAAAGAATATTAACCTCTAGCCTAGTTGCTTCACTATATTTATTCTTATACTTTCTTTGTGGAGCAAGGTGACTACTTCTAAAATAGGTTACCCCATTTACATACCTTAATTTGAACTCATTCCAACAAAGAGATACCATTTCTAACATTCACCATTGACACGTCACTACTTGTCCCAGTGAAAATCAACCTCTAGCCTTCATTACGTGAAGAGCAGAGCCTGTGCTGTGGATGTGGCATGGATAAGAGACTGGGTGGTAGCTCCAGCCCTGGTGGGCAAGCTTGCTAACAAGACTGCCAGAGGCCATGGGAGGGTGTCAATTCGTAGTCAGAGTGACAGGTCACTCAGTTGTGTCTGATTCTTTGCCACCCTATGGACTAGAGCCTGCCAAGCTCATCCGTCCATGGGATTTTCCAGGCAAGAATACTGGAATGGGTTGCCATTTCCACCTCCACGGGATTTTTTCCACCCAGGTATCAAATCTGCATCTCCTGCTTGGCAGGCAAATTCTTTACCACTGAGCCACTTGGGAAGCCCCAGCCTAACAGGATTAGCAAATCGTTTTAACTACTACACACTCTATGATTCTTAAACCTGGCTGCATATTGGAATTATCTGGAAGGTTTTAAAAACCTCGGTGCCTAGGTCCCTCCCCACATCCTTTGAATCAGAAGTTCCAGAGGTAAGACCCAGGTATTTTTTCAAAAGTTCCCCCAGGTGACCCACTATTCTGTTACGAAGCCCTCTGAATAAATTATTGACATCTTAATAGATAGTTAAGCTAATATTAGGAACAGAAAGTAAAATGGAGTAGATGGTATAATCAATACTAATCTTTCATATAAATTTTATTAGAATTTCAGAGCCAGCTATTAGCTACTCACTCTAAAAATGTGTAAATTTACAAACAGAACAAGAGCAAAATTTGAAGAAACACAACACTTCAGTCTTAGGCACAGTAGTCTAACTAGGCTAACTTCTAAGCAGCCTAGTTGGCTGACTAAGCTTTCAAAGTGTGGTCTCCAGAAAGCGGGACGTTCGGCTTGCGAGCGGGAACTTCTCTGTCGCGCACAGAAAAAGAACGATTTAAAAATGGGTGATGTTGAGAAGGGCAAGAAGATTTTTGTTCAGAAGTGTGCCCAGTGCCATACTGTGGAAAAGGGAGGGAAGCACAAGACTGGGCCAAACCTCCATGGTCTGTTTGGACGAAAGACAGGTCAGGCTCCTGGATTCTCTTACACAGATGCCAACAAAAACAAAGGTATCACCTGGGGAGAGGAGACGCTGATGGAGTACTTGGAGAATCCCAAGAAGTACATCCCTGGAACCAAAATGATCTTTGCTGGCATTAAGAAGAAGGGAGAGAGGGAGGACTTGATAGCTTATCTCAAAAAAGCTACCAATGAGTAATAGTTGGCCACTGCCTTATTTATTATGAAACAGAAGTGTCTCATGACTTTTTATGTGTACCATATTTAAATTGATCTCATCCACTAGAATTCAGATCATGAACGGCTGATGGAATAATTCTGTTGGACAGTCCTGATTTAAATAAGATTGGTCTGTGGCTAAACAAATATGGTCAGCTTTTTTAATTTTGATAGTAATTCCGGTTCAACAAGTACTGTCACTTTTCCCATTCTAAAGAGATGATTGAACTTGAATAAGGAATATTAAACTTTTTAGGGAGATGGTGCATTCCTTCTCAAAACCTATAAGAGATTGGTTTTATATTTAGATTTCTATAACTGGTTATATTAATATATTTAAATACTGAAAAGGTCCCTTCACTGTCTCATAGAACAGAGGAGGATTCACATGTGTTTCAAGTTGTGTTCGTTAGCCTGTTAAGGCAAGGATTGAAAATACACTGACAAAGTCCACTTTATCTGTTTGGTTTTATAAACTATGCCAATTTAATTAAAATTCTCTAAAATTTAGCCTTTTACTTAATGAAAGGCATTTTTAGTGTGGTTTATGTATAGCATCAAATAAAGAGTATTTAGCACCTCAAAAAAAAAAAAAAAAAAAAAAAAAAACAAAGTGTGGTCTCCAGCAGGATTGGAGCCACCTGCACGTTTGTCAGAAATGCACATTCTCAGGCCCCCCACCCCAGCTGTCCTGAACCAGAAACTCTGGGAGCAGGCCCAGCAAGCCCTCTGGGTAATGCTGACGCACGCTGAAATCTGAGATCCCCTGCTCCAGAACAATCTTCTATGTGCACAGGAATCCCTTCTGTGGCTTTTAAAAATATACCTCTGGGCATTCTTATTCAGTAGGTTCAAACCATGCACTGAGGTCTCTCTGCTTTTAAGAATTCTTAGCTAAAGGGATTCATAACAGTCCTACCCTAATAATAATAATTCATAATTATTCATAGCAATAATAATTCCTACCCTAGCCCTAAACACATGATACGCATTACCCTTCCCTCATAACAACCCTGTGAAGGGAGACCATATAATAAGGTCTGTTTTAGTCACTAAAATGCTGAACTTTAGAGGAATTAGGTAAAATTTCCAACGTCACACACTAAGGGCAGACCTAGGATTCTAACTTCACTCACTCTGACTCCAGAGAAATCAGCTACTTAAGAAAGTGATTTTCACATGAAACTCTGCTCAACGTTACGTACCAGCTTGGATAGGAGGAGTTCTGGGGGAGAATGGATATGTGTATATGTACAGCTGAGTCCCTTCACTGTTCACCAGAAACTATCAGAACATTGCTAATCGGCTATGTGGTGGTTTAGTCACTAAGTCATGTCCAATTCTTACAACTCATGGATTGTAGCCCACAAGGCTCCTCTGTCCATGGGATTTTCCAGGTGGGCAGGAATACTGGAGTAGCACAGTATTTGCCATGTACACCCCAGTACAAAATGTTTTTGGTTTTTAAAATAAATAAATAAAAATTTTAAAAAAGAAAGTGCTTTTGTTAAACTGGCTCATCTCACTTTAATTTAGCGGGAAAATTCACTTTATTCTACTAGAGAGAGAACACGCAGCTCTTCTGTAGTCATTTTAGCTAACACCTTCATCTAGTTTCCTTTCCCAGGTTCCTGGAGTCTTAACCGTTGTTATTGTTGTTCACTCACTAAGTCGTGTCGTACTCTTTGTGACCCCACGGACTGTAGCACACCGCCATGCTCCTCTGTCCTCTGCTATCTCCAGTGGTTTGCTCAAACTCACTGAGTTGGTGATGCTGTTTAGAGCATCAGTGTCTTAACTACAGTACTATCTTTGGAAGGAATGATGCTAAAGCTGAAGCTCCAGTACTTTGGCCACCTCATGCGAAGAGTTGACTCATTGGAAAAGACTCTGATGCTGGAAGGGATTGGGGACAGGAGGAGAAGGGGACGGCAGAGGATGAGATGGCTGGGTGGCATCACTGACTCGATGGACATGAGTTTGAGTGAACTCCGGGAGATGGTGATGGACAGGGAGGCCTGGCGTGCTGCGTTTCATGGGGTCGCAAAGAGCTGGACACGACTGAGCAACTGAACTGAACTGAACTTTTCTACTCTGGGCTTTAACTTGGCTACAAGAGGGAAGTGACATATGTATATCTATCACTGAGTCATGTTGATGTTTGGCAGAAGCCAAAACAATTCTGTAAAGCAATTATCCTTCAATTAAATAAATAAAATTTAAAAAATAATAATTTCCAGAAGAGAGCTCTTTATAATCATAGAGTATTTCCATTTGTATGTTTGTGTGACAAATGAATCTGCACTGTGCCCAGGTGTTCTGAGAACTAACTTCTTTATTTTATCTCTGTTTAATCAGTTTATTCTCATGAGGGCTTCCTATGAAGAGGCAGGGTGGGGGAACATACATGTTCATTCTGTTTAATTCTTAGTCCAGTGGTTCTTAACCGAATGCACATTAAAATCATCAAGAAGTCTGTTGAAAAGTATTACTACCTGGGCAACACTGATTAATTAATCAGGTCCTCATCTATTGTCTCCTTTACTGGGAATTGTGGGGAGTAGGTTATTAGATATTGAGGGGGACACAAGAGAAGACCTCCCCATCTACCCTCAGCATTTATGCAGTTCCTTCTCCTCACTCTCATCCAGGTCCTTCTTGTTCTATCTGTCATTGTATCATCCCCTCAGCCAAAGAAAGGGGATTTTAACTTCCCCTGTTATATAGCCTCATTCTACCTTAGGGCGCCAAGCTTCATGGTCCAGCTGCTGTAGGCAGAAGGGCTAGTTTCTAAACGATAGAACTTTTGATAACTGAAAGTTCCATCCTTGATTTTTCTTATGTCCCTGTGAGATGTACTTTGGCCACCTCATGCGAAGAGTTGACTCATTGGAAAAGACTCTGATGCTGGGAGGGATTGGGGGCAGGAGGAGAAGGGGACGACAGAGGATGAAATGGCTGGATGGCATCACTGACTTGATGGACATGAGTCTGAGTGAACTCTGGGAGTTGGTGATGGACAGGGAGGCCTGGCGTGCTGCGATTCATGGGGTCGCAAAGAGTCGGACATGACTGAGCGACTGAACTGAACTGCACTGAACTGAACTGTGAGGTGTGGGCAAAGAGTGGGGTGAGAGTGGATAAAGTAGAAATACTCTCTCATAATCTTATTTTAAATGTCAGAGTCTAAATATAAATTCCTTTGTTCTCTTCACTTTCTGGAACAAATAATAATCTCCTCCCCTACCACCCCTATCCCCACCCCCATTCCACCTCCAACAAAGGAGCTTTGATATAAATAGACATTTTAGATTTACCAGAGATTTTAGATTTATAAATATAGATACATTGTAGATATAAATAAACACACTTGGGTCAATCCAGAGAGGTAGGGAGTAATTAACATTCTCAGAAATGCAGAAGAGAAAACCAGATATTTTCCAAAATATTATCCCCCTCACATTCTGTGTCTCATGGCTAGTAGGCTTCTTTTACAGACTAGGAAGTTGGGGACAGGGAAGTTCATCTGCCTTGCCGAGGACATACAGTCCATTACACTCAGAATCAGGATCTAGCCCATGATCCAGGCTATTAGGAGTTATACATTTACCCAGCTATATATAGGGTCCCTATATCTTGTTCAGGATTTCCTGACTATTCTAGATCCACCGAATTAGCATTTCTGGCAGTGGGCTTAGGAATCTGCATTTTCAGCAAGCACAGACCCCTTGGAACCTAGAGTTTAGGATGCCTGCTCTAGGGTGAACCTCAGCCACTGCCCTGAGTTCAGTCACCCCGAAATCATCACTTCCTACCCTGGCCTTCTAGCTGTGGATGAATCAACTATCTACATTTCAAAGAATATTTTTCAAATCTGAATTTTTCCCCTGTCAAAACACCAGATTTTAAAATGTAAGCTCCTTTTGGACACAGGTGAATTGCCAAGGTAGCATTTTTTCCACCTAAAAGTTTTAGACATTATGTGAATCTGATACTTTTTAAACATACTTACAAACTTTAGGTCCTAGAGTGAATGAGTTTTTTGAAACACAATAAAGATGAGTTGGGATAACTAGAGTGCTCAGGACATAGCCAGGCAGAGAAGTGAGAAGAGATAAGAGATAGCAAAGAAAAGAGGTGAGATTTCAAAGAAAAACTGTCTTAAAAACATTGCTAGAAACCAGAAGTAGAATTATGGTTATGACACATGTTAAAGGCAGGAAATACCAACAGACTGATATTAAATGTGCTGGAAGTCAGCACATTTCGGGGACAAGAGAAAAATAAGGATGAGAGGCCAAGTACAGTCAGATCAGGAGAGAAGGTAAGGGGTAGGATGTTTAGAGGGGTTGCAAGAGTCAGGGAAGGTTCAGTCCTCTCTGTCTTTTGAAGCTCTGAATGTATTCAAATATGAAGAAAAGGCTAAATAGGGTTTCACAAATTATGGTATATTTTAAATGATGTTAGTAAATTAATGCTTTTAACATGGAAGAATATTGATTGAAAATTGATGGATTGTATGTCTAAGTTTATACGAACATTGAACTGTCCACTGGAGTGTCTCTGTGAATGTGAAGTTCAAGGCCAACAGCTCTCTGGACCCTCATAGGTCTGGGAAGGAGGAATCCTGTTCTTCTATGTCAGGAAGAACTGGACAAGCCCTGAAGTGGATGTGAATCCGATCGTAACCCTCCTGATTAAACTCAGCAAAATCTTCCCCTTGTCCTCAAACACACTGAAGAAGGGATAGGCTACCCGCTCCAGTATTCTTGGGCTTCCCTTGTGGCTCAGCTGGTAAAGAACTCACCTGCAATGTGAGAAGATCCCCTGGAGAAGGGAAATGCTACCCACTCCTGTATTCTGGCCTGGAGAATTCCCTGGACTGTATAGTCCACGGTGTCCCAAAGAGTCGGACACGACCGAGTGACTTTCATTTCCTATCTGCCCATCCAGGGAATTTCCTTAAAAAGTCAATTGTTTCCCACACTAAATTTTGCAACGGGTTGACTCTGTTCACCTTTAATTAGAAAGGAAAAACAGAAGCTGTTGTTACTGGGAGTGTCCTGTGAAGATTTGTAAAGATTTCAAAAAATGTCTCTCTCACATAGGATTTTATTATAAGGGCTGTAATTGCCAACACATTTGTAAATAGAGCACAGACATCTTGTGCTCCTCAAGAGGATTCACTAGGCAGAACTTTGCCATATCAGTTTGGATCCTCAGCTATCTTGAATCCTAGAAGATTTCTAATCTGGATCAGCAGGACTTTGAGTGGTAGAGTGTGGGCAGTTGGACAGAGGTGTCCAAAACACATATCCAGTCTTCTATCTGGCATGATATGGAGGAAGGAAGAAATGATTTGAGGAATATAGAAAACTTTCTGCCCCAATATAATGTTAGTAAAATAGGCAAGGGTCAGAGACATGTATCTGGGAGTCAATCAAAGTGCATTCTATTGCTATATTGATGTATTGAAATACATCCATAATATACCAATTATATTCATTGTTCTGCCATTTTCAAGATATGCAGCCTTGACCAAGGCATTCATATTTTAATGCTTTAGTTTCCTTATCAATCAAGCAATAGGATTTACTAAAGGGTGTTAATCAAGGATTCCAAGAGAACTGGTTGAGGCAAAAAGTAAAAAAAAAAAAAACCCACAAAATTTAAAGTGTTTACTTGGGAATTGTTAGATCAGCAGCCCTGGAAACACAAGTCCCAGAAAGCACTTGAACTGTGTTCAGCTGGACCACAAAATGGAGCAGGTTTGTAAAGGTAAAAACCCACAATTACATGAATTGTAAAGTTATGATTAGAGCTGGCAAGAAATAAGGTGCTTGTTAAGCAAGGACTGGTTTGCTTTCCAAATGGTTAAAAAGCAGCAGAGGGAGGGTCCTGTGTTGTGGTGAGCAGCTGGTAGCAGATATTATTTTTAAAATGGCTGGTGGTATCCTTGACTTTGATACTGTTCAGAAAATTCAAGTTCTCAGTGATGCAGAAATGTGTCTGAAACCACATCCACCACAATACCCAGCTCCATTTTATTATTTTTATTTTTTATTTTTTTCAATACTTACAAAGCACTTTAATCAGTCCATTATTCTCACAACAGTTAAGAAATTGAAGTATATTAAAATCAATATGCCTTTTTGACAAATTCTTCTACTCATCACATTTTCCAGTATTTTTGTCAACCTTGGAACTGGAGATTTGTATTTAACATGTGAAAAATGTTTGCAATGTATAATTAATTGGCAAAACCAATCCCTACTATCAAAACAGTGAGTCAAATTAGACTTAAAATTAAAATAATCTGTTAAGGCACATTTTGAGAAGTCTTATGAAAAGACAACTTTTAATAGTGATCAGAATATATAATTAAGATAGATTTCTAAAGGGGGCCAATATAAAAATGACATTCATGTAGTCTATTTTATTCATTTTATAATATTATAAAATGAATTATAAGCCTTTAAATGTTTCCTCATTACTTAATATATAATAATTTGACCATAATTAAAAAAAAACACAAATAGAATAGAGCTACATATAACAATATGGATGAATTTTAGCATTATGGAATGAGGAATTAAGCCCAAGAAGACTACATATAATACTTTTAAGAAGTTCAAAACCCAATAAAGTTATATTATTTAGATATACATATACATGGGCTAAAGTTTTATATATATATATAAAAGACATCAGTGGATAGTTTTACAGTTAGTTGCAGATATTTTATTATTTTTTTTCTCTTTTTTTTTTTAAATTTATTTATTTTTTATTTTACTTTACAATTCTGTATTGGTTTTGCCAGCTCCATTTTAGATGCACAAACAATAGTTACTCTGCTTTGATTTCTAAATGATCTTAAATATGTCAACAGGGGCCTTTAACATCCACAACAACCTGATCCTTTTATGATTCTATCATTGCCTCATCATGGAGACATAATAGAGATTCACTTCTTTACCTGAAAACAGTGTGTCTAAGATCTCTTCTGACAAGACTTCAATAGCTATAAACCAAAACACCATCACTAGCTAGCAGAGGAGTCTGGAGGGCAACAGTCCATAGGGTCGGAAGGAGTCGGACATGACTGCAGTGACTTAGCGCGCGTGCACACACACACGCACACACACACACACACACACACAGCCATTAGCTAACACTTTGATTTGACTGAGGGATAAGAATGGGGTGCAGGTTGGTGTAGATTTCGTTATTGTTTCCAATTCTTTATTCCACTCTCTAGACACACCCTTTGCCATGTGCTTTGCAGTTCAGTAGAGACTACCAGTACTCTTGCCTGGAAAATCCCATGGATGGAGGAGCCTGGTAGGCTGCAGTCCATGGGGTTGCTAAGAATCAGACACGACTGAGCGACTTCACTTTCACTTTTCACTTTCATGCATTGGAGAAGGAAATGGCAACCCACTCCAGTGTTCTTGCCTGGAGAATCCCAGGAACGGGGGAGCCTGGTGGGTTGCCATCTATGGGGTTGCACAGAGTCAGACACAACTGAAGCAACTTAGCAGCAGCAGAGACTATATTTCTCTGCTTTATTGATGTTGGGCTTGGTTGTGGACCATTGGGATATTAGTAGACCTAACATGGGAAGGCTTGAATTAGAATTGCACAGTTGGTCTTGCCATCTTGACCACTGTTATTTCCATAAGATGACAAGCCCTGGGTAGTCCAAGGAGAATGAGAGATGTATGGAGCTGAGCTAGACTCAATTTACATTTTTAGAATTAAGGTCAGCTGAACACAGCCTAGATCAGTTGACTCTCGGGCAACCCACAGACAAATGAGAAAGAATAAATGTTTTAATCTACTGAGTTGTTGGCCATAGCACATCATAGCAATAGATAAGAGAATATAGAACTGGGCATCATTTAGAATACTTTTAACTTCAATTAATCAAGAATGCCACTTAAGAGAGCATCAGCAAAATTTCAGTTAGGGTTTTAGTGGCAAGGGGCTGCCCTGATAGCTCAGTTGGTAAAGAATCCACCTGCAATGCAGGAGACCTGGGTTCAATCTCTGGGTTGGGAAGATCCCCTGGAGAAGGGAAAGGCTACCCACTCCAGTATCCTGGCCTGGAGGATTCCATGGACTGTGTAGTCCATGGGCTCACAAAGAGTCAGACACAACTGAGCGACTTTCACTTTAGTATCAAGTGACTGAAGCCAAACCAGACAAATTGAAACAGAAAAGGCAATTTATTAAAAGGCTATTAGATATCTAGAATCTTGGTGGGAGCAGGGCTTGCTGAAAACTCAGATTTGGTGATGTCAGACTCAGGACAACCAAAATCTAGCCACAGTCTTTCTGGTTGCACTATAACTGCTATCATCACAGGATACACACACCACAGATGTCACCCACACTAGATGCTAATGATACTGCTGTTACAAGAAATTGAATACAGCGGCCACTGACCAAAACCCATAGAACAGAAATGTCCAGCCTCTGCTTTAACTCCATGATTCACCAGTTGATTCTGACTCATGTGTGTGTTTGTACATCTCTGTGGTTCATGTTGCACCCTAACTTCAAGAGAGAATGAGAAGGTGATTACATATCTGACATCATCAGCTTCTCTGATGAGAAGTGTGCTATTCATAAAGCGGGGAACTTCTCACATGGGAAAGAGATGACATGCTGGAAAGCCAAAGCAAAGAAAAACGCTAACTTCAAACAATGGAAGTTATTAGCTAATCTAACACTACGTCTAGACGTAGGGCAGTTTTCCCCAGCACTTAAGCCTGGAAATCCACAGCATCATTCAGACTCAGGTTCTCGTCTCACATCCTCAACAGTCTGGTTTTATCCTAAGGTGGCTCCCCTCAAAATTAGTTCTTTGGTTTGAATGTTTTCTCCCTTCCACTTTATATGTTGAAATTCTAGTCCCCAAGGATGATGTTATTTGAAGATAGGGTTGTTGGGAGGTGATCGGGTCATGAAGGTGGAGCCCTCAAGAATGGGATCAGTGCTCTTCTTAAGAAGGCCCCGGGCTTCCCAGATGGCTCAGTGGTAAAGAATTCACCTGTCAATGCAGGAGATGTAGGTTCGATCCCTGGGTCAGAAGATCCCCTGGAGCAGGAGATGACAATCCGCACCAGCATTCTTGCCTGGGAAATCACATGGACAGAGGAGCCTGGCAGGCCACAGTCCATGGGGTCCCAAAGAGTCAGACATGATTTAGTGACAAAACAACAACAACAAAGACGGCCCCACATAGCTCCCTTGCCCCTTTTTTACCAAGTGAAGACACGGAGAGAAGCTCCCAGCTCTGGGTCAGGAAGAGGGTCCTTACCAAATGTGACCATGCTGGTGCCTTGATTTTAGACTTCCCAACCTGCAGAACTGTGACCAGTAAATTTCTGTTGTTGATAAGCTACCCAGTGTGTGGCATTTTTCTATAGCCGTTCAAACAAACAAAAATAGTTATATAATGAACACCAAAGAAATTGGGCTTGTTTACCAAAATTTTAGACACAGAGAACTGATTGAAATGAAAAAGAGTTTCTTTGAGACTTGTTAGGCCTGCGCCCTGGGAGACACAGATTCAAGAACTTGAGTAGTGTTCCATTGGACTAAAAAATGGGGGAGGCTTATTAAGGCAAAAACTGTAAGGTTGCAGTTAATTACATGAGTTATTTATCAAGAATTATAATTGGAAGACTTCCCTGGTAGTCACAGTGGATAAGAATCAGCCTGTCAATGCAGGGAACACAGGTTCAACACTTGGTCAGGGAGGATACCACACATCTCGGGGCAACAAAGCCCGTGCACCACAACTACTGATCCTGGGCTCTAGAAACTGCGAGCTGCAGCTACTGAATCCTGTAGAGCCAGCAACGCGCCCTAGAGCCAGCAAGTCCCAATTACTGAAGCCTGTGTGCCTAGAGCCCGCACTCCACAACAAGAGAAGTCATTACAATGAGAAGTCTGTGAGCTGCAACTAGAAAGTAGCATCTGCTCTCTGCAACTAGAGAAAGGCTACGTGTAGCAACAAAGGCCCAGTGGAGCCAGAAATAAATAAATAAAGCACCGTGCACGTGTCCTCCCCAGCAACCCAAAAGAAGAATTATAATTGGAGCTGACAAGAAGGGTGCTTTTCAAGTAAGGATTGGTTGGAGTTTGAAGTGGTTGAACAGTTACAAGGGGACACCTTGAAACCAGAAGGTTGTAGGTGGCACGTTTTCTGAAGCTGACTGGTGGCATCCTTGAGTCTAGTACAGCTCAAAGAAATTTCAAGTTTCAATGATGCAGAGCTCTGAGACCAGATCCTCAATGGCCACCAGACTTCATTTTTATATACCTGAACTGTCATGACTCTGTTTTACTTCCATTTGCCAGCAGGCTATATGCCATCTTATTCATCTCTAAAAGAGAGAAAGATATGCTTTTCCTGCACACTCTGTATCCTCTTTGATCTTTTTTCAATTACAATAAATTTAACATATAATAAAATGTACAGATTTTTAGTATAAGAATTTTCTTAGGATTCTCTGGAGAAACAGAACCAATAGAATGTGCATTTTGAGAGATTTCTTTTAAGGAATTGGCTCATGTGATTATGGAGGGAATCTGGAAGTCCAAAGTCTGCAGGGTAGGCTGGGAGGCTGGAGACCCAGGAAAGAGCTGTTGTTGCAGTTTGAATCTGAAGGCCATTAACTGGCAGAACTCCTTCTTGCTTAGGGAGGTCAGTTTTTGCCCTATTAATTACTTCAACTGATTGGATGAGGCCCACTCACATTATGGATGGCATCTGCTTTACTCAAAATCCATCAATTTCAATGTTAATGTCATCCCCCAAGCACCTTGACAGAAACATCTAGAATAATGCTTGACCAAATATCTGGGCACTATAGCCCAGCCAGGTTGACACAAAAAGGACAACGAGTTGGACATATGAAACTGTAACCATCACTCCAATCAACATGACCAGAAAATGATCCTGTATGCTTTTCCAGTCACTCTCTACCCCACCTCCATAGCAGATATTTCTGAATTCTATCACCACACATTAATATTCAGCTTAGAATTTAATATAAATTGAATCATACAGTATGCGTTTTGTCTGGCTTGTTTGAGACAGCAAAAGGAACAGAAGGTGTTATGTGTGTGTGTATTTGTGTGTATGGTATAATTAGCATTAAATGCACAGATCCAGATGTTCAGCTAGGTAAGTTTTGAAAGACTTGCATACATCTGTATAAACTCTACTTAAAACAATGGAATATTTTCATTGCTCCAGAAAGTGCCTTTATACAGCTTTCCAGTTAAATTCCACCCATTCACCCAAGCAAATTTCTTTCTTGCTTGTTTTTTTTTTTTTTTTTTGCTTAATATAATGTTTTTAAGATTTATCCTGTTTTTTCTATATCAGTAGTTCCCATTTGTTGATGAGTAGTCTTCCATAATTTGCTTATCCTTTCTCTTGTTGTTGGTCATTAGGACTGTTTTCAGTTTTGTGTAATTATGAACAAAGGTGCTTTTCATGATTTCATTCAGTTCAGTTTAGTCGCTCAGTTGTGCCCGACTCTGCGACCCTGTGAACTGCAGCATGCCAGGCCTCCCTGTTCATCACCAACTCCCAGTGTTTACCCAAACTCATGTCCATCGAGTCAGTGATACCATGTAACCACCTCATCCTCTGTCATCCCCTTCTCCTCCTGCCTTCAATATTTCCCAACATCAGGGCCTTTTCAAATGAGTCAGCTCCTCGCATCAGGTGGCCAAAGTATTGGAGTTTCAGCTTCAACATCAGTCCTTCTAATGAACACCCAGGACTGATCTCCTTGCATGTTTTCAGATAAGCCTTTTTGCACAAAAGCTTTTCCTCGAATAAGTTCTTAAGAATATAATTTTTAGTCACAGCATCTGTATTTAAGTTTTTAAGAAACAGCCAGCAGCTTTCCAAGTGAGTTGAGGCGTTTCTCACTCTAATAAGCAATGTGCGAGAGTTTTAGTCATTTCATATCCTCACCTACATTTGATATCAACCATTTTTACAATTCTAGCTGCTCAAGTGGATGTGAAGTAGCTCCCATTATGGTTTTCTTTTGCATTTCCCTAATGACTAATGATGTTTAACATCTTTTTAAGTTGACCTTTGTGTGTGCGTGTTGTTCGTTATTTTGGCCACATGTTCTTCTTAGGGATGAACTGAAATTCTTCAGTTAGGGAAAGTCTGAAATTGTTCTTATAACAGTAAACATTAATTAACAATAAGAAATAACTCCTGCAGTCAAGAGTGGGATTAGCTTCCTCTGAGGAAAGGAACTGCATGGAGCATGCAGAATAAGGATAGATAAACGAATAAGATCAGAATTTTGTGAGGAAAGAAAAGAAGATATTTCATAGTGAGGAGAGGTAGTAGAAGACAGGAGGGCCAAATGGTGGTTCTCAACTCAAACTCTACATCAAAAGCATCCTTTTTAAGATACCAATTAAAATCCAGTACTCTCTGGCTCCACCAGGGCATAGCTTAGACTGCCAAGGCTCTGGGTGGCCCGGACCTCATGGCTGTGGGTGGTCCTGCCCCCATGGGCTCTGTGCCTGGGGATGTGCCTGAAGCTCCTGTTGCAGACCTGGTGGCTTTACCTGGTTGGGGCCATGGGGCTGACCCCAGCTCCATGACTGCTGAGTATTGCCCTAACAGGGGGCTCTCTATGTGGCCCCCTCTTTGGAAAAGAGTTCATCTGAGCCTCTTTTATAAAAATGCTAATTTTATTCATGAGGACTCTGCCTAATAGCCTCCCATAGGCCCACCTGCTAGTACCATGGCACTAGGTACTAAGCTTCAACATATGAACTTGGGAGGCATACAAACATGCAGTCCATAGCACCAGAGAACATGTTTAAAATGAAAATTCCTGGGTTCATTTCTAGTAATTCAGATTCAGTAGGTTTAGAAAGAATTCTAGGAATCCACATAAAAACAAAAAACAAAAAACACAGATTTACTAGGTAGCTCTGAGGTAGAATAAGATGAGTCATTTTTAATGGCTATCATCAACAAAATCCACAAACAGTAAATGCTAGAGAGGGTGTGGAGAGAAGGGAACCCTCCTACATTGTTGGTACATGTGTAGTGAATATAAATTAGTGAATGTACATTAGTGAATGTAAATTGGTACAGTCACTATGGAGAACAGTATGGAGGTTCCTTAAAAACTAAAAATAGAGCTAAATGTGACCCTGTAATCCCACTCCTGGGCATATATCTGGAGAAAAAGATGATCTGATGCACCCCAATATTCATTCCAGCCCTGTTTACAATAGTCAATACATGGAAGCAACCTAAATGTCCATTGACAGAGGAATGGATAAAGAAGATGTGGTACATATATAATGAACTATTACTCAACCATTAAAAAGAATGAAATAATACTATTTGCAGCAACATGGAGAGACCTAGAGATTGGCATACTGAGTGAAGTAAGACAGAGAAGGACAAATATCATATGACATCCCGTATAGGTAGAAGCTAAAAAGAAATGATGCACATAAACTTATTTATAAAACAGAAACAGAGTCACAAACTTAAAGAGTGAAGTTATGGTTGCTGAGAGAAGTATGTGGGGAAGGGATAGTTAGGGAATTGGGGATCAAAATGTACACACTGCTTTATTTAAAATGGATAACCAACAAGGTCCTACTGTATGGCACATGAAACTTTGCTCAAAGTTATGGAGCAGCATGGGCGTGAGGGGAGTCTGGGGGAGAATGGATACATGTATACATATGACTGAGTCCTTTCACTGTTCACCGGCAACTATCACAACATTGTTAATTGGTCGTAACCCAAAACAAAATAAAAAGTTTTTTAAAAGAGAGGAGCCATTTTTAACCATTCACAAATTTTCCCCTGTACATATATGTACCCAAGGACCCCTTGCTACTCTGTAACCCTCCAGGACCTGCAGCTTTCATGTTGGGGTCCACTAGTGCACTCTGCATTACTGAAGGAGTATTCATACGTCCACATGCAACACTAGAAGGATCATGGGAACATCCACATGGGATAATGGATGGCTACAAAAATTGGATGAGACAAAAGGAAAATACCAGTCCAACTGGACACTGAAGAGGCACATGGAATTGTTCACAGCAGACATTAGTAGAACACAGAGAACACCCACGTGGATAATGGATAAGCAGACTATGTAGGACATGGAAGGACCACACGGGAATGTCCCCATGAGACACTAAAAGGTAATACGTATCCATAAGGGTCTCTGGAAAGGTGAGTGGGTTCTGCATACTAATTTTTTAATATATATTTTTTCTTTTTACTGAACAATTGATTTACAACGTTGTTAGTTTCAGGTGTACAACAAAATGATTCAATTATTCATACTTGTATGTATAACTGATGCTTGCTCCTTAAAAGAAAAGCTTTGACCAACCTAGATAGCATAATAAAGAGCAGAGACATCACTTTGCCAACAAAGGACCATACAGTCAAAGCTAGTCAGTAGTCATGTATGGATGTGAGAGTTGGACCATAAAGAAGGCTGAGCAGCAAAAAATTTATGCTTTTGAACTGTGGTGTTCGAGAATACTCTTGAGAGTCCCTTGGACTGCAAGGAGATCAAACCAGTAAATCCTAAAGGAAAGTAATTCTGAAATTCACTATTCATTGAAAGGACTGATGCTGAAGCTGAAGCTCCAATACTTTGGCCACCTGATGCAAAGAGCCAACTCACTGGAAAAGACCCTGAGAAAGATTGAGGCAGAAGGAGAAGGGGACAACAGAGGATGAGATGGTTGGATGGCATCACTGACTCAACGGACATGAGTTTGAGCAAGCTCTGGGAGATGATGACAGGACAGGGAAGCCTGGCATACTGCAGTCCATGGGGTCACAAACAGTCAGACATGACTGAGCAACTAAACAACAACAATGGCTATAATATATATATATATTAGTATATATATTTATGTTTGTATATATATATATAAGTATAAATATATAGTATATATATTTATATATATGGTAGTATTTATATTTATTTACATATATATGTAAGTATATATATTTACATATATATATTTTAAGATTCTTTTCCTCTGCCATACAGTAGGGACCTAGTTGGTTTTCTGTTTTATGTACAGTAGCCCTTCACACTAATTTTAAAGAAACATGGTTAGTAATGTATGTTTAAAGAGATAAAAGCAGTGGTTTGGTAGGTGGGTTAGTTGCTAAGTCATGTTTGACTCTTGCAACCCCACAGACTGTTCTGCCAGGTTCCTCTGTCCATGGGATTTTCCAGGGAAGAATACTGGAGTGGGTTGCCATTTCCTTCTCCAGGGGATCTTCCTGACCCAGAGATCGAACCTAGGTTCAATCTGCAGGCAGATTCCTTATCAACTGGGCTACCAGGGAATACCTCCTACAGGATAAAAGCAGAAACAATGTGAAAGTGAAAGTATCAGGACCTGAGGAAGTGGTTCTATGCTTCACCTTCCCCACCCATATGAGGTACAGACCCCAGCCTAGACCCCATGCTGTCACTCCTGCCAGAAGTTGAACCCTGCCATGCCCCTACTCCTCAGGCTGCAGCTATATTTTTTCCCCATTTCAGAGCAGAAGAGCCACAGACTTGTGTAACAAGCAAGAGTCAATTTTGACTCCATGCTGGATCTGTCTCTTTGACTTTGACTCTTGTTTTTTGCCGCTTTTGTTATTATAATCATACACAATGGCCTGCCTCAGAGAATCCTGCCCCCATGCCTGACCTTTAAACTAAAAGTGCCTTGGTTTAGCTCTCAGGGAGATAATGTGACCCTGCTTGCTGTGAATGACTATAAGAAAGAAGAGACTAACACATCCCCCTGCCTGAGGCTTGCCATTCTAGGAGATATTGCAAGATTAAATGGCCTTTCTACTTTCTTTCCTCACCTCCCCTTTCTCTGATCCATAAAATAACCTAGCATCAAGACCCAGGGAAGATGCCTTCTTGATCTGCCGGCTCTTCAAATAAAGTTAATATTAAGAATAAATATTCCTGAAAGCATTTCCCCTAAAGTCAGGAACAAGACAAGGGTGCCCACTTTCACCACTACTATTCAACATAGTTTTGGAAGTTTTGGCCACAGCAATCAGAGCAGAAAAAGAAATAAAAGGAATCCAAACTGGAAAAGAAGTAAAACTCTCACTGTTTGCAGATGACATGATCCTCTACATAGAAAACCCTAAAGACTCCACCAGAAAATTACTAGAGATAATCAATGAATATAGTAAAGTTGCAGGATATAAAATCAACACAGAGAAATCCCTTGCATTCCTATACACTAATAATGAGAAAATAGAGAAATTAAGGAAACAATTCCATTCACCATTGCAACGAAAAGAATAAAATACTTAGGAATATATCTACCTAAAGAAACTAAAGACTTGTATATAGAAAACTATAAAACACCGGTGAAAGAAATCAAAGGGGACACTAATAGATGGAGAAATATACCATTTTCATGGATCGGAAGAGTCAATAGAGTGAAAATGAGTATACTACCCAAAGCAATCTATAGATTCAAAGCAATCCCTATCAAGCTACCAATGGTATTTTTCACAGAGCTAGAACAAATAATTTCACAATTTGTATGGAAATACAAAAAACCTTGAATAGCCAAAGCAATCTTGAGAAAGAAGAATGGAACTGGGGGAATCAACCTGCCTGACTTCAGGCTCTACTACAAAGTCACAGTCATCAAGACAGTATGGTACTGGCTCAAAGACAGAAATATAGATCAATGAAACAAAATAGAAAGCCCAGAGATAAATCCACACACCTATGGACACCTTATCTTTGACAAAGGAGGCAAGAATATACAACGGAGAAAAGACAATTTCTTTAACAAGTGGTGCAGAGAAAACTGGTCAACCACTTGTAAAAGAATGAAACTAGAACACTTTCTAACACCATACACAAAAATAAACTCAAAATGGATCAAAGATCTAAACGTAAGACGAGAAACTATAAAACTCCTAGAGGAGAACATAGGCAAAACACTCTCTGACGTAAATCACAGCAGGATCCTCTATGACCTACCTCCCAGAATATTGGAAATAAAAGCAAAAATAAACAAATGGGACCTAATTAAAATTAAAAGCTTCTGCACAACGAAGGAAACTATAAGCAAGGTGAAAAGACAGGCTTCAGAATGGGAGAAAATAATAGCAAATGAAGCAACTGACAAAGAATTAATCTCAAAAATATACAAGCAACTCCTGCAGCTCAATTCCAGAAAAATAAATGACCCAATAAAAAAATGGGCCAAAGAACTAAACAGACATTTCTCCAAAGAAGACATATAGATGGCTAACAAACACATGAAAAGATGCTCAGCATCACTCATTATCAGAGAAATGCAAATCAAAACCACAATGAGGTACAATTTCACCAGTCAGAATGGCTGCTATGCAGAAGTCTACAAGCAATAAATGCTGGAGAGGGTGTGGAGAAAAGGGAACCCTCTTACACTGTTGGTGGGAATGCAAACTAGTACAGCCACTATGGAGAACAGTGTGGAGATTCCTTAAAAAATGAAATAGAACTGCCATATGACTCAGCAATCCCACTGCTGGGCATATACACCGAGGAAACCAGAATTGAAAGAGACATGCATACCCCAATGTTCATCACAGCACTGTTTATAATAGCCAGGACATGGAAGCAACCTAGATGTCCATCGGCAGATGAATGGATAAGAAAGCTGTGGTACATATACACAATGGAGTATTACTCAGCCATTAAAAAGAATACATTTGAATCAGTTCTAATGAGGTGGATGAAACTGGAGCCAATTATACAGAGTGAAGTAAGCCAGAAAGAAAAACACCAATACAGTATATCAATGCATATATATGGAATTTAGAAAGATGGTAATAATAACCCTGTATGTGAGAGAGCAAAAGAGACATAGATGTATAGAACAGTCTTTTGGACTCTGTGGGAGAGGGAGAGTGTGGGATGATTTGGGAGAATGGAATTGAAACATCTGTAATATCATATAAGAAACAAATTGCAGTCCAGGGTCAATGCAGGATACAGGATGCTTGGGGCTGACCTAGAGGGATGGTACAGGGAGGGAGGTGGGAGGGGGGTTCAGGATGGGGAACATGTGTACACCTGTGTCAGATTCACATTGATGTATGGCAAAACCAATACAATATTGTAAAGTAATTAGCTTCCAATTAAGATAAATAAATTTAAATTAAAAAAAAAACTAAAAAAAAAAAAAAGAATAAATATTACTTGCCTCAACACCTCATCTTGGATTCACTGGCCTGTCATGCAGCGAGCACAGTAAGCATGGAGGGTAAAAGAAGGTAAGTAGTCCTGTAAGACTGTTTAGACATTATGGACATAAAAAGTATTCACAACCTAAAAGTTGAGAGTTATGTTTTACTGAGTGGGAATTTTTAGTACTTCAAGTCTGGGAAGTGCTTCCCTTGTGGCTTGGTTTGTAAAGAATCCACCTGCAATGTGGGAGACTTGGGCTCGATCTCTGGGTTGGAAAGATCCCCTGGAGAAGGGAAAGTCTCCCTACTCCAGTATTCTGGCCTGGATAATCCCATAGACTGTATAGTCCATGAGGTCACAAAGAGTCAGACACGACTGAGCAACTTTCATCATCATGAAGCCTGGGAGACAGCATCTCAAATAACCCAGAGAAACCTGCTCCGAGAAGGCGAGTAGGGGGCAGGGGGGCTGCGAGCCAGATTATATAGAAGTTTTACGACAAAGGGCAGGTAGTCAGAACATCAGAATATGATTGTTAATTAAAGAAAACCAGATATCCCAAGTTAAGGAATTTAGTACTTTTCTGTGTATGGGAAGACGCAAGAGTCTAGGCTCATTGAAATCATTCCTTTGGTATGCACCTCAGCTGTAAGAGCCAAGTATTCTGTGTTTTCACAACTTGAGATTCCTCAGGGCTCAACGCCTCATCATCCATGGTGGCTGCAGTTGCTGATGACTGTGACATGCTTTGTCTACTGATATAGTGGGAAATACTCCATGTCTCAGTGTGGTTGGTCATGCCTTTCAGAAGGAGCTGTGTGTACTCTGGGCAGTGTGTACCTGCTAACTTTCCTGATGGAAATTTCTCTTCTGGAAAGCTTTAGTTCTAGCACCTGTGTGGCGTTCAGGGTAGGCCCAAGGATGCAAATGAGATATATGAGTGGCTTCCTCCCCTTCTTCCAGGCTTTCTGCCTTTAGCCCTGCAGCTCAGAACACTGACAGGTTCAGTGAGTTTAACCCCAAGAGGGTGATAAACAAGGACCAGGAAGTTTACTTGATGGGAGGAGGCAGAAGGCAATACAAGTGTAAACTCCTGGGGGAACAGTTTTTAACTCTTTCTTTTCTATTGGACAACAGGTGATTACCAATGTTGTGTTGCTTTTAGGTGTAAAGAAAAGTGATTCAGTTATACATATACATGTATCTGTTCTTTTTCAAATTCTTTTCCCATTTAGATTTTTACATAAAATTGAGTAGAGCCCCCTGTGCTATACAGTAAGTCCTTGTTGGTTATCTATTTTATATACAGCAGTGTATACATGTCAATCCCAAAGTCCCTAACTATCCCTCCCCCACCAACCACAAGTTTGTTCCCTTAAAGTCTGTGAGTCTGTTTCTGTTTTGTAAATAAGTTCATTTCTATTTTTTTAAGATTTCCCATGTAAGCAATATCATATGATATTTATCTTTCTCCATCTGACTTACTTCACTCAGTAAAATCTCCAGGTCCATCCATGTCCCTGCAAATGGTATTATTTCATCCTTTTTAATGGTTGGGTAATATGCCATTCTGTGTGTGTGTTGAGAACTGGATAAAGAAATGGATAAAGATGTGGTGTGTATATACACACCACACCTTTATCCATTCCTCTGTCAATGGACATTTAGGTTGCTTCCGTGTCTTGCCTATTGTAAACAGTGCTGCAATGAACACTGAGGTGCTTGTATCCTTTCAGACCATGTTTTTCTCCAGAAGTGTGCTCAGAATTAGGATTGCAGGATCATATGGTAGCTCTATTTTTTTTTTTTTTTAAAGAACCTACATACTGCCGTGGGAATAGTTTTCTATCCTACCCATACATGTAGAATCCTTGCTTCATTCTTTGTCTCTTAGTTTTCAAGAAATCTGTGACACTTGACTGCATTTGAAACTCATCACAGGTTGGATTCCTTCACAATACTGTCTCCTACACAGTCAGAGACCCATCCTAGTGTCTTTGGTCTCCAGTGCTATGAGTTCTTAGCACTTAGTAAGTAAGCAGCACCTGTTCATATGAAGGGATGAAGAGAGAGCGGGAAAGAGACAAAAGGGCTGGCAGATGCCCCACGCTGCGGCACTGGTGCAGCAAGGGGGTGGGCACGTGTGGATGCAGAGAGGGCTTCCTGGAGGACGTGTGCCTCGTTGGCAGCCCTGGCCCTGGAGCGCAAGCCTGAAAGTTCGGTTAGGGAAAAGGGAACAGTGCTGAAGAGGGTGAGAAATTTCCACAACACACTCCCTGTGACAGTTCAGCCTATTCCAGGTCCCAGATACCACAGCTGGCAGAATCCCAGGAAAAGCTGGTGGAGAATCGAAGGCCAGGAAGGTTTTTTAAGTTGGTGATAAGCATAGTGTAGGAAAGGAGCTTTGGGGCCAGTGTCACTTTTCAGTACGTTAATTCCTGCCCCTTTTCTGTTCTATCATGGGAAGGCAGAATCAAGCCTCGAACACCTGCCAGACAGGCTGGGAGATTGCTTCAGGGCTGAGACTTTTGCTATTGATCTCAGCACTAAGGTGGCACTAAATAAATGTTTAAGAAGGGCAGTGCTAAAAACACTCTCCGACATAAACCACAGCAGGATCCTCTATGATCCACCTCCCAGAATTCTGGAAATAAAAGCAAAAATAAACAAATGGGATCTAATTAAAATTAAAAGCTTCTGCACAACAAAGGAAAACATAAGCAAAGTGAAAAGACAGCCTTCCGAATGGGAGAAAATAATAGCAAATGAAGCAACTGACAAACAACTAATCTCAAAAATATACAAGCAACTCCTGCAGCTCAATTCCAGAAAAATAAACGACCCAATCAAAAAATGGGCCAAAGAACTAAATAGACATTTCTCCAAAGAAGACATACGGATGGCTAACAAACACATGAAAAGATGCTCAACATCACTCATTATTAGAGAAATGCAAATCAAAACCACAATGAGGTACCATTTCACACCAGTCAGAATGTCTGCGATCCAAAAATCTGCAAGCAATAAATGCTGGAGAGGGTGTGGAGAGAAGGGAACCCTCCTACACTGTTGGTGGGAATGCAAACTAGTACAGCCACTATGGAGAACAGTGTGGAGATTCCTTAAAAAATTGCAAATAGAAATGCCTTATGACCCAGCAATCCCACTGTTGGGCATACACACAGAGGAAACCAGAATGGAAAGAGACACATGTACCCCAATGTTCATTGCAGCACTGTTTATAATAGCCAGGACATGGAAACAACCTAGATGTCCATCAGTAGATGAATGGATAAGAAAGCAGTGGTACATATACACAATGGAGTATTACTCAGCCATTAAAAAGAATACATTTGAATCAGTTCTGATGAGATGGATGAAACTGGAGCCGATTATACAGAGTGAAGTGAGCCAGAAAGAAAAACACCAATACAGTATACTAACACATATATATGGAATTTAGGAAGATGGCAATGATGACCCTGTATGCAGGACAGCAAAAAAGACACAGATGTGTATAGCGGACTTTTGGACTCAGAGGGAGAGGGAGAGGGTGTGATGATTTGGGAGAATGGCATTGAAACATGTATAATATCATGTAAGAATCGAAATGCCAGTCTATGTCTGATGCAGGATATGACACGCTTGGGGCTGACGCGCGGGGATGACCCAGAGAGATGTTTTGGGGAGAGGGGTGGGAGGGGGGTTCATGTTTGGGAACGCATGTACACCTGTGGTGGATTCATGTCAATCTATGCCAAAACCAATACAGAATTGTAAAGTAAAAATTAAAAATAAATAAATTAATTAATTAAAAAAAAAAGAATATTCAAACTATTACACGACTGCACTCGTTTCACATACTAGCAAGGTAATGCTCAAAATCCTTCAAGCTAGGCTTCAACAATACATAAACCAAGAACTTCCAGATGTACAACCTGGATTTAGAAAAGGCAGAGGAAGCAGAGATCAAACTGCCAACATCTGTTGGATCATTGAAAAAGAAAGAAAGTTCCAGAAAAGCATCTACTTCTGCTTTATTGAATATGCTAAATCCTTTAACTGTGTGGATCATAACAATCTGTGGAAAATTCTTAGAAGAGATGGAACTACCAGGCCTCCTTACCTGCCTCCTGAGAAACCTGTAGGTAGGTCAAGAAGCAACAGTTAGAACTGGACATAGAATGACAGACTAGTTCAAAATTGGGGAAGGAGTACATCATATTGTCACTCTATTCATTTAACTTCTGTGCAGAGTACATCATGTGAAATGCCAGACTGGATGAGGCTCAAGATGGAATCAAGATTGCTGGGAGAAGTATGAATAATCTCAGATACGCAGATGACAGTACACTTATAGCAGAAAGCAAAGAGGAACTAAAGAGCCTCTTGATGAAGGTGAAAGAGGAGAGCGAAAAAGCTGGCTTGAAACTCAATATTCAAAACACTAAGGTCAGGGCATCCAGTCCCACCACTACATCCAGTATTATCTAAAAGAGGAAATTCTACGGCAAACACCAATGAGAAAATGATCTTCCTCTCTGCATTTAAGAGTCTGGGTAAACAGTCTTTGCCTGTCTGTAAAATGGTAGCCTTTGAGCTGAAGGATATTTTCTCCACAGCAAAATGTGCAAGAAGAATAAATTTTGAATGGTTATATCCAGATACCTGTTGACTCTGCCTCAAAGGCTTTTGGGTCACTTCTACTGAATACTGAGGAAAACAGGGCTGTGTAATTGGCCAGGAAATAAAGATGCTCAATCTGTTTGCACCTCCATTATCTAACTAATGAAGGTCACTATGTCCAGTTGGGGACCAAGGTTAATCAGTCTGTCAGAAGTACCCATGGAGACTAGGGCTGTTATTTTGCTTGCCCCTTGAGTGAAGTAGATCACGGTCTTATTTCTTTTGGGTTATGGCAGCCAATTTATTGTTTCCCAGGAGGTTTCTTTTCCTCTCTTTTTCACGGACTCCACTCTGACGTCTTCTACCGGGTAGCTCTGCACAGGGACCAGTTCCTCTTCTTGACCAAGAATCACTCAGCAAGCAATGATGTGAAGACCTCTGTGAGGGGATGGGAAGAGGGATGTCTGGAATCCCATGACTGCACATTAAAAACATCTTTGTTTTCCAAAGTAAATTCAATTTAGAATATATGCTTCAGATACTAACAGTTCTAAGATTATTATAAAATGCAGCCACTCTAGGTTTTGTCTCTCAGGGAAGACTTCTGCTATCTGAAAAGCCAGGTTGATGGCACATGAATTGTATCCAATATCTGCATCACTGGCAGTTAGTCTGTGTTTGGTTACTGCAGGGTTTTATAGCTGGTAAAGAAGATGGCATAGAGTTTGATCTCAGAAGTGAAGTAAACTTCTTGTGTGGTGCCTCAGTGTTGATCTAAGCAGGTCACTCCCTGCATTAGTAATCTATTGAAATTTCATATCCTGGATGGTCATCAAATGTAGTGATAAAGACCATGGAGTTTGTAAACAGGAGACTCCTGGTTTGATTCAGGGCCCTGAGGTTACTTCCTCTAGGACTTTTAAAAAAACGTATTGTTTATCTTGGCAGCCTTCGGCCTTCCGTGCTTTGTGCGGCTTCCTCTAGTTGCAATGAGTGGGGGCTGCTCTTTGTTGTGGCACTCAGGTTTCTCACTGCAGTGATGTCTCTCTTGTAGAGCACAGGCTCTAGGCATGCAGGTTCCAGTAGTTGTGGCACACGGGCTTAGTTGCCCCATGGCATGTGAAATTCTCCCACACTGGGGATCAAAACCATGTCCCCTGCATTGGCAGGAGGATAATAATCCACTGTGCCACCAGGGAAGTACCTTCTGGGGCTTCTTTAGGCTGTAGTTTTCTCATCTATAAAGTGGGAATAGCGCTAATATTTATGTCACGTGCGTTGTGTGGAGGTTAAGTAAGACAAAGCATATAACTGAGTTAACACAATGCCTGGCACTTACAAGGACTCAGGGCTTTTAGCAGGGCTGGCTTAGCTACCAGCCACAGCAGGCATAGTACCTAAAGACCACATAAGTTTGAAGGGCCTCGGAAAATGGTTTAATTTCTTTTAGAATTGGAGGGAAAAATATGAATGTGATAATAATGAATTCACTTGGCTTATAATTTGTCTTTTTATTAATGTGGTCATAAACCATGTTTTTTAACATAAAATAAGGAGCCTGGGAAAGCAGAAGCACCTGGGGCCCAGGAAAGTTATAATGTGACTCCAGCCATTAGCAATCTTATTTGTCACAGTAGCAGGAGCCTTTGCAGCAAAATTGAGGTAAACAAAATGATAAGGTGTGACTGAGTCCTTTACAGAGTGGGTTTTGGTTAATCTCTCAGTGAAAGCAATACAGTGATTGTAAAATCAAACAGTTTCTAGGATTAGTAGGAAAATAGCTCTAAAGATGGGGGGAAATAAACATTTCTTTTGATAACATCAAGACTGCGCCATCACTGAAGAATGCATTGTCTGGAATGACTGTGTGTGACTGAATCATACTGACTGTCCCTGATCCTCCTGGATCAAGTAGACCCCAGTTGGGCCCTTCCCTTGCCTGCTGTAGCTCCCACCAGTTACATGAGACTAGGTTCAGCAATGCAGAGCCGAAACTTTATTCACTGATCAAGGATGAAGAAGGGAAAGCTCATGCTCTATAGCTATCTTCTCCCTGAAGGGAGGAAAGCGGGGGGGTGGGGGGGTGGGGGGGTGGTGGAGGGTGGGAGGGGAGGGTGGTGGTTTCTAAGTGGTGAAAGGCAGGTGCATCATCAGAAGCTGAGGGAAAGGGCAGAGGTTTCCATGAGTAGCCAGGGCATCACGGTCCCTCAGCCTCCCTTGCACAAGGCACTCAAAGTGCCTAGAAAAGTACAAGCACTTTGATCAGATTTCTTAGCATGATAATGAAGCAAAGGGGCTTTGAGGAGACACCTAGGTTTTCTCTGCACAGGAACTGCTCTTGCAGTTACGCTGGATCCATTCAGGGCAAGTTGACTGTCAAGTTTCCTCTGAAGTGTAATTGATAAACATCTTTAACAAACATCAGGTGTTTTTTTGGAATACCTAGAAATAGGTTAAAATAGACCTTTCAGCTCCCTGGGGCTTCCCTGATAGCTCAGTTGGTAAAGAATCCACCTATAATGCAGGACACCCTCATTCGATTCCTGGGTCAGGAAGATCCCCTGGAGAAGGGATAGGCTACCCACTCCAGTATTCTTGGGCTTTCCTTGTGGCTCAGCTGGTAAGGAATCTGCCTGCAATATGGGAGACCTGGGTTCAATCCCTGGGTTGGGAAGATCCCCTGGAGAAGGGAATGGCTACCCACTCCAGGATTCTGGCTTAGAGAATTCCATGGAGTAATGAGTCAGACATGACTGAGTAACTTTCACTTTCACTTCACTTTTTTAGCTCCCGGGATATGTATGGGTGACAACCTCATTTTGTTAGCCCCACATGAGGCCCAAAGTCCTACCTCTCCCTCTTTCTTTTCATGCCTGAGCTTTAGACTAGTTGCAGGGAAGCTCCCCAGCTGGAGATGTGGCCTATCAGCTTTTACCCTTGCTTTCATTTGATATGAAATCTGGAAAAATACCTTTAGCTGATGCAGATGCTTAATGGTTATGAGACACCCTGCCGGAGGTGGGGGTGCTTCTGACTCTCACAAGTAGTCAGATTCTATCTTTAGTTTCAGTCCCTTGGAATACCCTTGTATCTCTTTCAGAGACATGGATGCAGCTGTGAATACCTCTGAATTGTCTTCTGCTCCATCCTGCCTGCATCTAAGTTACTCATAATAAACTCCAAAATTGCACTTACACAGTGGCCTGTTCATTTTTCAGTCTCAGAGTCCCTTCTCGGTTCAGAGGAGATTAATATTCTTGCCTTGGTGCAGACAGAAATGGTCATGCTTACCCTACATCCTCAGGAGAAGAAAATCATGTTCTATACAAATTGTATCAAGGAGTAAAACACACCAGATATTACTATATTTTGTTTCACTTCAGTTCAGTTCAGTTCAGTCACCCAGTTGTGTCCGACTCTTTGCAATGCATGAACCGCAGCACGCCAGGCCTCCCTGTCCATCACCAACTCCTGGAGTTCACCCAAACCCATGTCCATCAAGTCAGTCATGCCATCCAACCATCTCATCCTCTGTCATCCCCTTCTCCTCCTGTCCTCAATCTTTCCCAGCATCAGGGTCTTTTCAAATGAGTCAGCTCTTTGCATCAGGGCCAAAGTATTGGAGTTTCAGCTTCAACATCAGTCCTTCCAATGGACTGGTTGGATCTTCTTGCAGTCCAAGGGACTCTCAAGAGTCTTCTCCAACACCACAGTTCAAAAGCATCAATTCTTCTGTGCTCAGCCCTCTTTATAGTCCAAATGTCCTTGACTAGATGGACCTTTGTTGGCAAAGTAACGTCTCTACTTTTTAATATGCTGTCTCGGTTGGTCATAACTTTCCTTCCAAGGAGTAAGTGTCTTTTAATTTCATGGCTGCAATCACCATCTACAGTGATTTTGGAGCCAGAAAAATAAAGTCAGCCACTGTTTCTACTGTTTCCCCATCTATTTGCCATGAAGCGATAGGACCTTATGAACACATAAATGCCATTTCTTTTAAAAACAACATAAAACATCTATATTTTATCCACATTATATTTAGTCTACTTTAGTAAATTTCTATTTTAATTAAAACTGATTGTCATATACAGAAAGAAAAGTGCTGTATGACTCACTTACATGTGGAATCTTAAAAAAATAAATAAAAGCTCATAGAGAATGAGATGAAATTTGTGGTTACCAGAAGAGGACAATATAGAGAGGGGGAATTGGGAGAAGGGGGTTAAAAAACATAAACTTGCAGTTATAAATAAGTCAGTCAGTCAGTTCAGTCAGTCCAGTCACTCAGTCGTGTCCGACTTTTTGTGATCCCATGAATCACAGCACGCCAGGCCTCCCTGTCCATCACCAACTCCCGGAGTTCACTCAGACTCACATCCATCGAGTCAGTGATGCCATCCAGCCATCTCATCCTCTGTCATCCCCTTCTCCTCCTGCCCCCAATCTCTCCCAGCATCAGAGTCTTTTCCAATGAGTCAACTCTTCACATGAGGTGGCCAAAGTACTGGAGTTTCAGCTTTAGCATCATTCCTTCCAAAGAAATCCCAGTGCTGATCTTCAGAATGGACTGGTTGGACCTCCCTGCAGTCCAAGGGACTCTCAACAGTCTTCTCCAACACCACAGTTCAAAAGCATCAATTCTTCAGCACTCAGCCTTCTTCACAGTCCAACTCTCACTTCCATACATGACCACAGGAAAAACCATAGCCTGACTAGATGGACCTTAGTTGGCAAAGTAATGTCTCTGCTTTTGAATATGCTATCTAGGTTGCTCATAACTTTCCTTCCAAGGAGTAATTGTCTTTTAATTTCATAGCTGTAGTCACCATCTGCAGTGATTTTGGAGCCCAAAAAAATAAAGTCTGACACTGTTTCCACTATTTCCCCATCTATTTCCCATGAAGTGATGGGACCAGATGCCATGATCTTCGTTTTCTGAATGTTGAGCTTTAAGCCAACTTTTTCACTCTCCACTTTCACTTTCATCAAGAGGCTTTTTAGTTCCTCTTCACTTTCTGCCATAAGGGTGGTGTCATCTGCATATCTGAGGTTCTTGATATTTCTCCTGGCAATCTTGATTCCAGCTTATGTTTCTTCCAGTCCAGTGTTTCTCATGATGTACTCTGCATATAAGTTGTGTAACTTGATGACTAGAGCTAACTCTGCTGTATGACATATAGGAAAGTAGTTAAAAGAGTGAATCCTAAGAGTTCTCATTCATTACAGAGAAAGATTTTTGTTCCTTTTTTTTTTTTTTTGAATCAGCCACAGATGTACATGAGTTCCCCATCCTGAACCCCCCTCCCACCTCCCACCTCCCACCTCATATCGTCTCTCTGGATCATCTCCGTGCACCAGCCCCAAGCATCCTGTATCCTGTATAGAACATAGACTGGCAATTCGTTTCTTACATGATAGTATACATGTTTCAATGCCATTCTCCCAAATCATCCCACCCTCTCCCTCTCCCACAGAGTCCAAAAGTCCGTTCTAAACATCTGTGTCTCTTTTGCTGTCTCACATACAAGGTTATCATTACCATCTTTCTAAATTCCATATATATGTGTTAGTATACTGTATTGGTGTTTTTCTTTCTGGATTACTTCACTCTGTATAATAGGCTCCAGTTTCATCCACCTCGTTAGAACTGATTCAAATGTATTCTTTTTAATGGCCGAGTAATACTCCATTGTGTATATGTACCACAGCTTTCTTATCCATTCATCTGCTGATGGACATCTAGGTTGTTTCCATGTCCTGGCTATTATAAACAGTGCTGCGATGAACATTGGGGTACACGTGTCTCTTTCAATTCTGGTTTCCTCAGTGTGTATGCCCAGCAGTGGGATTGCTGGGTCATAAGGCAGTTCTATTTGCAATTTTTTAAGGAATCTCCCTATGGAGAACAGTGTGGAGATTCCTTTTTTTTTTTAACCCTTTCTTTTTTTGGTATCTATATGATAAGGTCTCTGTTAACAGAACATATAATAATAATCATTTTATAGTATATGTAAATCAAACCATCACATGTATGCCTTAAATTTATACAGTGACGTGTGTAAATTATTTCTCAGTAAAACTTTGAAAAGTTGGATGTTATAAAACTACATGTTTTATGAAACAAACAAAAAAATTCCTGCTAAAGAAGCAATGGGACACATATTTGTTTTTGTTGGAAAATGTATTTATAACTGAGCTAATCAGCTTGTTTCTCCATTGATCAAAGACAAGGGTATTGGTGGGATTAAAATCATTTCCAAACTTACTGAATATAATCTCATATATTAACCACCTATAAAATGAAGGAAAATAAAGGAAAGGAATGAATGAAGACTATGTCGGCTTTGGCCTCAGAGATTAGGGACAGCAACATTGTGGAAGGGTATTAGGAAAAAGAGCAACTTGGTAATAGTAATTTTTCTCATTTGAATTTCTCCCCAGAACATCTTTAGTCTATGATTCCATTTAATATATTTTAACATCAAAATGGTTTCTGATTAACAAAGTGTTTGTCAGTTCAGATTTGATCAGCAGTTTTAAACAACTGGATGGATTCCTGGTCTTAGTTGCTTTCCCAGAAGTTTGTCTCTTCTCCCATTGTCTGTAGAAAGATGTGAGAGGTTATTCCTCATATAAACAAGTCTCCTGGGTGTTAAACATTTTTCTATAAAGGTCTATTACCTTGTCCAGTAACTTGGATACTCCTTGTGTGCTCGCATTGCTCCCAAAGAAAATAGCTATCTTGACTTTTGTGATACTTAGTTTCTTGCTTTAAAAAATATGTAGTTTTACTGCCTGATTTCTATTTCTAGAAAGTGAAAGTCTCTGCAACCCCATGGACTATACAGTCCATGGAATTCTCCAGGCCAGAATACTAAAGAGGGTAGCCTATCCCTTCTCCAGGGGATCTTCCCAACCCAGGGATCGAACAACGGTCTCCTGTATTGCAGGCAGATTCTTTACCAGCTGAGCTACCAGGGAAGCCCTGAATTCTATGTACATAGAATCACATAGTGAATGTTCTTTTGTGAGTTGTTTCTACTCAATCATATTATATTTAAGGTTCATTCATAGTGACCTATGAAGCTGCAGTTTGATAAAATTCTCACCACTTAAAAATGTTCCATTATGTAAAAATTTGACGATTTATCCACTTAATTGTGAAAAGGCTTTGGGGTTGTTTTTGATAGTGTTGCCATGAACATTCTTATACACAGGTGCTCTGATGCACATGCCCATTTATCTATATTATGGGTTATGTTCCTGTCACTTTAACAGGGAAAGTTTCCAAATGCTAGTACCAATTGGTAATTCCATCTCTGGTAAAAGACTTCCTGAAAGTTCACCAATACTTGACATTGTAGGAGTCTTTTTTATCAGTCTGTTTGATGCATAATGGGAAGCTATTGTGACATAATATGCATTTCCTTACAATAACACTCAGTATCTCTTGATATGTTATTATTCATTTACAGATCCATCTTCTGTGCAGTGATTATTCAAGTTGATTTTTTAACCTTCTCTTTCTGTGGGATTATTTTATTCTTAATGGCTCATGAAAAATCTTCATATATTTGGGATTCATGTGTTTTGTTGTTTGTATATGTTGTAGATATCTGGTACTTTTCTGTATTTTCTTTGCACTCTCCAAATAATGCCTTTTGATAAGCAGATAGTCTTAATTTTTATATAGTCAAATTTATTAATCTATTCCATTATGGCTTGTGTTTTATGTCTTGTTTAAGAAATCCTCTCTGTCTCCAAATTGTGACTATGGTATGAAACTCCATTTACTTAGGTCTTGATATTTATGCTTTCAATCACCTGGAATTTATTATTATTATTTTGGGGCTTCCCTGGTGGTTCAGACAGTAATGAATCCACCTGCAATGCCGGAGATCTAGGATTAATCCCTGGGTTGGGAAGATCCCCTGGAGAATGGCATGGCAACCCATCTCAGTATTCTTGCCTGGAGAATCCCCATGGACAGAGGAGTCTAGTGGGCTACAGTCCATGGGGTTGCAAAAAGTCAGACACAACTGAGCAACTAAGAAACACGTTATTTTTTGGTATGGAGTGTGGTAGGATGTCTCGGTTCCTTTTATATGGATAGCCAACTGTCTCAGGATCTTTTATTGATAAATCCACACTTGCCTATCTATCTCAAATACTAACTCTGTCACATACTGAGCATCTTTATATGCATAAGTCTTTTGAGTTCCCAGTTTTGTTCATTGATTTGTTTGTTGCCATGGGAATGCCACATTGTCTTCGATAGAAAGCCCTCTCACCTTCTTCAAGATAGTCTTGGATATTCTTGTCTTTTCTTTGTTTTTTGTTTTTTTTAACTTCAGAATTAGGAGTTAGTACTAGATCATCCTTATAGTCCTCTCTAGATCCAAAAGATGTATTATATTCTATATCACATTATGCTGTATAATAACATGGTTGCTTTTCTTCATGGTACCCCTGGATATACCAATTATTGCCAAACTACATTAATCTTTTAAAATAATTTTACATGGTTCTGTGGTTATTAAATTAATACCTCTTCTTTTTTGAGGATTTTAATGCTTTTAGCCTCAACACCATTTTAGAATAGTGGCATTGCTGATATATAAGTAGTTATCGAGTATTACATGTGCCCAGCAGTTGCCTGGGGTTTAGAGGAAATGCAAAGAACCGTGCATCACTGTCTGATGGGGAATAACACATACTTTAACTGGGGAGACATAGCAATGACACGGTGCTGCCTTTGACTAGATCTGGGTTTGATCAACAAATTCTCAGGACCTCAGGTTTTTGTGTTTTTGTTCCTTATTTGAAAAAACGCCCCTTTTAGGCCCTCATATTTGATGAATTGCCATACAACAGCTCTCTCTATACCCTGCCCATCAGAAGGCTGTCAAAACACAGATAACCTCCTGAAACTTATATAGTATTATATGCCAACGATGAGTCCCTTTGTTTAAAAAGCAAGCCAACCTACACAGAATAGGGATTCCAGGAAGAGACCACAGCAGTATGCAACTAGATATCCACCACAGAAAGAAAAATGAGAAAAGCAAAGATTATGGAGACTAAACAACATGCTGCTAAAATACTACTGGGTCAATGTGGAAATCAGAAGGTAGCTTGAGAGAAACAACATTGAAAACACCACCATAAAAAGTCCATAGGGTGCAGCAAAAGCAGCTTTAAGACAGGTGTTTACAGCAGGACTTCACGCTCAGTTGTGTCTGATTCTTTGAGGCCCTATGGACCATAATCCAGCAGGCTCCTCTGGCAGTGGAATTTTCCAGGCAAGAATACCAGAGTGGGTAACACTTCCTGCTCCAGGGGAGTTTCTCAGTCTAGGGATCAAACCTCTGTCTCTTGCATCTCCTGCATTGGCAGGTGGTTTCTTTACCGCTAGCACCACCTGGGAAGCCCCAGGCCTTCCTCAAAACACAAGAAAAATTTTAAATGAAGAGCAAATGAAACCATAAACAAAATGAAAGGAAAATCTACAGAATGGGAGTAAATATTTGCAAACAAAGCAACTGACAAAGAATTAGTCTCCAAAATTTACAGCTTATTCAGTCCAATTTCAGAAAAACAAATGACCCAATAAAATATGGATGGAAGACCTAAATAGACTTTTCTCCAAAGAAGACATAAAGATGGCCAACAGGCACATGAAAAGATACTGAACATAACTATTAAATAAATGCAAATCAAAACTATGATGAAGTGCCATCTCACACTGATCTGAATGACTATCATTAAAACGTGCATGAATAACAAATCCTGGAGAGGGTGTGGAGAAACAGGTACACCCCTACACTGTTGGTGGGAAACTAAATTTGTGTAACCACCATAGAGAACAGTACAGAGTTTTCTTAAACTAAAAAGAGTCACCATATGATTCAGCAATCTCATTCCTCAGCATATATCCAGAAAAGATAACAATCTAACTTGAAATGATACATGCACCCCAATGTTCATTGCAGCACATAAGACATGGAAGACATGGAAGGAACCCAAGTGTCTGTCAATGGAAGAGTGGATAAACAAGATGTGGTACATATATACAATCGAATATTACTCAGCCACGAAAAGGAATGAAATAAAGCCATTGTCGGTGATGTGAATGGACCTAGAGACTATCATGTGAAGTTAGAGAAAGACAAATATTGTATGTAGTGTATCATACAGATATTGTACAATAGCACTTATATGTGAAAGTGAAAGTTGCTCAGTCGTGTCTGACTCTTTGCTACCCCATGGACTATACAGTCCATGGCATGCTCCAGGCCAGAATCCTGGAGCAGGTAGCCTTTCCCTTCTCCAGGGGATCTTCCCAACCCAAGTATCGAACCCAGGTCTCCTGCATTGCAGGCAGCGTCTTTACCACCTGAGCCACAAGGGAAGCCCACTTATATGTGAAATCTAAGCTATTTTACAAGTGAATACACAAAACAGACCCACAGACAGAGAAAACAAACTTGTGGTTACCAAAGGGGAAAGAGGGTAAATTAGGAATATGGGATTAACAAATATACAACTCTCTATATAAAATAGATAAACAAGAAGGTTTTACTGCATAGCACAGGGAACTATATTCAGTATCTTATAATAATGTATAGTGAAAAAGAATCAGAAAAAAATATATATGTATAACTGAATCACTTTGTTGTACATCTGAAACACAGTGTTGAGAAAGATGACCTTTCTCTGTACTATGTGAGGACACAGCAAGAGGATGTCTGTCTGCCAACCAAGGACACGCTTACCAGACACCAAGTCAGCTAAAACCTTCATCTTGGACTTCCCAGCCTCCAGAACTGTGAGAAATAAATGTTCATTTTTAAGACAAAAGCCCAAACCAACAACAACAACAACAACACAAACCTCACACAAACAAAAACAGATAAACTGCAAGGTGATTCGTCTAGGGAAGAAAAAATAAAAACTTGGAAGAGATAGTCTCTCCTTTAAAGAAACAGTTAGGAAACAGAAAAATAACCTACCACATCTGTGCCAATTAAAAAAAACAAAACAAAACAAAAAAACAAAAACAAACCTTTGTGTTCTCTTCTTCTCTCTGTTGAAATCAAGAGTCTCAATTAAGTTGTTTGTTCAGGAAGGAGCCTGGACTCTTGCCATAGTAATCTGCTTTGCTGCTTTGTATGCCATCCAAATGTTAGGTATGAGGACAAAGGAACTGCATTAAAACAGTAATGCACCAATGATCTTTGAAATATTTGGAACCTAAGTAAAAGATGCTGAAAGGGAGCCTCCTTCCCAAGTGAATGCTGCAGGGTGACTTTCCCTTGCCCTAAAGAGGCAGGGTAATTTTCCTTAGATTATCCAACTAGACCGAGGTAAAACCATGACTAGAATTCTGATTCCCAGACTCCTGATTGGCTCTTCCTCCACACTGTTAGTGTTGTTTAGTTAGTAAGTCATATCCAGCTATTCCCCACCGCCCCCATGGAAAACCTCCAGGTTCCTCTGTCCTTGAGATTTTCTTGGCAAGAACAACAGAGTGGGTTGCCATTTACTTCTCTAGGGGATATTCCTGACCCAGGGATTGAACCCACATCTCCTATTTTGGAATGTGGGTTCTTTACCACTGAGCCATCAGGGAAGCCCCCTTTCTCCACATAGAAATAAATAAATCTGATCCATATAGCCTTTGGGGGAAGCCTGTGTGAGACAGGAAATGCACTCTCTCCTAAATTTTATTAAAACAAGTATTTCAAATGCAGATAGCGATAGCATTTTGGTAGGAGTGCAGAGAGGGAAATCATGTATTTCATACACCACAGAAGTAAATATTTATAGTCTGAGTTCAAGGTTAATAAATATTTTTCAGGAGATAGAATTTTTGGCAGTACATCAAAAAATATGTTTGATCTATATTAATATCTGTTATGGGCCTGATTGTGTTCCTTCCAAAGTGATATGTTGAAACCTAATCTCCAGTACCTTAGAAATGAAAATGGAAGCTTTATGGAGGTAATTAATGAAGGTTATAAGAATGGAGCACTAATCTAATATGTCTGATGTCCTCATAGGAAAAAGAATAAACCCCAGGGATGGGCACACACAGGGAAAAGGCCATAGGAAGACACAGTGAGAAGGTGCCCATCTATAAGCCAAAGAGAGAGGCCTCAGGAGAAACTAAGTCTGCTCATATCTTAGATGTTTGGCCTCCAGAACTATGAGAATGCAAATTTATATAGAAATGTAAATTTCTGTTATTTAAGCCACCCAGTCTGGGATGTTTTATTATGGCAGCCCTAAGAAATGAATACAATATCTATTGAATCTCCTTATCTAAAAATTACTCATTATTCCTCTAAATGTTTTATTGTCTTAATTCTATAAAAAATATTCTGTCTGAAGTCTCCTTTCTCTATTAAACAAAGTACAAGAACCTTCACCTGGCTGTCTTGGGCTCTGGCTAATTGCTTTTCCTGATGTATGTATCTTGGGCCAAACTCTCCTCTCTGAGAGTGGAGCCTCTTACTCTGGCCTCCATGTCCCCTGGGTTTCCTCTCAGGAGTTCAGGGGATACTGTAAAGGTAGGGTCACTCAGACCTGAGATGCAGGAGGACTGCAGTTTTTCACATCAACACATATGTTATTAAGTAAACAAAAGTCAAGAGTATTTTTGCCAGAATATTAGTGGCCAAGGTGGGATGTTGATGTTGATTTGGAAAACACTAGCAAGGTAGATGCTAATTTTCCTAGAATTAAAATAATAATTCTTTTTTTAAATGCAGAGATCTCTGGATTGTCAATAGGGACATCTGTCCAAAGTTATCTTTCTTAATTGTTTACCCAGTTCAAATTCTTCAGATAATACTCTCCACTTTGTGATGAGTAAGCATGGTTCAATTTTACTGAATCAGTATTTTGTAAAATGTAACTCGTGGAGTTTCTCTGTGTTGTATTTAAAAAGAGAAAGGTTTCTATTGCTTAAGAATAGTAAAAAGTCCTCTCTTGCCCCTGTAACCCAAGGCACTTGCTTTTATTTATTTACTTGTCCTGATTGACTTTGTGCCTGACACTGTGCTAAGTGCCTTTTATGCATTCTATCATTTACTTCTTGCAGTGTATTTATCAGTCATGTGCTAATAAATTTTATATGTAAGAAACCTGGGATCAGAAAAGTTAAATGATGATCCTAACTAATGATTCGTGGCTGAGTTAGGATTTGAATACAAATCTGCCACTTAACACAAAATATTTTACCAATTTTTTTTTTCTGTCTTGAGTGTCAAATCATCCTGAGAAATGTTTTCCACAAAGCATACCCTGAGAAATTTTAAAACTGGAGAAAAAAAAAAATGATGCAAATATACCAGTTTTAATGGGTGACAAGTATCTTTTAATAGAAGCACAATTTAAATGCCACTAATTAAAATGTTGGCAATTTGATCTCTATTTCCTCTGCCTCTTGAGAAACCTGTATGCAAGTCAGGAAGCAACAGTTAAAACTGGACATGGAACAACAGACTGGTTCCAAATAGGAAAAGGAGTACGTCAAGGCTGTATATTGTCACCCTGCTTATTTAACTTATATGCAGAGTACATCATGAGAAATGCTGGGCTGGAAAAACACAAGCTGGAATCAAGATTGTCAGGAGAAATATGAATAACCTCAGATATGCAGATGACACCACCCTTATGGCAGAAAGTGAAGAACTAAAGAGCTTCTTGAGGAAAGTGAGAGAGGAGAGTGAAAAAGTTGGCTTAAAGCTCAACATTCAGAAAACTAAGATCATGGCATCTGGTCCCATCAAATCTTGGCAAATAGATGGGGAAACAGTGGCTGACTTTCTTTTCTGGGTTCCAAAATCACTGTAGATGGTAATTGCAGCCATGAAACTAAAAGATGCTTACTCCTTGGAAGGAAAGTTATGACCAACCTAGACAGCATATTCAAAAGCAGAGACATTACTTTGTCAACAAAGATCTGTCTAGTCAAAGCTATGATTTTTCCAGTAGTCATGTATGGATGTGAGAGTTGGACTATAAAGAAAGCTGAGCACTGAAGAATTGATGCTTTTGAACTGTGGTGTTGGAGAAGACTCTTGAGAGTCCTTTGGACTGTAAGGAGATCCAACCAATCCATCCTAAAGGAGATCAGTCCTGGGTGTTCATTGGAAGGACTGATGTTGATGCTGAAACTCCAATACTTTGGCCACCTGATGCGAAGAGCTGACTCATTTG
Organism: Oryx dammah; assembly: GCF_014754425.2. Classification (NCBI taxonomy): domain Eukaryota; kingdom Metazoa; phylum Chordata; class Mammalia; order Artiodactyla; family Bovidae; genus Oryx; species Oryx dammah. The sequence goes on from NW_024070186.1 coordinate 62,080,279, forward strand.
AAAAGACCCTGATGCCGAGAAAGATAGAAGTCAGAAGGAGAAGGGGACAACAGAGGACGAGATGGTTGGATGGCATCACCAACACAATGGACATGAATTTGGTTAAACTCTGGCAGTTGGTGATGGACAGGGAGGTCTGGTGTGCTGCAGTTCATGGGGTCACAAAGAGTCGGACATGACTAAGTGACTGAACTGAACTGAATTAAAATGTAATTAATCAGAAAGTCTTTTTAAGTAACATCAATGGTGACTGTTTAGGGTCACCCTAGAAGCGGAACTTGAGATGGGGGTTCTTATGCAAGGGATATGATAAAAGAGTGTTCTTAGGAGAGGGAAAGGGTGCCCTGAGCGTGCAGGACAGAACAAGGGAAGGAGTTGGCATGGATGAAGCCTCAGCACAGGCATAGCTTTGAGCTGATCCCAAGAGATGCTCTGGAGCATGAATTTCACCACATCATTTATCCCACAACAGGAGAGTGAAAGTGTTAGTTACTCAGGCATGTCTGATTGTTTGTGACCCCATGGACTGTAGCCTGCCAGGCTCCTCTGTCCATGGGATTCTCCAGGCAAGAGTACTGGAGAGGATTGTGATTCCCTTCTCCAGGGGCTCTTCCCAACCCAGGGATCGAACACAGGTCTCCTGTATTGCAGGGAGATTCTTTAACATCTGAGCCACTAGGGAAGCCCACCAAGACAAGGGGACTGTCTTTTTGTACTGTATCAGTCAGTGATTTGTTTCACATTGCTCCTATGGGGAGGAGAGATGGGAGGGCCTATCTTCTTGAGGCAGCTCCTATCGGCTAAAGAAAATTCTTTGGAGACTGAACAGCCAATAAGGCAGAGGGATGGTGACTGAGTCACCAGCTCCCTAGAGGAGATCTGAGACATCAAGAGCACCCACTCTGTCCTCTCTAGGTACTGGTCAAATCCACTTGCTCCTTGTATTAATTTCACTCTGTCTAGGTATAGATTCTTTAGGGTCCTCATTGATCACAATTCCTGGGAAAGTTTACAAAAAGATGTGATGGGATGAACCACAGTGTCCACTGTTGCAGTTGGTCCTGGGACAGTAAATGATGCTCGATTATCTTCTTCCCCCACTGATATTAGTTGCCATCCTTGTCTATTAATACTTAGTGGTCAGCATCTTCCAGATGGAGCATTATGTGGTAGGGTCAGTGAGTCCCGTTGCCATTTTCCTGCCAGCTCACTCCCTATACTATAAAGAGGATCCTTTGGGCTGACGTGATATTATATGGGATCCCATGTGGGTAGATTAGGCCTTGAGTGGTGGTGCTGATTGAAATATCAAAAGCAAAAATGTAATCCACTTGCCACCAAGTGATTGGTGACCCCCTTCGAGGAACGGTTTCAGGTCAGGAGCTCTGCATTCATATCTGTACCAACAGGGTGGATATTCAGCAGTCATGCATTGTGATGAAAGTGTCTACACAGTTGGATACTTGTGTAACTCCCTTTCTGCTATCATGAGCCCATTGCACAGTTGGGGTGGTTGAGACAGTTGCTGGCTGACATTTGCTTTCTGAGTCATCCTGTCCACTTGTTTGTTTAGTGCCTCTTCTGTGATGGATGCTTTTTGGTGGACACTAATGGAGACTACAAATGATAGTGAGAGATCAGGCTTCAACAGCTGCTACAGAAGCCAGGGGAAATAGACATGACACTTCCCCTAGCCCCGGCAGCTGGACTGTCCAAGCAGATGCCTCTACCAGTTCTTGACTCTCAAAGTAGACTCAGATAGCTCTCAGTTACTGCAGCTACAGCTACAAAGATTCCAGGGCCTGGGGGTGGAAGAGTCCTGAAGCACAGACAGCTGAGATCAGAGTCAGCCAGCAGCATCGGCAACAACAAATGATGTCCTAAGAGGCAGTTAAGTCAGTTCAGTTGCTCAGTTGTGTCTGACTCTGTGACCCCATGGATTGCACTATGTCAGGCTTCCCTGTCCATCACCAACTCCTGGAGCTTGCTCAAACTCATGTGCATGGAGTCAGTGATGCCATCCAACCATCTCATTCTCTGTCGTCCCCTTCTCCTCCCACCTTCAATCCTTCCCAGCATCAGGGTCTTTTCAAATGAGTCACTTTTTTGCATCAGGTGGCCAAAGTATTGGAGTTTCGGCTTCAACCTCAGTCCTTCTAATGAATATTCAGGACTGATTTCCTTTGGGATGGACTGGTTGGATCTCCTTGCAGTCCAAGGGACTCTCAAGAGTCTTCTCCAACACCACAGTTCAAAAGCATCAATTCTTTGGTCCTTAGCTTTCTTTATAGTCCAACACTCACATCCATACATGACTACTGGAAAAACCATAGTTTGACTAGATGGACCTTTGTTGGCAAAGTAATGTCTCTGCTTTTTAATATGCTGTCTAAGTTGGTCATAGCTTTTCTTTCAAGGAGTAAGTGTCTTTTAATTTCATGGAGTCACCATCTGCAGTGATTTTGGAGCCCAAAGAAATAAAGCCTCTCACTGTTTCCATTGTTTCCCCATCTTTTTGCCATGAAGTGATGGGACCAGATGCCATGATCTTCATTTTCTGAATGTTGAGCTTTAAGCCAACTTTTTCACTCTCCTCTTTCACTTTCATCAAGAGGCTCTTTAGTTCTTCTTCGCTTTCTGCCATAAGGGTGGTATCATCTGCATATCTGAGGTTATTGATATTTCTCCCAGCAATCTTGATTTCAGCTTGTGTTCCTCAAGCCCAGCATTTCGCATGATGTTCTCTACATATAAGTAAATAAGCAGGGTTACAATATACAGCCTTGATGTACACCTTTCCTGATTTGGAAGCAGTCTGTTGTTCGTGTCCAGTTCTTACTGTTGCTTCTTGACCTGCATACAGATTTCTCAGAAGGCAGGTAAGGTGGTCTGGTATTCCTATCTCTTTTAAGAATTTTCCACATGGAAAATTCCACGTTTGTTGCAACCCACATGGTCAACGGCTTTGGCATAGTCAATAAAGCAGAAGTAGAATGTTTTTCTACATCTGAGAAAAAGATACCTCTTTTCTGTCCTAAGAGGCAGTTCCTGTGAAAAGGATGTGGCTGTGCTTTCCTCCCTTGATTTTGCTGGGATCTGGCTGTTTGGCCTTCTCTCCAAAGCTGTCAGCAACCCAAGACTCTTTCAGTGATTTCCGTTTCTTACTAAGTTATCTAGAATCAGTTTCTGGTTTTGCAAGAATCATGACAAATCCATTCTTTTGTTTATATCAATGAAAAACTGGAAAGATAGGTAGTACTAGATAACAGACACAGAACGACCTTTAGAAAGAGAATTACCAAGCCAAGACAGTGTAAGGAAATGAATGCATGTGACAAGCATTCATATAACCTGGCCAGATTGGGAAGAGCCTCATTAAAGGGAAGAGATTTGACTCTTTCAGCTGATATCTTGTTACTGAATTTACAAACGAACACTGACACCATATTTGCCCCATCATCTTTTGCTTATAAACTTCAGGGACCAAAGTCCACCTCCTGGCTCTCCATTTCATTTAAATTCGTGTGCCTTTCCTCCTCAGGCCACAAAACACTTTGAAAAGGAGAAATACTCTTATCTATATTGCCACATTTAGCAGTTCAACCAAAATTTTCATGTTTTCTTTTCCAGAATATAAAAAATTATTTTAAAAAAGATATAGAGGTTCCCTGGTGATAAAGAACCTGCCTGCCAATGCAGGAGACACATGTTCAATCCCTGGTCTGGGAAGATCCCACATGCCTTGAAGCAACTAAGCCCGTGTGCCACAACAATTGAGCCCAGCAACCGCCACTGCTCAACTCATGTGCCACAGCTACGGAAGACTGCATGCCCTCGAGCCCATGCTCCACGACAAGAGAAGTTACTGTAATATAAAGCTTGTGCAACGTGGTTAGAGAGTAGCCCCCACTTGCCACAGCTAGAGAAACTCCCTTGCAGCAATGAAGACCCAGCACAGTCAAAAACAAACAAACAAAATTTTAAAAGATATTTACTTACTTCCAAACCACTCTGAAATCAATATTTCCTTCTGTCCTCCATCAGATGGAAATCTGTCCCTCCATCCTTCCCTCCTTCCCACACTTCCTTCCTTTCTTTCATTCTTTGTCTTTTTCTTTTACAACTTTTATTTAATAAAATTTAATGTATATATATTTTAAGGGATTAGAATGGACAAAAATGTAAAAGAAAGCAATAATCAGTAATTGTACTTGCCATAGGTCTTTTGTTTTTGTTTCTTTGATATATTTCCTTCAAGATTTTTTCCTGTTCATTTAAGTCTGTAGTAACAAAATTGTGATAAGAAGTTAACAATGAAGGGAAATATTTACATACATACAATATATGTATAATATGTATATCGTACATTTTGCTTTACCCACTTAATATTTTAATTTTCCATTTTATAAGGCTATTTGAAGATATCATTTTTATTATATAATATTCTATCATGTGACTTAACTTTTTATCCATTTATCTGACAAAATTTGGATTGCTTCCAAATATTACAACTAAAATTATATTGTTGTTGTTGTTGTTGTGTTAGTCGCTCAGTTGTGCCTGACTCTTTGCGACCCCATGGACTGCAGCCCTCCAGGCCCCTCTGTCCATGAGATTTTCCAGGCAAGGATACTGGAGTGGGTTGCCATTTCCTTCTCCAGGGGGTCTTCCCAACCCAGGGATCGAACCCAGGTCTCCTGCACTGCAGGCAGATTCTTTACCAAATGATTGTGAATATTTTATTTATTCATGAATATTTCCTTCCCCACATACCAAATTACCTTGTAGCAGAACTAGTAGGTTGAGAGATACAAAAATTTTAAGTTTATTGATGCATACTGTGAAGTTATTTTCAGAAAGGTTATACTAATTCATATTCTCACCAGCACTGCATAAGAATACCAATCTCAATATTGTATTTTTTAAAAACCTTTACTGACTTGATAGTTTATCTCAATGATGATTTACCCAGCTTTAAGATATAAATTCTATTTCTGCTTTGATGATTAAAGCTGTCACTCATTTTTTATTTCAGATTTGCAAACACAGCTTGTTGGAAGAGAACCGATGATTTTAAAAACATTCTTTATCAGAAAAATATCTAGTGTGTGTTAGCCTACTGTAGGAAAGGAGAAATACTCTGCTAACTAATTTCTTTTGTGACTGGGTAACTCCATGTGAAATTTCAGACAGGTTTTCTCCCAAGCTTTTGACCTTTCATGGCTGGTTCACACTTCAAAAGAAATTTTTTGTACTTGATACTTTACAGAGAATAACAGCTTTCCTTTATACCCAGTCATTTGTTACCTGTAGAAGAATGAACTTCAGGATTCCCTAATATACACTCATACACATATTTATGCACACACATTTACCATACCACATCCCCTCAGCCTCCCTTCACCAGTCTCCATTTAAGGCATCCAAGAAGCAAGCCCAAAGTGTGCCTTCTGCATCTTCCAGTGCAGATTAACTTGATAACCGTAAATTATGCACTGGACACTATGCTTAGAATTATAACAGGTCTAGAGGGCATGTCTAGAGGAAGTGATTTGAAGATAAGGCAATTTTCCCAGTTCTTTAAAGAGGCTCTCAAGAACTAAATAGCTGCATGACTGTATATGAGCAAGTTTCATCCTCAGATCTACATTAACTAAGGATTTAGAAAGGTTCTGGACACACAAAAATACTGTTTCCTAAAATTTAAACTGGAAGCCTATGCTGGGAAGGTGACTAATAGTTGCATGATTCTGTGGTATTAGTATGAGGACTGACTGACTAATTGTTAATTGCTCAGTCATGTCCAACTCTTTGCAGCCCCACGGACTGTAGCCACCAGACCCCTCCGTCCATGGAACTCTCCAGGCAAGAAAACTGGAGAGGGTTCCTAGCTGAACTCAATAACATAATAACTTTCTTAAAAGTAGTGAGAATGCTAAATAATGCATTATCTAGAGGAAAAACTGGAAACACTTATCACAGGCCATAATACAGGCCAAAAACATCCATCTTTCTTAACCTAGCAATCTCACTACTAGGAATTTATCCTAAGAAAACAGAGTCTTCAAAGAGATTTATCTGCAAAATTCCCACTGCATCATTATTTATCAAATAAAAAACTGGAAATAACCTAGGATCCAGGAAGAAGGAAATATTGGGTTGAAACACATAAAGTTGATGATATTCAACTTGTGCTAAGTTGCTTCAGTCATGTCTGACTCTTTGCAACCCCATGGACTCTAGCTTGCCAGGCTCCTCTGTCCATGGGATTCTCCAGACAAGAATACTGGAGCCATTTCCTTCTCCAAGGGATCTTCCCATATTCAACTATTTTGACCTGCAAAATGGCAATTTTATGTAGTTCAACTTAAATATATATTAAATATATTGTGTTAGATCTGATTTTAGACCAGATACTTCAATAAAGAAGATACTTCAATAAAGAATCATGTACTTAAAAAATACTTAGTGATGTGAAAAAACATCACAACATACTGATTAGAGAAAAACATCATAACAAAACAGTGAATAGGACATGTTTTTTTTTTAGTGACTGGATAGATATACATCTATGACTTAACATGTATTATCTCTGGCTGTGGAACTATGCATTATTTTATATGCATCTTTATGACTTTGTCTTCCTGGTAATCATGTATTATTTTTGTAAACATTGGGCTTCCTTGGTGGCTCAATGGTAAAGAATCCACCCGCCAAAGCAGGAGATGCAAGTTTGATCCCTGGGTCAGGAAGATCCCCTGGAGAAGGAACTGGCCACCCACACCAGTATTCTTGCCTGAAAAATCTCATGGACAGAGGAGCCTGGTGGTCTACAGTCCATGAGGCCGCGAAAGAGTCAGATATGACTTAGCAACTAAAAACAACAATAACAATATGTACATACAACTCAGTAAAAAGACATGGGAGTGTATTTGCACTTTGCTTTCCCTCACAGCTTCCCACAACTCTTGTCATGGGGCCATTTTCATTTACAAGTAGGCAGATTGTCATGGACATAAAATAATTTATTGTTGTTGCTGTTGTTGTTCAGTTGCCCAGTCATGTCCAACTCTTTGTGACCCCATGGACTGCAGCTTGCCAGGCCTCCCTGTCCCTCACTATCTCCCGAAGTTTGCCCAAGATCATATCCATTGCAGTGGGGATGCCATCCAGCCATCTCATCCTCTGACACTCTCTTCTCCTTCTGCCCTCAATCTTTCCTAGCATGAGGGACTTTTCCAATGAGTCGGCTATTTGCATCAGGTGACCAAAATACTGGAGCTTTGGCTTGATTAATTGATTGATTTCCTTTAAGACTGACTAGTTGGATCTCCTTGTCCACCCTTAAATCAAGGTTGGCTTTTAATTTAGACAGTTAATTAGGTGAGGGGTGATGTGCCTTCAGAAAGAGCATTCTCTATGCTTCTCAGATGGCTGAAATATCTTTAAAAGAAGAGAAGCTTTCAACAGGACAGGCTTCTTCCCTGAGAGGTAAAATTCTCATTAGATTGGGGGAAGGGCATGGGGCTCATGCACAAAGACTGATCAGAGGCCAATACAAGAGCAGTATAGGGGGCAGAGCAGGAAAAGCTGAGAAGAGCAGGTTGGTGCCCCTGCAGACCTACTCGAGGTCCCAGTAAAGCAACAGAAAAAATAAGAAAATAAAATGAACAAGAGCAATGAGCTTCTAATACCTCTTCAAGTTGGGATATTAGAGAAAGATCTTGGAGTCCCTCTGAATACTTAGGTTTAGATCCAGTTGTTGAGAAATCTATTTGGACTAAATTCCAAAATTCACTGGAGACCGTAAAAACATGTCAAAACATTAGGGTAAATGATCACAAATATGAATAATTCCATTCTTGTTTCAATACGTGTGACATCTCAAAGCATGAATTTAGTTGCTTCATCATTTGGCAAGACTGAAACAAGATAGTTCTCTGCTAGGGCCTTCAGATAAACTGCTGGATCCACCTGGAATTTCAGAATTCTTCTTTCAGTGATAGTAAAGTAAGTTTCTTTCCTATGGTTTAACAAAACAAAGAGTTGAGAAAAACACAGTGATTTACTAAGTAGTGCATATGGACAGCTATTTTAACATAAATGAGTATCATTTTAACTACTGATTTCTTTAGTCAGGGACTAGTAACAGAACTAACTCCAGAGCCAGACTGCCTGGGTTTGCATACCAGCATAGCCATTCATTGGCTGTGTGACCATACCCTCGCTGTGTCTCAGTTTTTCTATTTATAAAATGGCAGTAGTTATAATAAATAAACCCCTTATTGGATTATTGTGAAAACTAAATGAGTTGAAATATGTAAAGCACTGTAATAACTGGGCATAGCAAACAAAAGGGGAGTATTGGCTCTCAGTATCTCAGTATTCCTTTGTCTTCTATATCAGTCATTAATTTTTCTCATCACAGTGAGAAATACAATATGCTCATCAGTAATCACTGCTTACTATGGCAGAGATTTTTAAAAGGAGGGTATAAGACTTCCCATGTGGGAGGAGGAGTTCCCTCACTTTTTAAAAGCTCTCTAGATGATTCTGATATCCACTCATTTCTGGGAGAGTGATAGGGTAAAACAGCTCATCCAGCGACACTGTTCTGCATTGTACTCCTCTCTTCCGCTCTAACCTAACTATTTATTGGATGGCTTTATAGTCCTGGACAGAATAGTTCTTGGATACCACCCCCACCCCCACAACTCACATACCATTTCAAATTATTAATATCATATATTTGATTCTCTTTGTGTAAAAGCTTGATGACGATGCTTATACCACACCTGTCATGGGTGTTCTTTTTGCCACTGCACACTCCATTCACTAGCCAATCCACTCTTTATCCCTCATTGAGTCATGCCACCTCTCTAAGTAGGAAACAGCTCTGTATACTCTATACTTTGGCAACATGTTATGGATTAACCCTGTGATTTGGGGCAGAAAGAGCCAATATATGGGGATGTTGTTAAAGCATTACTTCTTCCTTTTGCTGTAGGAAAACCTCCAAAGGCCATCTCTCTGCTGGTTTCCCTGTCTTCTACTACAAAAGACTGCAGGTCAAAGAATTACCTTCCCCTCAGGCCACAGCCAGAACTACACAATGACTCTCCTGGGTTCAAGGCACTTTGGCTTGATGGGCCCTTACTTCATAAAAATATTGTTACATTTTATGACTATGTTGGTATAAAGAAGAATATATCAATATTACATATTAAACTTTTTAATTTAACCTAAAAGTTTAGGGTTTTCTTCTGATTTTGAAAGAAGTTAATTTTCATTTTTATGGGCTTGTAAAAGCACAGAGGACCTGAGTTATGCCGCTCATTATGCCTAATGACAAGTTGGCTTTGGCCACACACTTGCCTGGGGCCCAGCACAGAAGAGCCTTATCATTATTCCCAGCTTTCACCATGGCTGCACTAACTCCAAGGCAAAACCTAGGAGGGGTAACTCAATAAGTCGAGATTGGGGTATGTTAGTATCCTACACCCAGGGAGCAGATACTACTGCCTTTTATGCTGAAGGAACGATTGTCATCAAAGCCTGCAATGTATACTACAAATGCCAGTGAAGTCGCTGTCGTGTCCGACTCTTTGTGACCCCATGGACAGTAGCCTGCACCAGGCTCTTCCGTCCATGGGAATTTCTAGGCAAGAGTACTGGAGTGGGTTGCCATTTCCTTCTCCAGGGAATCTTCCCGACCCAGGGATGGAACCCAGGTCTCCCGCATTGTAGACAGACGCTTTACTGTCTGAGCCACCAGGGAAGTCTAAATATGTATGGATTGTTAGTTGAATTGGATGGACTGAAAATTCAAAGGGCAAAACTAGTCACTTAAAGTAACCAGGCCCTACTCAGTGTCTTTTGTTGTTTCAGTTGCTAAGTCATGTCTGACTCTTGGACTGTAGTACACCAGGCTTCCTGGTCCTTTGCACTCTTCATGGGGTTCTCACAGCAAGGATTTGGGAGTGATTTCTATTTCTTCCTCCAGTGGACTACGTTTTATCAGAACTCTTCACTATAACTCGTCCTTCTTGGATGGCTCTGAACAGCACCACTCATAGCTTCACTGAGTTGCAAAAACCCCTTCTCCACAACAAGGCTGTGATCCATGAAGGGAACTCAGTGTCTGGGTACTGTCATAAGAATTCTGTACCTATGAGGTCTTCAGGGCTTTTTTTAAAATTTTGTCTTTCAGACATTCTTGTCCTTTCATATATATAAGCATACCTCATTATATGCTGAAGTAGCACTGATTGGTTATAATACTATTTATCTCAGAAATAAGTCATTTAAATATATGTGTATATTCATGCAAATGTAGCATATTTATTTGTATATTAACATTTATATGTTCTTTTGAGTGCTACGAATATTTTCAGGAAACAAAAACAGGGATAACAGATGTTGTGTACACTCTTGGCCATTGAGCTTTAATTGAAAATGCAAAGACTATTAACCAGTGAGCACTTTGGCATGCTATTCTGAGTTCTGATTTCTGTAACACATGTAATTTACTTCACTGTAACTTCTTTTTCTGCAATTTCTTTGGTATTTTGTAAAATACATAAAACCATTAATGGTTCACTAAAGTTGTGTAAGTAATACTGCTGAAAATGATTCAAAGAACTAAAGGAAAGGTACCATGGTGAATGTTAATATGCATATTTTAAGGGGTCTAGAAGCTAGACCTCTGGAGGAGGAAACGGCAACCCACTCCAGTATTCTTGCCTAGAGAATTCTATGGACAGAAGATCCTGGAGGGCCACAGTGCGTGAGGCTGCAGCAAGTCAGACATGACTGACACGACTTAGCACACAGGCACGGAAGCTAGACCTAGGTGGAGATCAGCAACTAATTTGGGACTGTTGTAGAGGTTTAAAAGACAATGAAGGGACATCGTGAAATATTTTATGCCAATAGATGTAAAAATTTAAATGAAGTAGATGAACTTCTGAAAACAAATAATATCCTGAATGGACTCAGAATGACTGACAATCACCCACTTGAGTTGGCAGTTAGGTAGTTGATGACCTTGACAAGACTGATTTCAGTGCAACAGTTGATGGGAGGAAAATAAATAGACAGTAAGAAGTCATAGTTCTATTGAGGAGTTTGTTGTGAGGGGGAGCAAATTTAAATCTGCTTCACATCTCATCTTAAGCACACTCACACTCACACACACACACACTCACACACACACACACTCACACTCACTCACACACACACACACACACACACACACACACACACACACAGAGCTTCCTTCACCAGGCTTCACCACTTGATTGAATCCATCCCATATGGTAACTTCTGGATTCTATATTGAATTGTTTTTATGTTATCCCTGTATAGATGGATCACAATACTTATAAATATTTAGATAACATTGCATGTCAGTTTGCATAATTCTAAAGGCTTAGCCTGTCTCTACAGTCACAGAGTTATGCTAATATGCCAAGTTATTTCATTTCTCTCTTTTAAGTTTCTAATTGGATTTTTTAAGATGTCTCACTTCCCCACTCTGAGTTAAGTTATTATGTCATATCTGCTATGGCACTATATCCAGTCTGCCAGTCCTTAGGGTTTTTTCTCTTGACATCTATTTACAAAATTCAGCTGGACTGGCATTTTCCAAAATGTTTCTCAGTTCAGTTCAGTTGCTCAGTTGTGTCCAACTCTTTGCAACCTCATGGACTCCAGCACACCAGACTTCCCTATTCTTCACCAATTCCCAGAGCTTGCTCAAACTCATGTCCATCAAGTCAGTGATGACTTCCAACCATCTCACCCTCTGTCGTCCTCTTCTCTTCCTGCCTTCAGTCTTTCCCAGCATCAGGGTCTTTTCCAAGGAGTCAGTTCTTTGCATCAGGTGGCCAAAGTATTGGAACTTCAGCATCAATCCTTCCAATGAATGTTCAGGACTGATTTCCTTTAGGATTGACTGGTTGGATCTCTTTGCAGTCCAAGGGACTCTCAAGAGTCTTCTCCAACATCACAATTCAAAAGCATCAATTCTTCAGTGCTCAACTTTGTGGCCCAACTCTCATGGTTTCTAAGGAACACTAATTTCACAAGCCACACTATCAAAAAGGTTTCCATGGTCAACTAAGTTTAGGAAACCCTGCATATTGGATCCACCACCACCCTCCTGATTATCCTTTTGGAAATTTACACTGTGCAGAGATAGCATTGTAAAGGTTTTAAGAGGCTTCAAACCTGTTGAGTTTTATTTAGCATAGCTTTTTACAATAGAAATACTTGTAATTGGATCTGAAAATATGTAATGATATCTGCACTTTAACTTCAGCATGGACTTAAACTGCGGCCCTAAAAGAATGGCCCACAGCCAACATTGCTGATCAGCCAACATTTTAAATGCCAGAAGTGATTATTTCAAATGCTTCTCTTGGTGCTTACCGGGAGGTCCAGTGGTTAAGGCTGCACTTCCACTGCAGCAGGCATGGGATCAGAAAACTAACATCCCACGTGCTGCACGGCATGGCCAAAAAAAAAACACAAACAACAATTTTGGCAGAGTAAATATTAGACATTTTTTGATGAAAATAATGGCTGATTAACTAGCCTAACAAATGATAGAAATGAATTTTCACTGGTGAAATGAAGGTTATTAGGATATGTAAATTGGCTACAATCTGATACTTGGCTTTCATTATAACCTGGCAGCAAAGTTGCATGGAGTTAATGACCCTCACTCACTGCAACCTTTTTCAGTGACTACTATTATCTACTGAAAAAACTGAAAGAGTCAGGCATTCCCAAATTTTCTTTGCAAAACAATATTTAAAAAAACAACCAAACAACCCAAAAACAGGTGTCATGGATTGGAGAGTACAGATGAATAAGTGAAGGGTGATATCTGAGGCAAGAATTCCAAATAAAGTGAAGATAAAAGCATGACTTCCCCTGAGTCTACAGATGACTATGTATTAGTTCCTCTGATTGTATTACCTCAGGCAGAAGACAATGGCTAGAGAAAATGAGTCTGTAGGGGACTTGTCCAAGGCACCTGCCTGGAAATTAGTCAGAGATATCCACAACTCCCACATATCCTCTCGACTCCATCCATGATAGAATTGTCAGAAGAAAATAGTGCTGCTGCCACGTTAATGCATCTGTGATTCATGGAGCCCAGGGTAAGCAAAAATGAAAACTTCTAACTGTTCTATGTGCTAATGAGTGTTGTGAACTGACTTAAGCATGTTTGGCTGATTACAGAAATCAGATTCTTTTGGGGAACCTCTAATATTTAGGTCAGGGCTAGAACTCTCCTCTTCTCATAACCTGCCTTCCAGGTAACAATGACGTCAAGGATCAGTTAGCATTCTGCTACACAAACACCAGCAATGGTTATTGCAGCTGCCCTTATTAGCTTGATGAAGTCCAAACTCTGTTCTATCAAAAATGGGCTCAACCCGCATCTTTCAGAAACAGTTTACTTTAGGTAAACTCAATAAATTCTAATGGTGGAATTCAGCCTTACTTCCTAGTGAGAGTCAGTGAACAGTAATACTCAGGGAATTCTACTGGGCAAGGAGTACATTGGGATCCTAAATCTAAGGGGTCATGACAAAGAGTGTGGACTACTGGTCTCATTAAATACTTTGACCTTGTTCAGGCTGGCACAGAAATGCAGGTACAAAATCCCCAGAGAGCCTGAACACCTTGACTACCACTTGTTGCACTGAAGAAAAATTTATTTCTATAGTTAATTACACTACTTAACCAGGTCCCTTTTTTTGATCTAAGAGAAATACAGCAGAAGCACTTGTAGCTTTTTAAAGCTTACTATAAATCTCAGGAGTATATGCTCAGTTCAGATAGAATGTAGATTTAAATTAAGAAAACCTTCTATTTCAACCACAATGGGGTAACTTGTCCTCGACCCATCTTTCTATCATTAAACAACTGGATGCATGCATGAATGACTATTTTCAGATGTTGAAGAGAAGGGAGTTGTAATGATCCCTGAAAGAAGGAAACAAACAAGGTAAACTAAGAGATCACCCAGCTCTGTGCCTGGAGGCACTTTTGAGACTGCGGCACAAACGGGAAACCCAAGTACAGCATGGCCCCCTCCTGAGCTGAGTACCACCAGGGAGAAGGGAGCTACATGAAAAAACCTACAGATTGGTCCCTTGGTCTCTGTGTCCTAGCCTGCTCATTCCCTGGATGCAGTTTCATGGGGCTAGACAAAGGAGAACTACTACTGAAGAAAGAAAAACCACCAGGGAGCTGTGAGCTGAACAACTATTAGAGATTCGGAGAGGTGGAAGATATTAGCCTCTGGGCATTCAGTGGTGACCCTAGGAAGGTGATGCCTTAGGAGCCTACTAACCCTAGTCTCTTGAGGGCCTACTAGGGGCTAGGGAGTAAATAACACAGGGTGTTTCTACCCTTTACGTAACAGAGGACTTTTCCCGAATCTCATGACAGTTTGGATTATGCAACTTTGGGTGTAGGAGTAAAGACAGAGCTGAATTCTTCCACCAAATATAAATAGAAAGGAGGTGGGACAATGGTGAGAAGGGATTCGGGAGAAACAGATAGAGTGGCAGGTACACCTGGGCCAGGGAGCAGAAAGTCCATGGGTCAAGTTTTTGGTGGCTAAAACAGCTACAGAAGGAACATTGAAGAAAGAAATACCTAATAGAGATTTAAAAAAAAAATGAGATGAGGAGTGAGAGGAGTTGTGCAATGCAAACTCATCTTGTTCATTTCCCCTTTGATATTTTTAGCAACTTTACATACTTTTGTGCAAGAGAATTCTCTTTAGCAATTTCAGAGTTGACAGGCATTAAACTGTGAAACCAGCTTGACCCAGCATGAAACAGAGATAACATATAACAGATGTAAGGACCAGGGGAAAAGGAGATAGCTGCTGACTGCATGGACCTGCAACAACCCTGGCAGGGAGGTGAGGTTTTCTCCAGCACCTCAGGCCAAACTCGAGGAACCCACCTGCTCCCTCACTGACATGTCATACAGTGCAGCATCCCACCCCACTCTTCAGTACGTTTGCAGTTCTCCTTGAAATGAGAAACTTTGTGGGGAATAGTGGTCTAGGATAGGAAGTTTTATTTTCCATTAAATTCTCCTTTGTAGAAAAAGAAAAACATCTCTATGCTAGTGTTTAGAACATAACAAACTCTACATGTTTCCAATACTTTTTTTACTCTAGGTAGCATTAAAAAAAACTGCTCTTACTCTGGCAACCTCAATGTTGGCTCTGGAAAATGTCATTTCTAATTGTGCCTTGGCATACTGAGTATCAAGGAACATTTATGTAGGGATCAGTTTTCTTTGAAGGAATCATCTTTTTTTTTTACATATGTTACTGAATTCCCCTTCTTCAGTGCACCAACATCCTTAAGTGACAAATGAAAACTGTGCTTTCCCAGTGGAGTGAATGAATTCTTAAACCAGAGCTTCCAAAAGGCTGAGAGAATATGAATTGGTCTTCTTGCCTGGTCCTGAGTAACATTTCTTCTTGTTTATGAAACAAGGAGGCTTCTGTTGACTTGCAGAACTCTCCACATCCAAGCCTCTGAGAACATGAAAAGCAGCTTGCTAGATGCAGAGAATGGACTTATGGACACAGTGGGGGAAGGAAAGGGTGGGACAAATTGAGAGGGTAGCATTGATATATATATACAATGCTGCTGCTAAGTCGCTTCAGTCGTCTCCGACTCTGTGCGACCCCATAGCAGCCCATGTGTAAAATAGATACCTAGTAGGAAGCTGCTGTATAACACAGGGAACTCAGCTCAGTGCTCTCTGATAAACTAGAGAGGTGGAGTGGCAGTGGGGTGAGAGGGAGGCTCAAGAGGTAGGGGATATATGTATACTTATATCTGATTCATGGTGATGTACAGCAGAAACCAACACAACATTGTATAAAGCAATTATCCTCCAATTAAAAAAAAAAAAAACAGCTTGCCAGGAAGGAGATGCCCTTCATGGATCACTGCCTTGTCATGGCAAAGGGGCTTACATAACTCAGGAAAGTTCTGAGCCATGTCTTTCAGGTCACCCAAGATCACAGTGGAGAGTTCAACATCAGAGTAATCCAAGGTCATAGTGGAGAGCTCTGACAAAACGTGGTTCACTGGAAGAGGAAATGGCAACCCACTCCAGTATCTTTGCTGCGAGAACCCCATGAACAATATGATAAGGCAAAAAGATATGATACTGGAAGATGAGTTCCCCAGGTCAGAAGGTGCCCAGTATGCTACTGGGGAAGAATGAAGGACAATTATGAAGTGCTCCAGAAAGAATGAAGTGACTGGGCCAAAGCAGAAATGATGCTCAGCTGTAGTTGTGCCTGGTGGTGAAAGTAAAGTCTGATGCTGTGAAAAACAAGATTGCATAGAAACATGGAATGTTAGGTAGGTGAATCAAGGTAAATATGACATGGTCAAGCAGGAGATGGCAAGAGTGAACATCAACATCTTTAGGAATCAGTGAACTACAATGGACCAGGATGGGTGAATTTAATTCAGATGAACATTATATCTACCACCGTGGGCAAGAATCCCTTAGAATAAATGAAGTAGCCCTCATAGTCAACAAAAAATGTCTGAAATACAGTACTTGGGTGCAATCTCAAAACCAATAGAATGAACTCAGTTCATTTCCAAGACAAAGCCATTCAACATTACAGTGATCCAAGTCTATGTCCCAAGCACTGATGCCAAATAAGCTGAAGTTGAATGGTTTTATGAAGACCTACAAGACCTTCTAGAACTAACACTAAATAAAGGTGTCCTTTTCATCATAGGGAACTGGAAAGCAAAAGTAAGAAGTCGAGTGATACCTGGAGTAACAGGCAAGTTTGGCCTTGGAGTACAAAATGAAGCAGGGCAAAGGCTAACTGAGTTTTGCCAAGAGAACACACTGGTCATAGCAAACATCCTCTTTCAACAACACAAGAAACAACTCTACACATGGAGATCACCAAATTGTCAATACCAAAATCAGATTGATTGTATTCTTTGTGGCCGAAGATGGAGAAGCTCTATACAGTCAGCAACAAAAAAAAAAGACCTGGAAATGACTGTAGCTCAAATCACGACCTCCTTATTACAAAATTTAGGCTTACACTGAAAAAAGTAGGGAAAACCACTAGGCCATCCAGGTATGACCTAAATCAAATCCCTTATGCTCATACAGTGGAAGTGATGAATAGATTCAAGGGAGTAGATCTGATAGAGTGCCTAAAGAACTACGGACAGAAGTTCGTAACTCTGTACAGGAGGCAGTGACCAAAACCATCCAGAAGAAAAATATAAACGCAAGTAGGAAAAATGGTTGTCTGAGGAGGCTTTACATATAGCTGAGAAAAGAAGAGAAGCAAAATTCAAGGGATAAAGGGAAACATATACCCAACTGAATGCAGAGTTCCAGAATAGCAAGGAGAGGTAAGAAGGCCTTCTTAAATGAACAGTGCAAAGAAGTAGAGGGAAAAATAGAATGGGAAAGGTTAGAGATCTCTTCAAGAAAATTGGAGCTATCAAGGGAGCATTTCATTCAAGGATGGGCACAATAAAGGACAGAAGTGGCAAGGACCTAACGAAGCAAAAGAGATTAAAAGAGGTGGCAAGAATATACAGAAGAACTATACAAAAAAGGTCTTAATGACCTGGATAAGGATGATGGTGTGGTCACTCAACCTAGAGCCAGACATCCTGGAATGTGAAGTCAAGTGGGCATTAGGAAGCATTACTACAAACAAAGCCAGTGGAGGTGATGGAATTCCAGGTGAGCTGTTTCAAATCCTGAAAGATGATGCTGTTTAAGTGCCGCATTCAAGATAGCAGCAAATTTGGAAAACTCAGCAGTGGCCACAAGACTGGAAAAGATCAGTTTTATTCAATTCCCCAAAGATGGCAATGCCAAAGAATGTACAAATCACCATACAATTGTGTTCATTTCGCATGCTAGTAAGGTTATGCTCAAAATTCTTCAAACTAGGCTTCAGCAGTATGTGAAACAAAAACTTCCAGATGTTCAAGCTGGATTTAGAAAAGGCAGAAGAGCCAGAGATCAAATTGCCAACTGCCAACATCCCTTGGGTCACAGAGAAAGCAAGGGAGTTCCAGAAAAACAACTACTTATGCTTCATTGACTACACCAAAGCCTTTGACAATGTGGATCACAACAAACTGGAAAATTCTTAAAGAGATGGGAATACCAGACCATCTTACTTGTCTCCTGAGAAACCTGTATGCAGGTCAAGAAGCAGTTAGAACTGTACATGGAACAATGGCCTGGTTCAAAATTGGGAAAGGAGTACGTCAAGGATATATATTGTCACCCTGATTATTTAACTTATATGCAGAGTACATCGTGTGAAATGCCAGGTGGATGAAACATAAGCTGGAATCAAGATTGCTGGGAGAATTATCAGCAACCTCAGATTTGCAGATGATACCACTCTAATGGCAGAAAGTGAAGAGAAACAGAGAGTCTCTTGATGAAGGTGAAAGAGGAGACTGAAAAAACTGGCTTAAAACTTAATATTTTAAAAAATTAAGATCATGGCATCTTATTCTATCACTTCATGGCAAATAGATGGGGAAAAAGTGGAAGCAGTGACATTTTATTTTCTTAGGCTCCAAAATCACTGTGGATGTTGATTGCAGCCATGAAATTAAAAGACACTTGCTCTTTGGAAGAAAAGCTGTGACAAATCTAGATAGTGTATTAAAAAGCAGAGACATCCCTTTGCTGACAAAGGTCTGTCTAGTCAGAGCTATGGTTTTTCCAATAGTCATATACGGATGTGAGAACTGGACCGTAAGGAAGGCTGAGCACTGAAGAATTGATGCTTTCAAACTGTGGTGCTGGGAAATACTCTTGAGAGTTTGTTGGACATCAAGGAGATCAAACCAGTCTATCCTAAAGGAAATCAACCCTGAATATTCATTGGAAGGACTGATGCTGAAGCTGTAGCTCCAATACTTTGGCCATCTGATGCAAAGAGATGACTCATTGGAAAAGACCCTGATGCTGGGAAAGATTGAAGGCAAAGAGAAAAGACGGCGACAGAGAATGAGATGGTTAGATAGCATCACCAACTCAATGGACATGTATCTGAGCAAACTCAGGGAGATAGTGAAGGACAAGGAAGGTGGACACGCTGTAGCCCATGGGGTTGCAAAGAGTCAGACAGGACTTAGCAGTGCAACAACAGAAGGAGACAGGGCATGGCAAACTAAATGTTTTTACAAACTGAGGTGTTTCCCCTTGACCCATATCTGCCTACTGTTTAGAGGTCATTTTTAAATCTACCTTCTCAGGATCTGTGAATTTTCTGGTTCACACCCTCCTCTCAGACGAGCATGGGGTTGGGATGGTGGGATCTAGAGTTTTGACTCAGGTGGGGAGTTTTGGCCCGCATGGGTTTTTGAAAATGGGCATGTCCATGGGCTTAAGAATATGGATCTAAGGGAGGCTGGGGGAAAATATGCACCTCCACTATCATAACCTCCAATGGAAGGTGAGGATGATTATCAAACAGATTGAGTTGTTGCTGACTCTGGAGCATTCAGAGAGAAAGAAAGAATCAGATAATAGACACAAAGCAGCAGGCAAGAGAACCCAGGATGGACATGTGGATGTGAGATGAACCATGACAGGAAGCTGACCTGGAAGATTCTCTGCGATCATTTCTTTGGTAGATGGGAGGTGAACCATTAGGGATGCTGTTTTTTATGGGTTGAATTGTGTTCACTCCCAAATTCTTATGGGGGACTCCTAATACCTAGTATCTCAGAATGTGACCTCATTTGGAGACAGGGTTGCTACAGAGGTAATTAAGTTAATATGAGGTCATTAGAGTAGACCCTCGATGGTTCAGCGGGTATAGAATATGTCTGCAATGCAGGAGACACAGGAGACGTGGGTTTGATTCCTGGGTTGGGAAGATCCCCTGGAGGAGGAAATGGCAACCCACTCCAATATTCTTGCCTGGAAAATCCCATGGACAGTGGAGCCTGGTGGTCTACAGTCCATAAGTTGCAAAGGATCAGACACAATTGAGCAACTAACACACAACTTAATCCAGTGATTGGTGCTGAGGGCATTTGGCACAGACATGCATACAGAAGAATGCCACCTGAAGCTGAAGGCAGAAACAGAGATCAGGGTGATGCTTCTATACACCAAGAAATTCCAAAAACTGTCGGCAAAACTCCAGAAGCTAGGGGAGAGGCGGTAAGAGATTCTTTCTCACAGCCCTCAGAAGGAGCCAATCCTGTTAACACGTCAGACGTGCAGCCTCCAGAGATATGAGACAACAAATTTCTGTTGTTTAAGCTATCAACTTTGTGATACTGTTATAGCAGGCCTGGCAAATAAGTACAGATGCTGAAGGATTTTAGACACAAGCACCTAATTATAACCTCTCTGCTTTTAGAGATGAGAAGCAATGGGAAGTCAAATTAAAAAACAGAAGCACACCTGTTTAGTGATTATCCTCTCACAGTAACATTTATCAGATCAAAATCCTTAAAAAATTGCAAATAGAACTGCCTTAAGACCCAGCAATCCCACTGCTGGGCATACACACTGAGGAAACCAGAATTGAAAGAGACACGTGTACCCCAATGTTCATCGTAGCACTGTTTATAATAGCCAGGACATGGAAACAACCTAGATGTCCATCAGCAGATGAATGGATAAGAAAGCTGTGGTACATATACACAATGGAGTATTACTCGGCCGTTAAAAAGAATACATTTGAATCAGTTCTGATGAGATGGACGAAACTGGAGCCGATTATACAGAGTGAAGTAAGCCAGAAAGAAAAACACCAATACAGTATACTAACACATATATATGGAATTTAGAAAGATGGCAATGATGACCCTGTATCCAGGACAGCAAAAAAGACACAGATGTGTATAGTGGACTTTTGGACTCAGAGGGAGAGGGAGAGGGTGAGATGATTTGGGAGAATGGCATTGAAACATGTATAATATCATGTAAGAATCGAATTGCCAGTCTATGTCCGATGCAGGATACGGCACGCTTGGGGCTAGTACATGGGGATGACCCAGAGAGATGTTGTGGGGAGGGGGGTGGGAGGGGGTTCATGTTTGGGAACGCATGTATACCCGTGGTGGATTCATGTCAATGTATGGCAAAACCAATACAGAATTGTAAAGTAAAATAAAAAATAAATTAAAAAAAAAAAAAGAGTTCATGATCTGAGCCACAGTCAAAAAAAAAAAAAAATCAATGATAATTCTGAAAGTGAAAGTGTTAGTCGTATCCAACTCTTTGTGACCCCATGGACAGTACCTCTGTCCATGGAATTCTCCAGGTATGAATACTGGAGTGGGTTTCCCTTCTCCAGGGGATCTTCCTGACCCAGGGATCGCACTTGGGTCTCTTGCATTGCAGGCAGAGTCTTTACTGTCTGAGCCACCAGGGAAGGTGATGGCTTCATATTCCACTGAATCCAAACTGTCATTTTCAGATGTGGAAACCATAGCCTGGAGAGCAGGAGGGTCCTGATAAGGTCACATGGTGAGACAGAGGTCCACAGTAGACTCCTGTACTAGTCCACTAGGGCTACCATAACAAAACACCAGGGACTGCATGGCTTATACAACAGAAATGAATCTTCTCACAGTTCTGGAGACTAGAACTCAAAGGCTGAGATGTCAGCAGGTTTGGTTTTTTCTGAAACTTCTCTCCTAGGCTTGCAGATGACTGCCTTTTGGTCTGTCTCCACATGATCTTTCCTCTGTGCAGGCACATATCTGGTGTCTGTGAGTCTAAATTTTCTCTTATAGAGATACTGGTCAGATTGGATTAGGGCATAGCGTGATGCCTCATTTTAACTTAGTCTTTAAAAGTCCGATCTCCACATACACATTCTGAAACACTAAGGGTTAGGGCTTCAACATATAAATTTTGGGGGCATGCGATCCAGCCCATAATATTCTGCTTCCCCCAATTCATGTCCTTTCACATGCAAAATACATTCACCCTCCAATTCCAACAGCCCCAAAGTCTTGACTCTGAACATCAACTCTAAATCCCAAATCTCATCTAAATATCTAAATCAAGTATGGGTGAGACTTGAGGTATGATACATCCTGAAGCAAAATTCCTTTCCAGCTATGAACCTGTGGAATCAGAGAAGTTGTCTGCTTGTTTTGTGATTAATACGTGATCTATCCTTGAAAATGTTCTGTGAACACTTGAGAAGAATATATATGCTGCTGCTGTGGGTGGGATGTTCTATATCCAACTGTGAGGTCTATTTGGTCTATACTGTTCTTAAAGTCCACTGTTTCTTTGTTGATTTTTCTGTCTGGCTACTCTAGCCACTATTAAAAGTGAGGTATTGAATCTCTATATACTATAATATTAGAGTATTGCTGTCTGTTTCTTCTCTAGTTCTGTCAATGTTTGCTTCATACACTGAGGGCTCTGATATTGAAAGGAGATTGTATCTTCCTGTTGAACTGATCTTTTATCATTATATAACATTTTTCTTAGTCTCTTGTTACAGGTTATTTTTGGGGACAGTTTTTGACTCAATGCCTATCTTGTCTGACAAAAGTATAGCCACTCATGCTGTTTTCTGGTTATAATTTGCATGGAATATCTTTTTCCATATCTTCACTTTCAGTCTACGTGTGTCTTTAGACCTAAAGTGAGCTCCTTGTTGATAGTTTATCAATTTTGTTATACCTTATTCTTATATCCATTCATCCATTCTGTGTCTTTTGATTAGGGAATTTAATTCATGTACATTTAATGTAATTATTGTAAAAGGATTTATTATTGCCATTTTGTTGTTTTGTTTGCTTTGTAGTTCTTTCATCTTTTTTCCCTTGCTTTTCTCATATTTCATTTATTTTCTATATTGATATGCTTTGATTTCTTTCTCTTTTTCTTTCGTGTAGCTTCTATAGGTATTTTCTTTATAGTTACCATCAGTTCAGTTCAGTTCAGTTGCTCGGTTGTGTCCTTTTTGTGACCCCATGAATCGCAGCATGCCAGGCCTCCCTGTCCATCACCAACTGCCGGAGTTCACCCAAACTCATGTCCTTCAAGTCAGTGATGCCATCCAGCCATCTCATCCTCTGTCGTCCCCTTCTCCTCCTGCCCCCAATCCCTCCCAGCATCAGGGTCTTTTCCAATGAGTCGAATCTTTGCATGAGGTGGCCAAAGTATTGGAGTTTCAGCTTCAGAATCAGTCCTTCCAATGAACACCCAAGACTGATCTCCTTTAGGATGGACTGGTTGGACCTCCTTGCAGTCCAAGGGACTCTCAAGAGTCTTCTTCTACACCACAGTTCAAAAGCATCAATTCTTTGGCGCTCAGCTTTCTTCACATAGCGCTTACCATAGTCTTATAAAGTTTAAGTTGATGAGAACTTACTTTCAATCACATATAAAAACTCTACATGTTTACTTCTCTCCGTACCACAGTGAAAGTGAAAGTGATTTCGCTCAGTCGTCTCCGACTCTTTGCAATCCCATGGACTGTAGCCTACCAGGCTCCTCCATCCATGGGATTTTCCAGGAGGCAAGAGTACTGGAGTGGGTTGCCATTTTCTTCTCTGGGGGATCTTCCCAACCTAGGGATTGAACTCAGGTTTCCCACATTGCAGGCAGACACTTTACCATCTGATCCACCAGAACAATTTCCTGTACCACATGTACTTGGTTATTAATGCCACAATTTATATCTGTTTGTCCTGTGTGCCCATTAACATCTTTAAAGTTACAGTTATTCTTAATATCTACCATCATTACAATAATATTCTGTATTTATCCATATATTTATCTTTATCAACAAGCTTTGCACTCTTATGCTACTATATTGTTGCTGTTTAACATCTTTTTATTTCAAATTGAAGAACTCCTTTTAGTATTTCTTATAAGGTGGGTTTAATGGTGATGAACTTCCTCAGCTTTTGTTAATCTGGAAAAGTCTATCTGTTATTCATTTTTGAAAAACAGTTTTGCTGAATATACTATTTTTTGTTGGCAGTTTATTTCAAAAACTCTGAATATATCTTGCCACTCTCTTCTGGCCTGAAAATTTTCGCTAAAAAGTTTGCTGATAGTTATACGGAGATTCCCTTATACTTCCCTCGTGGCTCAGACGGTAAAGCGTCTGTCTACAATGTGGGAGACCTGGGTTCGATCCCCGGGTTGGGAAGATCCCCTGGAGAAGGAAATGGCAATCCACTCCAGTACTATTGCCTGGAAAATCCCATGGACAGAGGAGTCTGGTAGGCTACAGTCCATGGGGTCGCAAAGAGTCAGACACGACTGAGCGACTTCACTTTCTTTCTTTCCCTTATACATACAGGTTGTCTCTCTCCTGATGCTTTTAAGATTCTCTCCTTGTCTCTAAACTTTGACAATTTAATTATAATGTGTTTCAGTATGGTCTCTTTGGATTCATCGTGTTCACCTTATTTAAAGCTCTCTAGGGTTGGCAATGGCACCCCACTCCAGTACTCTTGCCTGGAGAATCCCATGGGTGGAGGAGCATGGTGGGCTGCAGTCCATGGGGTCACGAAGAGTCGGACACGACTGAGCGACTTCACTTTGACTTTTCACTTTCATGCATTGGAGAAGGAAATGGCAACCCACTCCAGTGTTCTTGCCTGGAGAATCCCAGGGACAGGGGAGCCTGGTGGGCTGCTGTCTATGGGGTCACACAGAGTTGGACACGACTGAAGTGACTTAGCAGCAGCAGCAGCAGGGTTCCTGGACCTGGAATGAGTTTGTCTAAGTGCTTTTGCCATTGACTAAAAAAATCTACAGAATCTGAATACCTGAATAATACCTCTGAATAATTATCAGAGTCAAACAGAAAACATATTCTTGAAAGGGAGGAAATGAAACAAAACCACCCATTTTACACTTTGATTACAGGCTAGCCTTGGTGATGAAAAGAAAGTCAGTATAAATTAATCAGGAATCCTAATAACAACAGTCTTATGTTGCTAAAGAAGAAAAAAATCTGCATTTACATATAAGAAGAAAAACATTTACATATACTTTTTTACATACAAGTTTTCTCTCAGAAGTTGCTTTAAGGTTGTCAGCATCTAACCTTTCTTTTAAAGTTGCTGCTAGATTGTTTTCACAAAAGGAGAAATTAGTCAGGAAACAGAAAGCAGAGCCAAAGGGAGAGAAAGAGAGGTGGGGGGAGGGGGTAAGGAGGAGAGTGTGACATGGGGGATGGGAATGAAGTGGTATGATTGGGTGGGTTTACTATCCTGCTCCTGGGTTCCCTGAGGTAGGGAAAGTTCCAGGAATAGACACTGACTTGAGAGCCTCCTATGAGAATTCTTTCATACTAATTGGGCCTTTTTCAAATTGTTAAACAATTGAAGTTTATCTGTTTATCCATGTTCTAATTCTCTTTCACTTCTGGATTATGTAACACCAAGCCAAAGAAAATGGCCAACCAAAGAAAACGAATAAATTTTTCTTCATGTTTTGGCAACTGTATTTATAAGTTAAAGATCTAGATATGAGAAAGAGTTTGATAAAAGTGAAGTTGCAATTAGAAAATGGACTGCCACAGAAACATACTTACTGGTCTCTCCTGGGTGAGATTTCAAGTTAATATATTTTCAGCAGAATGAATCACATATCTTCATGGTTACTAGTCAAGTGGATATTGCTCTGGGTAACAGAAATGTTGCTGTACTTTCTGCCAGCATAATTGGTGAGAATGCCCCTGAATTCAGATTAGAGGATTATGTACTGCTGTTACCTCCAATACTGATATACCACTTTGTTTTGCAGTCATATTCAGGTCACTGCTCATGGTATTGAGAACTTTCTTTTCAATGCAGATGATAAGCAAACAGTTCGGTTCAGTTGCTCAGTCGTGTCTGAATCTTGGCGACCCCATGAACCGCAGCATGCCAGTCCTCCCTGTCCATCACCAACTCCTGGAGTTCACCCAAACCCATGTCCATTGTGTCAGTGATGCCACCCAACCATCTCATCCTCTGTCATCCCCTTCTCCTCATGCCCTCAATCTTTCCCAGCATCAGGGTCTTTTCAAATGAGTCAGCTCTTTGCAGCAGGTGGCCAAAATATTGGAGTTTCAGCTTCAACATCAGTCCTTCCAATGAACACCCAGGACTGATCTCCTTTAAGATAGACTAGTTGGATCTCCTTGCAGTCCAAGGGACTCGCAAGAGTCTTCTCCAATACCACAGTTCAAAAGCATCTATTCTTCTGTGCTCAGCTTTCTTTATAGTCCAACTCTCAGATCCATACATGACTACTAGAAAAACCATAGCCTTGACTAGACGAACCTTTGTTGACAAAGTAATGTCTCTGCTTTTGAATATGCTGTCTAGGTTGGTCATAACTTTCCTTCCAAGGAGTAAGCGTCTTTTAATTTCATGGCTGCAGTCACCATCTGCAGTTATTTGGACCCCCCCAAAATAAAGTCAGCCACTGTTTCCACTGTTTCCCCATGTTTTTGCCATGAAGTAATAGGACCAGATGCCATTATCTTCGTTTTCTGAATGTTGAGCTTTAAGTCAACTTTTTCACTCTCTTCTTTCACTTTCATCAAGAGGCTTTTGAGTTCCTCTTTACTTTCTGCCATAAGGGTGGTGTCATCTGCATATCTGAGGTTATTGATATTTCTCCCGGCAATCTTGATTGCAGCTTGTGCTTCTTCCAGCCCAGTGTTTCTCATAATGTACTTTGCATATGAGTTAAATAAGTAGGGTGACAATATACAGCCTTGACGTATTCCTTTTCCTATTTGGAACCAGTCTGTTGTTCCATGTCCAGTTCTAACTGTTGCTTCCTGACTTGCATACAGGTTTCTCAAGAGGCGGGTCAGGTGGTCTGGTATTCCCATCTCTTTCAGAATTTTCCACAGTTTATTGTGATCCACACAGTCAATGGCTTTGGCTTAGTCAATAAAGCAGATAAGTGAACAAAATGGTTTAATTTATATTAAACAGAGAAGTAGAGGCTATTATTATCTTTTGCAAGATCACTTCTCTTTTTCTTTGCCCATGCCTCATGGCTTGCAGATCTTAGTTCCCTAACCAGAAATTGAAACTGGGCAATGACAGTAAAAGCACCAAGTTCTAACTACTGGACCACCAGAGAATTCCCTGGATGATCACATTTTAATCTGAGTGAAATCTATGGAAAAACATGAACAAAACCATATATGCATCAAATGTGAAATGAATTCCTTAAACACAAAAGTTCATGGCCATAATGTAAAAGAAACAACAATAAAATAGTAACCCCAAAGCAGGCATGAGCCCCACGTCTAGTTTGATTTAGGTCATCTTGGAGACAGTTATCACTTCTAAAACAGAGATAGTAACAAATGCTTAACCTACCTATCTTATAGGGACCCACAGAACCTAAGAATAGGAACCACTTCCACAATAATTTGTCTTCTTTTTCACAGTGACACCTCAAATATTATGCATCACACTCAGTGCCTTGTACTTCTTATTTGTTCTTCCCAACTATTCTGGAAGCTGAGGGCCTCTCCCTTTTTCTCTCTCTCCCTCCCCCTCTTTTTTTCTCTCTCTCTCCCCTTCTCTCTCTCTGTTTTATAGAAAAAGAAATGAAAACTCAGAGACTCTAGGGAATTTGTCCAAGGTATAAGTGAATGAGTCATGAAACATAAGACTTTGAGAAAAATGGAAATTATCCTTCATCAGGAGTTCTAGGGCATTTGACTTTGGACTGATGCTACTTTCACATGATTGTTTACTTGACAAAATCCAGGTAAAAAGCTGAGTGGCTTACTCTTTCACACATTACATAACTTTTTCTTGGGAAATGTTAAAAGAGTAATTATCAAAACTAATAACAATCCTTTACATTTATTTATCTTTGTTTTTTTTTTAGTTTCTTTAAAAAATTTTTTTTAAATTTTTTAACCCTTTACATTTATTTACGTGCTTTCCCAGTTTATATACTAATTTCTCAAATATAATCTTTGCTAGAAAATTTTCTGATTTTTTTTTTTACTTTTAGTTACTAAAAATTATGACTTAGTTGTCTCCTTTATAACCCCCAACAAAGCAAACTAAAATATAAAGGAGAAACATACAGAAAATAACTTTTACTACACCACTTTAAACAACTGGCCAAAGTCAACATCATCAGTAAAGGGATAAAGCAACATCATGGACTTCCTGGTATGAGGCACAGAGAAGACAGCAACACTTGAGTGATATTCCTCACAAAGACAAGTAATCCATGGTTAGACAGTCAGACAAACCCATGCTGAGGGACATTCCACAAAATAACTGGCCCACACACTTCAAAAATGTTTATGTCCTAAAACACAGGAGATCTGAGGAACCGTTTCAGATTAATGGAGACATAAATGACATATTAATTGTATGCAATGCATGATCCAAGATTTTCATTTGTTATAAAAGACATCAGAATAACTTGCCACATCAGAATAAGATCTGTATATTAGATAGCAAAATTGAACAGTGTTAATTTCCTGGTTTTCATTATTGTGTGATTATACAAAAGAATGTACAAAGGTATTTAATGGTAATAGGTATCATGCCTCAAATTTATTTTCAAATATTTCAGAATGGATATTGAGAAAGAAAAGTGAAGCAAATGCACTAAAATATTAACATTTGGGAAACTGGGATGAAGAGCATTCAGGAATTCTTTGTAATAATCTTGCAACTTCTCTGTAAGACAGAAATTCTATCAAAAAAAAAAAAAAAAATTTAAAGCACCTATGCAGGTTTATCTTGGGAAGTTTCCCTGTCTTCTGCCTCTTACACCTTTCTAGGCCCAGGCATGGAATTGGTTATTTTTCCAAGATGCCCTGGTCTGTTTTGGTGGAAAGATGGCATTATAAACTATAACATGTATACTAAATGTACATAGTAGTGCAGTCCATCTGGGATGCCAGTTTTAGAAAACAATTTTAGTGGATTATCCTAGAAAAGATACATTTTGCTTCCTTTCAAGGCATGTGTTTATACTGATCTTTCAAATTCAGTTCTAACACTATTGTGTTATTTCTTATTTTCTATAATTATTTCCATTTCTTTTATGCTGAAACAAAATCTTGATTTTTAACAAAATAAATATTATTGCTAATAGTTTTTACCTAACTATAAAAAGAAAATGATTCTGAAACAATAATACCATTAATACAAACGATAAGATGATAGGGACTTGCCTGGTTGTACAGTGGTAAAGAATCTGGCTGCCAGTGCAGGGGACACAGGTCCAGCCTATGATCCAGGAAAATTCCACATGTCCCATACCCCACAGGGCAACTCAGCTTGTGTGCCACGACTGCTGAATCCCAAGTGCCCTAGATCCCATGCTCCGCAACAAGAGGAGCAACCGTGCCAGAAGGCCACGAACCACAGCAGAGTGGCCCAGCTCTTCACAACTAGAGAAAGCCTGAGCACAGCCACAAAACCCAGCATAGCTGAGAATAAATAATATATATATATTCAAGAGAGATGATAGGATGAAGTTCACAATTTTCTTTCACTTGTTGTTATACATCTCACTATGAATACATTGTGAGCTTATTTTGGCCTACAGTCATTCACAATCACTCATTTCTTAACATGTTATAAAACACCTAATGTGTGATTGTTTGTTCCTTTTCAATTTGAGGTTGTTCATATTCCTATGGTGACATTCTCAGGTTTTAGAAGAACTTTAGCTTTATTTCAGAGAAGAACAAAAGTCCCTTAAGAGACAGGAGGGGAAAAGTCAGCTACTGAATCTGTATAGTTCTGTGTATAAATTTCATTCAAGCCACCATCACCAGTAACTAAATGAATGATATGTTTAAGATTCAAATGCATAAGTCCCAGCAGGGTAAACCAATTCTGCCTTTAATATTCTATAATTATAAAGTATTAATATGTTATTATATCTAAGTTCCTGTGGAATTAAATATGTAAAAACAAAAATTACTTCACATGTAAAGGCCAAGTTGCTCCCAGTTACACTTACTCAGTCTCAGAATCATTGCAACTTGTTAGATTCAAATTATTTGATAAAGCAGTTGCTCTGTCCTCTATCCTAGGCTTAGCCTGAGGATGGAGCTACTTCATGTTGACTATTTCTAGTTTCCAACTATGAAGGTCAAATCTTCCAGGTATTGAGTCCGTTATTTCCAGAGTGGTTCTTCCAAAATGTTTTGAGACTTTAGAGATAATGCCTTGAAGGCTCAAACTTATTATGAGGCAACCTCATGTATGGGATCCTGGAGTCTCAGGGGATAGTTAACTAGAGGCTCCTAAGGGGTCAGAACAGGGAGGATCTAGGGGATTTGGGGAGCAGAGGAAGAGAGAAGCCTAACTGACCTGATTTATGCTCTAGTCAAGTGTAGGGTAGGGTGGAGGCCAGAGGATAGTCTTGGGGGCCATTTTCCAGAATTTTAAAGGTACTTGAGGTGTTCACTTAAACTTTTTCCTTGAGTTTCTCAGTGAAGTCTTGGGTAGTAAGCTTCATCTCCCCCAACTACATACATACACACCCCATCAATCCATCTAGGCAAGAAAAGCATTTTCCATGATTTTCCTTAGATGTTTCAAGATCTGTTGACGATTTCTGAGACTTCTGTTTATCTATTCCAAATTTTAAAATATTTCACATTTGGTGACCATTATCATCCAACATGGATAAGCACAGGTAGGACTCCCTTTTACAATTTTTATTGCAGTATAGTTGACTTACAATGCTTTGCTAGTTTCAAGTGTACAGCAAAGTGACACATATATTCATTTTCAGCTTTTTTTCCATTACAGGTTATTACAAGATATTGCGTATAGTTCCCCGTGTAATTTGTGCACTGGGTATGTCCATAGTAAGTAGTTTGGCTTCAGTGATGCAAGCCAGAAACCATTCTTTTCACAGATTTCACAGAATATACATGAGGTGGAGTGACATAGAGGTTATCTGGGTGTGGGAAAAGGGAGAAGCCATTTTTCCCCCCTCCTTTAGAGGACAGAGCTTTTTGACATGAATGTGGTGCAGGATTGTTGCTGTTGTTTAATCACTCAGTCGTGTCTGACTGTTTGCAACGCCATGGATTGTAGCCCACCAGGCTCCTCTGTCCATGGAATTCTCCAGGCAAGAATATTGGAGCAAGTTGCCATTTCCTTTTCCAGGGGATCTTCCCAACCCAGGGATAAAACCAGCCCAGTTAAGGCAGCCCAGAGGATGAGATGGTTGGATGGCATCACCCACTCAACCGACATTTGAGTTTGAGCAAGTGCCAGGGGTTGGTGATGGATAGGAAAGCCTGGCATGCTGCAGTCCATGGGATCACAAAGAGTCAGAATGACTGAGCAACTGAACTGAACTGAACTGAACTGAAGGCAGCCCTGGAGAGTGGAAAGGAAGCGAAAAACAGAAACAAGACTTTACCTTGTCACTGTTTCTCATCTGGCAGTTTCTTCAGCTAGATCTTGATAGGGATTGCTCCAAGTCTCCCAAGACTGAAAAAAATTTTAAATGTGAAAATTAAACCATCAAGCCAAAATTTCAGAAGAAGGGAGTGACTTGCTAGTCTACTTGGTATCTTCAAATGGTAACTGCTATTTTAACATTCAAGCTGGTTTTAGAAAAGGCAGAGGAACCAGAGATCAAATTGCCAACATCCACTGGATCATCAAAAAAGGAAGAGAGTTCCGGAAAAATACCTATTTCTGCTTTATTGACTATGCCAAAGCCTTTGACTGTGTGGATCATGATAAATTGTGGAAAATTATCTGAAAGAGATGGGAATACCAGACCACCTGATCTGCCTCTTGAGAAGTCTGGATGCAGGTCAGGAAGCAACAGTTAGAACTGGACATCGAGCAACAGACTGGTTCCAAATAGGAAAAGGAGTATGCCAACGCTGTATATTGTCACCCTGCTTATTTAACTTATATGCAGAGTACATCATGAGAAACGCTGGGCTGGAAGAAGCACAGGCTGGAATCAAGATTGCCGGGAGAAATATCAATAACCTCAGGAATGCAGATGACACTACCCTTATGGCAGAAAGTGAAGAACTAAAGAGCCTCTTGATGAAAGTGAAAGAAGAGAGTGAAAAAGTTGGCTCAACATTCAGAAAACTAAGATCATGGCATCTGGTCCCATCATTTCATGGCAAATAGATGGGGAAACAGTGGAAACAGTGGCTGACTTTATTTTTGGGGGGTCCAAAATCACTGCAGATGGTGACTGCAGCCATGAAATTAAAAGACACTTTAC
This sequence comes from Oryx dammah, assembly GCF_014754425.2. Taxonomy (NCBI): domain Eukaryota; kingdom Metazoa; phylum Chordata; class Mammalia; order Artiodactyla; family Bovidae; genus Oryx; species Oryx dammah. Next base: position 62,112,571 of record NW_024070186.1, read on the forward strand.
TCCTTGGAAGGAAAGTTATGACCAACCTAGATAGCATATTGAAAAGCAGAGACATTACTTTGTCAACAAAGGTCCGTCTAGTCAAAGCTATGGTTTTTCCAGTGGTCATGTATGGATGAGAGAGTTGGACTGTGAAGAAAGCTGAGAGCTGAAGAATTGATGCTTTTGAACTGTGGTGTTGGAGAAGACTCTTGAGAGTCCCTGGACTACCAGGAGATCCAACTAGTCTATCCTAAAGGAGATCAGTCCTGGGTGTTCCTTGGAAGGACTGATGTTGAAGCTGAAACTCCAATACTTTGGCCACCTGCTGCAAAGAGCTGACTCATTTGAAAATATCCTGATGCTGGGAAAGATTGAGGGCATGAGAAGAAGGGGATGACAGAGGATGAAATGGTGGGATGGCATCACTCACTCAAAGGACATAAGTTTGGGTAAACAGGGAGTTAGTGATGGACAGGGAGGCCTGGGGTGCTGCGATCCATGGGGTCGCAAATAGTCAGACACAACTGAACGACTGAACTGAACTGAAGCCAAGTTCCTTGAGCTGCTTGTAAAGGGACTCTATGGGAACTAACTTTCTGTGTGATAAGGCTTCTTTTTCCTCCCTCCACCCCCAGGAGCTTTTGTTCCTTCTCAGGGCAGAGCAGGGCCAGTACTTGCCAGCACTTTCATTGTGCAAGAAATCTTTTCTCAAGACACTTCTATCTGTTGGAAAATTGTATAATAAATAAATCCAAAATGTGTGCTCTTTGACTGGCAACCCCAGATAGACAGGACCCCAGCTGTGTCCTGGGGCTGTTGTCTGCCTGTGAGGCTGATATGGGGCTAGTGTTGGCCTGGTGGTGGGCAGGGCAGGGTCCTGGCATAACTGGGGACTGACAGGGGCCTAGGGCAACTGCAGCCTGCTGGCTGCTTGCCTGGGGGGTTCCCAGGACTGGGGCAGATGGGCTGGTGGGGGTGCTGGGTCCCAGCTGCTAAAAAATTTAGAGGAAGGACTCTAAAATGGTGCCAGTCAGCACCTTTGTCCTCACGGTAGAACGAACTCTGCAAAAGGCTGCTGCCAGCATCTATGTTGCCAGGAGCACCTCTCCAAGATCAGTGGGTGGGTCTGGCCCAGGCTCCCTTTAAAAGACTGCTTCTGCCCTGGATCTTGGAGCGTGCGAGCTCCCTATTAGAGCAGAGTCTGTTTTCTGTAGCCCTCTGGCCTTCCTGAAAGTCAGCCCTGCTGGCCTTCAAAGCCAGGAATTCTAAGGGGTTCATCTTCTCCAGGCAGGATGGGGCTAAGGAAACCAATGCGGGGCTTGGGCCCTTCAGCCCTTCACGAGAATCCTTCCAGTTGAGATTATCTTCCTGTTTGTGGGTTGCTTACCTGGAGGTGTGGGTCTTAACAACACCATGCCTTTGCTGCTCCTAGCCTCTTATTGTGGATCCTCTTTTATATCTTTCGTTGTAGATCTTTTCTGTTAGTCTTCAGGTTGTTCTCATCCACAGTTTCTCTGTAAATAGTTGTAATTTTGGTGTGCCCACGGGAGGTGAGCTCAGAGTCTTCCTACTCCACCATCTTGGCAATTTCCCTCTTCCTATCCTTCCGAGTTGCAGCTCCCAAACCAGCTCCTGGTGAAGGGGATCAAAAAACGCACTGGGAAACGCAACCTTGAGCTTGCGGTCTTTCAGCCACGTACGGATGGGCTTTCCTAAGAGCCCACACACCTGTGCTGGGTTTATCATCTTGCATGGGAATAGAGCTCCCTGTCTCAGGCCCTCCATGTGCTCCTTCGTTTTTCTTAAGCGCCTGTATCAGTGCCCTCAGCACACTCCCAGCTCTCTGTAAGTCAGAGCCCACCTGTGTGGGGTTAGAGTCTGGGTCCTTCTACTGCAGCACAAAAGAGAGGGCGTGTAACCACGCTCCCTGAGTTGGTTGCTAAGTGGATCAGCTGGCCCTGGGGCCTGCCACATTGCTAGGAGGTGGATCTTATGCATGTTTTCTCTCCTCTTGCTATGAATAAATGCTGTGTCACTTGAGCTTGGTGTGTGTGTTGTCTGTTCTCAGTGACCTCAAATCACGCACTGGTTTCTTCTCTGGGTGACATGACTGCCCTTTAGCCTTGGCCCCACTCATGTTATACTCTAACCTGCAGCACAGCCTGAGCACCCAGTGGTCACCCAGGTGCTATGATAACCTGAATAATGGCCCCTCAAAGACCTTCACACCCTCAGAAACTGTGAATATCTTACTTTAAATGGTAAGAGTAACTTTGCAATGGGATTAAATTAAGGATCTTGAGTTAAGGAAATGCCTGTGGATTATCCAGGTGGGCCAATGCAATCACAGGGTTTAACAAGAGAGGCTAAAAAGGGTGAGAGTTGTGAAGATGTGATGACAGACAGAGGGAGGAAAAGGAGATGTGATGAGAGGCCACAAGTCAAAAAAGGCAGATAGCCTCTGGCTGCTAGAAAAAGCAATACATTCCCTCCTACAGTCTCAAGGAAGAACTGGTCCTGCCACCATCTTGATTTTAGGCCAGTGAGACTGACTTTGAACTTCTGACCTCCAGAAATGCAAGATAATAAATTTGTGCTGTTTAAAGACATGAAATGTCTGGCAGCAAAAGGATGCTAATAAAGACAGCTGACAATCAGACTCAAGAACTATCTTTACAGCAGGCAATTCACAGGCAGGAAGAAGGGAGCTAAAATGTATTGAGTGTTCTAGTATGTGCTAAGTGAAATAACATATGTGTTCCGCTCGGTATGACTGTGTAACAAGCAGGGACTTGGAGAAATCAAGTAGCCTAGGACCTGAGAGGAGTCCAGCTCCAGCCTTGCTGGGTGGATTTGCATTTCTGAATTTCATTGTACCTCATGGCAAAATGCTGGTACTAACCTTGCAGTGTTGTTTTGAGCATAAGACTATGTCTAAAGCACTTATGATAAATATTACTAATATTACTATTATTGTTATTATCACAACAGCAAAGCATGGTGTCCACATGGCTCCTATTAGTGTCAATAAGGCCACATCTCAGTTTTAAATAGTCCCTCTTTGTTTCCTGATTCGCTGGCTACTCCTTGTTACCATGGCCTGTCCCTGTGGCCCTGGCTCCACTATAACACTGCAAGTGGTAGTTGCTTTTTACTCTCCTCTTAAAGACAGAGGCCGCAAAGATAGTCCTCTCTACCCCACCCACTGGAAATATGGAATTTCACTACTTGTTGTTTAGAGGGTGCTTGGGCAAGAGCAAATTATACATAGATAATGGTATTTACAAGGCCTTACAGTTTTCTGAGCTGCTTCCCCATTTTTTTTTAATGGAATATTCTTTTCTTAATTAAAAAATATTTACTTTTACTTACTTGGCTGCACCATGTCTTAGTTGTAGCCCATGGGTCCATGCTGTGGCATGTGGGATCCAGTTTCCTGACCAGGATGAAAGCTGGGCCCCCTGCACTGGGAACGTGGACTTTCAGGGAAGTCCCTTCCCCCATTCTTTGCGGGATCCTTAAGGGCTCTCAGGTGTCTGCCTCTCTAACTATTGAGCAAGACCTCTCAATCTTGATCTGTTCAAGAAGCAGCTTAGCCAAACAGTGGTTTTTCTGCCTGCCCATATCTATTATACTAGAGAAACCACCTTCTAATGTGGCAAAAAATATTAGAATGCACAAAAGTTATTCCAAAGAGTTTAAAATAAGTTAGATTGGTTTTGCCTGTGAGATGTTCCTCCTGAGGTTGCGTGATGAAGTGATATTTTTTGGAATAAAACAAAATACCACTGATAAGCTGGCTTGAACTGGGGGAAATTATTTAGCCTCTTAAAAAATGTGTGTGTGTGTGTGTGTGTGTGTGTGTGTGTATACAGAAGCAATATTCCACGTAGTAAAGAACCTGTTTCCTTTTTTTGTTAGTTTGTATGTGCTTATTTTAAATTTTGACTGCTTTCCTGTTTCTGTTTTGAGCATTGTTTAGGTGTATCCTCAGTTTCGCTTTCCCCTATTTGTGGGTACGAGTTTAGTGAGGTCTTTCCTGACAAAATGAATAAAAAGAAACAATAAGAAGGATATGGACAATTTAAGTTTGGTATATTGGTCATCACGTAGATTAATCATGTATATAGAGCAATGAAAGCTTACTTTGTATTTTTATGGTAGATGAATCCTTATAAATGTTATTATTGCAAATACATGAAAATTACATTATAACTACATAGTCTACTCACATGAAGGAATTTTTAAGAATCCACTCAAGTATAGAAATACAAACATGTAACAGCCTTGTTCCTCTTTGGGTTACTTCTCATAGTGAAACAAAGGAGAAACAAAAGCAGTACCTTAAAAGAAAATACAAAAAGAAACAGCTTATGTTTGTTCCTGAAACAGAATTCAAATTAAACTTAAGAAGGAAGCTTCTTTCATCTTGGGAATCAAACTGTTACAAATAAGTCAGAAAAAGAAGTCAGTTATGTAATGTTGGTTAATAAGGAACTTAACTGTTGATGAGTCAGTCATATAATTAATTATACTTTTGCTAAAATGAAACTATTTCTTCTCAAGTGGGGCAAAAATTTTCACTTATGGGTCTACATACCTCATTAATTCAAACTCTCCTGGGTTATACAAGATTGATATTTTGACTGGGTTTCATATTCACAAAAGTATTGAGAAGAGATGATTCTTGATATTAGGTAGGCCAGGTGGTGCCAGTGGTAAGGAACCCACCTGCCAATGCAGGAGACCTAAGAGACCCAGGTTTAATCCCTGGGTCTGGAAGATCCCCTGGAGAAGGGCTCAGCAATCCAGTATTCTTGCCTGGAGAATCCAGGGACAGATGAGCCTAACGGGCTATAGTCCATAGGGTCGCAAAGAGTCAGACAGGACTGAAGTGACTTAGCACAATTCTCGATAGGTGAAAGCAAAGCATCTGGCTAAATGATCACCTTTTTTAAAAAAAAATACTTTTTTTTTTTAAGCATTTATAGATTCCGTACAAAATCTAGCAAAAAATGGAGTGAGGGATTTCCCTGGTTGTCCAATGGTTAAAACTCTGCACTTCCAATGTAGGGGACACAGGTTTGAACCCTGATTGGGGAACTAAGATCCATATGCCACATGGCAAGACCAAAAAAAAAAAAAAAAGTGGAAAGAGTTCCCATATACTCCCTACTCCCATACATGCACAAATTCCACCAATATCAATATCCCACACCAAAGTAGTATATTTGCTACAACTGATTAACCTACACTGACACATCCAAAGTCCATAGTTTACATTAGGGTGTACATAACTCTTGATGTTGGACATCATATGGGTTTTGACAAATGTGTAATCCTGTGTGCCCACCGTTACAGCACCAAAGTACTTTCAAGGCCCTAAAAATTCTCTGTGCTGTTTATCTTCGCCCCTCCCTCCTCTGCAACCCCTGGCAACCACTGAATGGACTTTTTACTGTCTCCAGAGCTCTTCTTCTTCCAGAAAGTCATGATATTTGGAATCATACACTACGTAGCCTTTTCAGATCGGCTTCTTTCACTTGGTATTATGCATTTAAGTTTCCTCTATGTCTTTTCATGTTTCGATAATTCATTCCTTTTAGAGCTGAATAATATTCCATTGTCTGAATGTACCAGTTTATTTATTCATTCACCTACTGAAGGACATCTTGGTAGCTTTCAACTTTTGGCAATTATGAATAAAGTTGCTATGAACATCATGTAAAGGATTTTTGTGGACATACACTTTCGATTCACTTGGGTAAATAAACAAGAAGCCGGACTGCTATATCATATAGTAAGAGTATGTTTAGCTTTGTAAGGAATTGCCAAGCTGACTTCCAAAGTGGCTGTAGCATTTTGCATTCCCTCCAGCAATGAACGAAAGAGTTCCTCTTGCTATACATCCTCCTCAACAGGTGGTGCTTTCAGTATTTTGGATTTTGGTCGCAGTGTGTGGTGATATCTCTTTGTTATTTAAAATTTTCAATTTGCTAATGACGTGCTGTTAAACATCTTTTCATATGCTTATTTGCTATCTGTGTATCTTTGGTGAGTTTTCTGTTCAGATCTTTTGCCCATTTCCCAAACAGGTTGTTTGTTTTTGTATGTTGGTTTTAAGAATTCTTTGCAAAATTTGGATAACAGTCTTTTACCAGATACATCTTTTGCAAACATTTTCTCCATTTTTTAAAAATAAAATCAATAAAATAAAATAAAATAAAATCAGAGTACACAGCCTGGTACTAAGCCTTGATTTTGGGGCGAGGTGGCTTGATGGGACGTCAGGATGTTAGGGTATGTTGACTACGACCTGGAAACTTAAGTAAAATCATATGAGTGAGAAGCTTCTACCAAGTGTGTCCTGTCTAAAAGGCAGAGAAGGAGGAAATATAGCTTACCTAAGAAACATTTTCCTATGACTATAAATCCAATATGGTTGAATGACAGACTTGAGCTTTGCAGATTTAAAAAGCTGGATTCTTTGTATTAAACTAAAGTCAGAGGAAGCAAAGAAAGGGGAAAGGGGTTGGATATAAGTTTGAGACCTGGAGGAGTCTGATTCCTCAGCCACTAACACAACTTTTGGAGCTCTTTTTATTGACAGAGATGACAATTACCCCCACTGTAGAAACCATTCCATGATGCAGAACATGGTGTAAGGGGAAGAGATGAACCAGTCTTCCCCAAACCAGGCTATAGTTTTCCACTGCCAAGTTTAATGCTGAAAACTTACAGAATGGATAGAGCTCTAGAACCTGTTGCTATATGACAGAACCCCTCAGATTTAGCTTTTGACTCCAGAACCGTAAGTCATCAAGATCTGTGGAACTGAACAGATATAAATCAACAAAGGCTACCAGAAGAGAAACTGCAAGTTTATTTCCCAAGTAACCAAAGGCCTCTTTAGGTCATTTGAGGTAAGAGAAAGTAAAAGTGAAAAGCTAAACAATTCTAGGAAATCAGCTCAAAAACTGGAAAAATAAGTACACATTCAAACAGATCCCTACAGTCACTCCTCCACCCAAACACCCAGACACAAGCAAGGAAAAGCCATCTCATGAAAGCACCTTATTTTATTTAAACTCAAAAGAAATGTGAGTGAATTCATGAGCTAGTGCTACAGGGATTTATTTACTTCTGGGATATAGATCTATAGTACACTGATCCTTCTCAGACTAAACTGAGAATATTTAAGGCAAATTTTGCCAGCTAACCTAGGTACACTTAGGTTCATCTCTTTCCTTATTTGTTTACTCTGGTAAAAATACGTTTGTAAAGTCTTGCAGTGTGGTAAATACACACCTAATTTTTTTCCTTCTTTTCTTTTCCTGATTCTATCTTCAAAAACCAAAGAAAATTAGAGAGACTAGAGATCAGAAAAGGAGAGCAGAAAAAGGAAGAAGAGAGAAAAGAGAAAATACGGGAAAAGGATTTAGGTCTGAGCATAAGAGATATATCTCTTTAATGTGTTTACTATAAGATGAAAACATTATAAAGAATCAGTAGGGCCATTTTCTAAAGAAAAGAGGAAAACATTCCTCATCTTTACAAATTAAATATATAAGTATAGATATTTATTTTCTCCAATGCATTTTTTTTTCTTTGAAATAATGATAATTCTTTGGAAAGACCCTTGGGGTTTAAGAACATCAGCTTCTATGCAGAGTCAATTCCTTATTATTATGACTTTTTTTTTCTTTCATGAAGCAGGATACGGTAAATCTCTTATAAGTCTTTTCCTCTTTTCTTTCTTTTTTAAAACAATTTTATTTATTTATGGACTGTGCTGAGTCTTTGATGGTGCTTGGGCTTTCCCCTAGTTGCAGTGAGCAGGGGCTGTGCTCTAGCTGTGGTGTGCAAGCATCTCATCGGGGTGGCTCCTCAGGTTGCGGGGCACGGGCTCCAGGCAAGTGGGCTGCAGTAGCTGCGGCACCCAGGCTCAGTAGTTGTGACACAGGCTTAGATGCTCTGCAGCATGTGGGAGCGTCCCTGACCAGGGAACAAACCCATGTCCCCTGCACTGGCAGGCAGATTCTTAACCACTAGACCACCGTGGAAGCCCCAGGATAAGCTAAATCTTGACAGGCAAAGCATTCAGTTAAAAGGATTTGGTTTTGTTGGTTTGTTTTTGTTTTGCACTTGCTAGGGTAGAATGAGGGAAGAATTAGTCAATCAATTCTTTCCTGGGTCCAGCTGCCTCTCTCTAGTTCACCTTTGGTAAGGCTTCTCAGTCATGAACTTCCTGCCACACAATAGTATGAAAGGAAAGTAAGCTTCAGTCCAAAATATCCCAGTGGATTTTCTTTAGCACTGGAATCTCTACCGAATAACTTTTCTTAAAACTTTTGCCTTTCCTAGGTAAAGATGCCTGGTACAAAGATGGGCAGGGGTCCAGAGGCCAGAGATAGGTTGTTTGGTTCCCTTTTCTGCCCAGCAAATCTAGGTACCATGGGAACACAGTTCTGAGCTATAAAATGTGTGTATGCTGATGTGCACTGAAGCAGAATTTCAGAGTCCTGAGAAAACTTTCTCCCCACGTCCCTGAGGACGTGACTGTCATGCTGATTTTGTTATAAACACAGCAGAGACCAAGAAATAATTTATTGTTTCTCCTTAAAATTCTGAAAATTCTAGAATTCAACCCAGACAAATCCACGCTAAGTCACTTAAGGCAATCAAGGCTTATGAGTCTGTGTGTTGGAAGTCTTCCCTCAAGTGTCAGTCTCCTGTCTGTTCAAACTCAGCCAAATTCCCTGAGTGGCCTCTAAGAAATCTCAGTTTTGATTTCTCCTCCCTTCTTCCCTCCCTTTGTTCTGCCTTCCCTCCCTCCCAAAGACAATGCTGCTAAGTCACTTCAGTCATGTCCAATTCTGTGTGATCCCACGGACGGCAGCCCACCAGGCTCCCCCATCCCTGGGATTCTCCAGGCAAGAACACTGGAGTGGGTTGCCATTTCCTTCTCCAACGCATGAAAGTGAAAAGTGAAAGTGAAGTCACTCAGTCGTGTCCAACTCTAGTGACCCCATGGACTGCAGCCAACCAGGCTCCCCCGTCCATGGGATTTTCCAGGCAAGAGTACTGGAGTGGGGTGCCATTGCCTTCTCTATCAAAGACAATGCAGACAGGAAAATAAGAGCAGTAATTATACTTTGAGTTTTCCAGAGGTAAATAAATATTATTACTTTAACAATTAGTTATCAAGATATAGATAGATATTGCATAGGGTATATATTCATGTATATAGTAAATGAATATATATATATATATATATATATAGTTTACATGTATGTATCCTGAAAGCTGTAGAAATAGCTTGTCTATCTTATGGTTCTTTTAGATGAGAACAGTATTTTCCCTTTACACTTTGTTCCTCAGGTAAAGAGAACATGTGGGCCATGAGTTCAGCTAAGCTGGTACAGTCGTCTAGACACTGCTCCCTTGGTGTCTAAGATACTACTTGCCTGATTAACCCCTTCCTGGTGACTCAGATGGTAATCCACCTGCAGTGCAGGAGACCCTGGTTTGATCCCTGGGTTGGGAAGATCCCCTGGAAAGAGAAATGGCTACCCACACTCCAGTGTTCTTGCCTGGAGGAGTCCATGGACAGAGGAGCTTGGTGGGCTACTGATGGAAAGTTAATCTGGACTTTGCCAAGGACAAGGTGGAGTTCTTAGGTAAGTTTTGAACTGAGTCCAAGATTTTATGAGATTGCACATTTCTTTTCAACTTAAAAAAATCTTTGCCTGGATGGAGAGGAAATTCTTATAAACATGACAGAGAAGGGAAAAGGAATAATAACTTTTTAAAACTAGCTTTAGAAGTAGGTGAGCTCAGAATGTGTATTTAGAATTTTCTGGTAGTTTGCTTTTATTTCAAGTTGCTGCTTCCTCTCACAGGCTGAAGTGTAAAACTGTTGGTTTGTGATTTTGCCCCGCCCTGCAATTTGGGGGCACCAAATTTGACCCTGATGCTTTTTTGTGTTGCTACGAGATATATTCAGAGGGGCAGGAAGTGTGCACTGATCAGGCTTATTAGAATAAATCTTACAAATCTGTAGAGCCTCGAGTTCTATGAGAAATAAGGGCTAAACAGGGTTTATAAATCTTGGTGTATGCTTCTGTGGTCTTCAGCCTTCCCTTGACAAGAATGGAAATTGAGAACTTAGGTTAAGAAATAGAAAGTAAAACTGACAAAGCTATTTGAAATAAAACAACTCCGGGGTTGACTTTCACAGCATCTATGCCCTCTGTCGGCTTCACAGGATAGTACACTGGGTGGGACAGGAACTTTGAGATGTCCTTTTGCTGGTTTTCTTTCTGATACAGAATTCAAATGCTAGAACCTTCTTGAACCTCGGGGTGGGGCGAGGGGAGCGGAAATGTGACCTTGATACCTCCCTCTTGCAGAGATAGTGTGTGCCCTTCTGGGAGGGAGACTTCAAAAAAATGTCACAATAGAAGGCCATGTATTCAGTGGAGATGTTACTTAGAGGTTAACATGGTAAACTTGTAACTTCCCCCACCTCTTTTCATCCTTGGAGACAGCTGTAAAGAGAAAAGGATACTGCACTTTCCTAAGTCTAAAGGTGTTCATTCCAGTTACAGCACAGTAAATAAATTATATCTCCTCTAAACTTCTTCACAGAGACCAGAGTTATAAGAAACACTCCTCATCTAAAGATAAAAGGTAGCGGCAAAGGATCAAACTGAATTAATCATCTTATAATAAGGAGCAAATTTCAAAGTATATAATAAAAATAATTACCTTAAAGTCAACAGAATATATGATTATTTGCAACAATGTGCTAATTCTTAGTCCAAAGAATGTTAGGGGGCTGATGTGGCTTAGAGAGAGAGGACACATTTTCTTGGACAAAACTGTAGAATGGCACAATGCAATATCCTTTAGTTCATGTTACCCTGTGTAACACTATCAAAGGGGATCATTTTTCCAAAATAATTTAAAAATCAAGATTTTTAAAAACCAATTGTTTTAATCAATCTTCCAAAGAGATTTTTAAAATTTTTGGTATTTAAGACAGTACCTTTTGGAATCATTTATCGTGTCATCATCCTTACCCATTTTCTCTTATTTTATACTTCAGTTTTTACCTATCAGTACACACAGCCAAAGTCATGTTTGACTCTTTATGACCCCATGGACTATAGCCTGCCAGGCCCCTCTGTCCATGGGATTCCCCAGGCAGGAATACTGGAGTGGGTTGCCATTCCCTTCTTCAGAGGATCTGCCCAATCCAGGGATTGAACCCAGGTCTCCTGCATTTCAGGCAGATTCTTTACCATCTGAGCCACTGGGAAAGCCTCAGTTTTTACCTAGCCTTTTAAAAATATATATTTATTTATTTTTGGCATGTTAGGTCTTTGTTGCTGCAAGAGTTTTTCTCTAGCTGCATTGAGCAGGGGCTACTCTTTAGCTGCGGTGCAGGCTTCCCGTTGAGGTGGCTTCTCTTGTTGTGGAGCATGGGTTCTAGGGTGTGGGCTTCATTAATTGCAGCTCATGGGCTCAGTAGCTGGGGCTCCTGGGCTCTAGAGCACAGGCTCAATTGTTGTGGCTCACAGGCTTAGTTGTTCAGTGGCATGTGGAATCTTCCCAAACCAGGGGCCAAACCCATGTCTCCTGCATTGGCAGGTGGATTCTTTACCACTGAGTCACCAGAGAAGCCCTATCTAGTCTTTTGATACATAAATATACATGAGACTGAAACAGTTCTCTAACATCATTTTTATCAAGTCACAGAATTCTGCACGTTTTGCAAGAATTACAATTTCATTTTGTCACCTACATTCTTGCACTGTGGGATATATATATATATAAAATATCCACAATCGATAAGAGACAAACTATAAAAATTTTGATTGGTTGATCAAGTCATTTAAGCCAAGCCTGGAAGGTTGTTTGAGAGATGAGAACAATAGTTACCCTGGGTTGGGGGGCAGTATTGACAGGGAGGTGACACAGTGAGCCTCCTGGAATGTTTTATATTTTGACATGGTGCTGGTTACATGGGTGTATGTAAAAATTGAGCTGAACTCTCAAGATGTGTATACTTTGTATGTAAGTTAGACATACATCAGCAACCCACTCCAGTATTCTTGCCTGGAGAATCCCATGGACAGAGGAACCTAGCAGGTTACAGTCCATAGTATCGCAAAGAGTAGGACACAACTAAAGTGATTTAGCATGCATGTAATATATATGTTATTATACATGTTATATTTTACATATACATATAATTATATATATTAAAGGAAAAAGCTAGCAGTGAGTGAAAATTGTGTTGTTGAGAAACCTTTGCCTTCAGATGCAAACATTTTCAATTAACAAAATAGCTATATTTCACTAGGGACAGAAAACCTAAAAATATTATCCTTAAATTAAAAAAACTGAAATGACATTCAACAAAATGTTAGGGAATTAATTCCCTGGCTGCCAAATGGTTAGGATTTTCCAATGTTTTTGTTGGGGAGAGTACAAGCTCAGTCCAAGGTCAGGGTACCAAAATCTCACAAGCTGTATCACACAGCCAAAAAAAATAAAATGTTAATACTGGCATTGTATGTTATTTTTATGGTCCTCTTCATGCTTTTCAATATTCTCTCAATTTTCTATGATGAGCCTCTCAATTTATAATTGGAAAAATATATGCAAATAACTTAAAGTATCTGCTAAAATGTTAACTAAAGTAGTACCTCATTTAATTTCAATTCAATGAGTTATAATATTAACATTAAAGATGGTTATTTGTGTTCTTTTTGTGTTCTTTTTTTTAAATAAAGGAGAGAACTGACTATTAAGTCACTTTGGGCTAATACTTTTTTGGACAACAGACACTAAAGGAATATGATTTTTCTTTAAAATCATATGCAAGCTTATGTCTTTCTTGCTTTACATGAAAGCAGTGTGGCCTGCTATGGACTCATGACTGATTGGTTGAGTTTATAACTATGCCTTTTTATAGTCCATTTCTAGTAGGCAAGTGATTTACTCCCTTTAATTTTCGGTTTCCTCTGAATAAGGGATGGTAATAGAATGGGAAAACTAGAGATCTCTTCAAGAAAATTGGAGATACCAAGGAAACATTTCATGCAAAGATGGGCACAATAAAGGACAGAAACAGCAAGGACCTAACAGAAGCAGAAGAGATTAAGAAGAGGTGGCAAGAATACACAGAAGAACTGTACAAAAAAGGTCTTAATGACCTGGATAACTAAAATGGTGTGGTCACTCAGCTAGAGCCAGACATCCTGGAGTGCGAAGTCAAGTGGCCTTAGGAAACATTATTACAAACAAAGTTAGTAGAGGTGATGAGCTATTTCAAACCCTAAAAGATGGTTCTATTAAAGTGCTGTACTCAACATGCCAGCAAATTGGGAAAACTCATCAGTGGCCACAGGACTGGAAAAGGTGTTTTTGTTCCAATGCTAAAGAAAGGCAATGCCAAAGAATGTTCAAACTACCGCCCAGTTGCACTCATCTCACACGCTATCAAAGTAATGCTCAAAATTCTCCAAGAGCATTTTCAACAGTACATGAGCCAATAACTTCCATATTTTCAAGCTGGATTTAGAAAAGGCAGAGGAGCCAGAGATCAAATTGCCAACAGTGCCATATAGAAAGAACAAGAGAGTTTCAGGAAAATATCTATGTCTGCTTCATTGACTACAGTAAAGCCTTTGAGTGTGTGGATCACAACAAACTGGAAAATTCTTAAAGAGATGGGAATACCAGACCACCTGACCTGCCTTCTGAGAAACCTGTATGCAGGTCAAGAAGCAACAGTTAGAACTGGACATAGAATGACTGACTCATTCAAAACTGGGAAAGGAATATAAGACTATATATTGTCACCCTGCTTATTTAACTTATACGCAGAGTACATCATGAGAAATGCCAGACTGGATGAAGCACAAACTAGAATTTAGATTGCTGGGAGAAATATCAACAACCTCATATATGCAGATGACACCACCCTAATGGCAGAAAGAGAAGAGAAACTAAAGAGCCTCTTGATGAAGGTAAAAGAGGAGAGTGAAAAAGCTGGCTTAAACTCAACATTCAAAAAACTAAGATCATGGCATCTGGTCCCATCACTTCATGGCAAATAGATGGGGGAAAAAGTGGAAATAGTGACAGATTTCATTTTCTTGGGCTCCAAATTCACTGCAGACAGTGACGGAGGCCATGGAATTAAAAGATGCTTGTTCCTTGGAAGAAAAGTTATGACAAACCTAGACAGAATATTAAAAAGCAAATAACATAACTTTGCCAACAAGAGTCTCTATAGTCAGAGCTATGGTTCTTCCAGTAGCCATGAATGGATGTGAGAGTTGGACTATAAAGAAAGCTGAGCGCTAAAGGACCGATGCTTTCGAACTATGGTGCTGGAGAAGACTCTTGAGAGTCCCTTGGAGAGCAAAGAGATCAATCCAGTCAATCTTAAAGGAAATCAACCCTCAATATTCATTGGAAGGACTGATGCTGAAGTTGAAACTCCAATACTTTGGCCATTTGATGCAGAGAGCTGACTCACTGGAAAAGACCCTGATGCTGGGAAAGAATGAGGGCAAGAAGAGAAGGGGGTGACAGAGGATGAGATGGTCGGATGGCATCACTGACTCAATGGACTGTAGCCAGCCAGGCTCCTCTGTCCATGGAATTTTCCACGCAAGAATATTGGAGTGGGTTGCCATTTCCTTTTCCAGGGAATCTTCCCAACCCAGGGATCAAATCCACATCTCTTGTGCCTCCTGTATTGGCAGGCAGATTCTTTACCAATTGAGGAAGCCCCAGTGGACATGAGTTTGAGTAAACTCAGATAGTGAAGGACAGGGAAGCCTGGTGTGCTGCAGTCCACGGGGTCACAAAGAGTCAGATTGAGCGACTGAACAGCAACAACAACGAGGGATAATAGTATCCATATCAAGAGGGTTATAAATAAATAAATTTTATCATCATTATTATGATATATGATTAAATTGGTTTTGCTCTACATCGAGGAGTCACATTGTTTAAGGAGGGATGGTTTTACATTAAAAATGAATTAGTGTTCTAAACTCACAAAAAATGAATAGCATGGTGCTAACCAACTGATCTTCCAATCTACACAGGACACCGGTAATCATCTGCATTGTCTAATCCTCACAAAGACTCTGAAGTAGGCAGAGCAGTACTCCTATGTCAGACATATCGACACTGAGACCCAAATTGGTGAAACAAGCCCCCAGAAGACAAGAAGAGACCAGAGCAGAGCTAAGGTTTTCTGACTCACAGACCTGGCAATACTTGCTCCACCATGTATGGAGCTCACACTGGCCATGGTATGCACAGGGCAATTTCTTTCTGGTTAAGTTTAATCTTTAATTTCTATATGCTTCTCTGGCTTCTCCACTGATAATGAGTTGGGTCCATCATCCTATTCCAATCACCCATGCTCTTTTCATCAATCAAACTGTGCTGGTCAGTGAACTTTTCCACTTATACACATGTACTCATAGGGCCCTTTTCCTGCCAACTAAAATCATATTCTTCATCCTTTGTAAAGTATTTTCTAATTTATTTCATGTAGTACTCTGTTTAAACTTTAGCCTGTTTTGAATCCTGATAACTGTTTGTTCTCCCTCTTACTTGTACTTATAAAGCTGTTTTGCATTTCAATTATTTGGGTCAATCGTCTTCCCTCTATGCTTCTATTATTTATCTTGAAATCTCTTATAGTACCCAGCATAATGGTTAAAAATGAAAGATGCTTAATGGGTATGTATTGAATAAATGAATGAGTTAATGATATAACAGCTAAACAGATACATGTTTTTAATATATATTTATGAAATGAGCTTGGGGGCATATATCATAACACACAGTAATACCTTCCTTGGTTGGGATATTTGAATGCAGCCCATGACTTGCAGATTCTACTTGCATTTCATTCATGAAGAATTTTTTGAGTTTTTAAAAAACAGGATTCTTGCTCAGTTGTCCTTGGGTCTGATCTCATTAATATACTGGAAACTAATTTGCTCCTCTTTGGGGGCATAATTACTCTTACAGGCCACAGAGATAAGGCAGTCACAGAAAATCCCCTGAATGTCAAAATGGGTCAGAAAGCCAAGCCAGAGCTCATTGGTGGCAAGTAGGCAGACAACCTTTCCCCAGGTGGGTCACAATGTGCCTGTCCACAGTAGCATCCTATTCAACTGCTTTGTTTCACAGACTCCTCCATATAGTTAAGGAGACTGGTGGGAAAACCCTCTTAGGCGTGGCATAGTTGATTATACTACCTAATGCAAAATGTGGTCTTAGAAATTGGGTGAATTATCCATTTTGACTTTTATGCACTTCAATTTTTTAATGTCCCCTTTTCTGACCTAAAGATGAGTTTCATATGACTTGAGATAATTTATACAATATATTTTATCTATTAAGAGTGTTGAACTAAGTATGCATGTAATATAAAATCACTTTCTACTTTGAACCAAAGAACTTGAGCTTTTAAAAAATAAATTTTATGTTTAAAAGTTTAAAAGATAAAAGGCTTTAGTTATTTTTGGATGATAAGTCATTTTTATCTCCTGAAATTCTCAGTAACATCAAAGGTAAGTGGGTATGAATTTTGCCATCAGGGAAGTACAGTGGGAATTTCCAGAATGTTATCAGAGATGAGTGCGTCAGAGGCTTGGAGGTGAACCAGTTGAAACATAAACAACAGCTGAATACCAGATGAAATAAATAACAGATTGGCTGACCTCAGATGATGAGTTATGTATTAGTCTGAGTCCTCCCAAGAAAGAAAAGCAATAAGAAATAGGAGATATATATTCAAACATACATATACACACACAAACAAATATATGTAGTTGACCCTTGCACAAATGAGAGAATAAGGAGTGCCAACCCCCACCCTCTGATCCCCTATAGTCAAAAATCTGTGTACTGCTATTTCTTCCTCAAAAACAAAGAACTGATTAATGACTCACCCAAGGACAGGAAGCCGAAACAGTTCAAATAAAATCAGGACTAAAACCCTAGTTCTGCTGATTCTGCATATTGTGATCTTTTGTGGAACACAAACTTTTCCCTACGCTTTGTTAATATAAAGATCTGTAAAATGAAAATACAGGCACTATATTTATTGAAAAAAATCCAAATATTTATAAGTGGATCTGCATAATTCAAATTGTTCAAGGGTAACTGAATATATATATATATATATGTATATACATGTATATATTCAGATATTTATAATATGTGAGGGTAATATATGTATATACATATATGTTTATATATATAAACAAGTATTTTCAGATATTTATAATAAGGAACTGGCTCATGACAGATGCTGAGCCTCCCGTGATCTGTAGTCTACAATCTACAAACAGGAGAGTTGGTGTATAATTCTAGTTCAATTTCAAAGGCCTGAGAACCAGGAAAGCAAATGGAGTAAGTTCCAGTCCAAGTCTGGGTTCAAAAGCAGAGAAGACCAATATCCCAGCTCAAAGACAGTCAGGCAGAAGGAAATCCCTTTCTATTTACAGGCAGTCAGTCAGCCTTCTTGCTCTAGTCAAGCCTTAGTTGTTCAGATGAGGCCTACCCACATTGGGGGCTTCCCTGGTAGCTCAGCTGGTAAAGAATCCACCTGTAATGTGGGAGACCTGGGTTCTATCCCTGAGTTGGGAAGATCCCCTGGAGAAGGGAAAGGCTATCTACTCTAGTATTCTGGCCTGGAGAATTCCATGGACTATAAGTCCATGGGGTTGCAAAGAGTCAAACACGACTAAGCGACTTTCACTTTCACTCACATTAGGGAAGGCAATCTACTTTACTCAGTCTACAAAGTCAGATGTTAATCTCATCCCAACACACCCTTACAAACACTCAGAATAATGTTGGACCAAATATCTGGACTTCCTGGTCCAGTTAACTTGACACACAAAATTAACCATCACTAGATTTTTAATAGAATATCCTTCCACTGCCCAAAACAATCAATGCAGCTTTTAGGACTTTAAAGTCAGGATCAGCAACTCACTTTCTTTGGGTTGGAGTGATGTGATAAAAGAGCACAGAGCACAGACTTTGGAGTTAAATCGACCTGGATTCAAATCCCTTATCTCAGCCACTTTCCAGCTATGTGATCTTGGGTAAGCTAATTAACCTCTCAATTCCCTCATCTCCAAAGCATAAGATACTGCAGACTGTTAGGGAAAAATATTGCAATATGTTTATCACATACATAAGCATTCAATACATCATATCTATTATTATTAGTGTTTCCCTCAGGATTTATATAGCATTGTTCCAAAAAGTAATCTCTGGGTACTTGATACTTTAGGTAAAACAGAAAATAGTTTGTACATGGAAGATAAATTAGAGTAGCTTGAATGTAGTATTTTTTAAGGTATGTTAAGAGTTCTTTTAAAATCACCAAAGTGTATCCAAAACATCTGATAAAGTCTTAAAAATCAAACCAGATCATGATGTTAATATTTAGTATGCTCCATGTTCCTCCATCATGTACTTTGATTTGATAAATCCTGAATCTTCACTGGGTGTCTGATGTACCAGATTTGGCAAAGTAAGCCAAAGAGGAAATAGGACACATCTCCATTGATGGACAACAAAGTGTTTCCCCTTGTTTACAGAACTCTTTCCCTTTTAGGTCATGCCAATTTGCAAACTGGAAAAAAAAAATCATGATGGGTTGGGACTACTTACCTATTATGTAGGCAAGATACCATAGACTGTTAGGGGAAAATATTGCAATATGCTTATCACATATGTAAGCATTCAATACATCATATTTATTATTATTAGTGCTTCCCTCAGGATTTATATACTATTGTTCCAAAAAATAATTATTGGGCACTTGGTACTTTAGCTCAAAATTCTCCAAGGCAGGCTTCAGCAATACGTGAACTGTGAACTTCCAGACATTCAAGCTGGTTTTAGAAAAGGCAGAGGAACCAGAGATCAAATTGCTAACATCTGCTGGATCATCACAAAAGCAAGAGAGATCCAGAAAAACATCTATTTCTGCTTTACTGACTATGCCAAAGCCTTTGACTGTGTGGATTACAATAAACTGTGGAAAATTCTGAAAGAGATGGGAATACCAGACCACCTGACTTGCCTCTTGAGAAACCTGTATGCAGGTCAAGAAGCAACAGTTAGAACTGGACATGGAACAACAGACTGGTTCCAAATTGGGAAAGGAGTACGTCAAGGCTGTATATTGTCACCCTATTTATTTAACTTACATGCAGAGTACATCATGAGAAACGCAGGGCTGGATGAAGCATAAGCTGGAATCAAGATTGCTGGGAGAAATATCAAGAACCTCAGATATGCAGATGACACCACCCTTGTGGCAGGAAGTGAAGAACTAAAGAGTATCTTGATGAAAGTGAGAGAGGAGAGTAAAAAAGTTGGCTTAAAGCTCAACATTCAGAAAACTAAGATCATGGCATCTGGTCCCATTACTTCATGGGAAATAGATGGGGAAATAGTGGCAACAATGGCTGACTTTTTTTGGGGGGGGCGCTCCAAAATCACAGCGGATGGTGACTGCAGCCATGAAATTAAAAGACACTTACTCCTCGGAAGGAAAGTTATGACCAACCTAAACAGCATATTAAAAAGCAGATACATTACTTTGTCAACAAAGGTCCGTCTAGTCAAGGCTATGGTTTTTCCAGTAGTCATGTATGGATCTGAGAGTTGGACTATAAAGAAAGCTAAGGGCTGAAGAATTGATGCTTTTGAACTGTGGTGCTGGGGAAGACTTTTGAGAGTCCCTTGGACTGCAAGGAGATCCAACTAGTCCATCCTAAAGGAGATCAGTCCTGGGTGTTCATTGGAAGGACTGATGTTGAAGCTGAAACTCCAATAATTTGGCCACCTGCTGCAAAGAGCTGACTCATTTGAAAAGACCCTGATGCTGGGAAAGATTGAGGGCATGAGGAGAAGGGGATGACAGAGGATGAGATGATTGGATGGCATCACCGACTCAACGGACATGGGTTTGGGTGGACTCCAGGAGTTGGTGAGGGACAGGGAAGCCTGGCGTGCTGTGGTTCATGGGGCCGCAAAGAGTTGGACATGACTAAGTGACTGAACTGAAACTGAACTGGTACTTCAGGCAAAACAGAAAATAGTTTGCAGATGGAAGATAAATTAGAGCAGCTTGAATGCCTACATAGAACTTTAGTTTTGGCTCCTGCATTGGCAGATGGGTTCTTTACCTACTGCTGTCTAGGTTGGTCATAACTTTCCTTCCAAGGAGTAAGCGTCTTTTAATTTCATGGCTGCAGTCACCATCTGCAGTGATTTTGGAGCCCCCCAAAATAAAATCTGTCACTATTTCCCCATCTATTTCCCATGAAGTGATGGGACCAGATGCCATGGTCTTAGTTTTCTGAATGTTGAGTTTTAAGCCAACTTTTTCACTTTCCTCAACAGGCTCTTTAGTTCCTCTTCACTTTCTGCCATAAGGGTGGTGTCATCTGCATATCTGAGGTTATTGATATTTCTCCCAGCAATCTTGATTCCAGTTTGTGCTTCATCCAGCCCAGCGTTTCTCATGATGTACTCTGCATATAAGTTAAATAAGCAGGGTGGAAATATATATCCTTGATGTACTCCTTTTCTGATTTGGAACCAGTATATTGTTCCATGTCCAGTTCTAACTGTTGCTTCTTGACTTGCATACAGATTTCTCAAAAGGCAGGTCAGGTGGTCGGGTATTCTCATCTCTTTAAGAATTTTCCAAAGTTTGTTGTGATCCACACAGTCCACACAGTCAAAGGCTTCGCATAGTCAGTAAAGCAGAAGTAGATATTTTTCTGGAACTCTTGTTTTTTCGATGATCCAGTGGATGTTGGCAATTTTATCTCTGGTTCCTCTGCCTTTTCTAAATCCAGCTTGAACATCTGGAAGTTCACAGTTCACACATTGTTGAAGCCTGGCTTGGAAGATTTTGAGCATTACTTTACTAGCTTGTGAGATGAGTGCAATTGTGCAGTAGTTTGAGCATTCTTTGGCATTGCCTTTCTTTGGGATTGGAATGAAAACTGACTTTTTCCAGTCCTCTGGTCACTGCTGAGTTTTCCAAATTTGCTGGCATATTGAGTGCAGCACTTTCACAGCATCGTCTTCTAGGATTTGAAAGAGCTTGACAGAAGAGCCTGGTGGGCTACAAAGAGTTGAACACAACCGAGCACAGGACAACAAGAAAATAGACTCTTGTCTTCCCCACAACGATTCAACCAACGAAAAGCTACCCGCTTTTTGTTTACCGTATGAAAGTCAAAGTCACTCACTTGTCTCTGACTCTTCGTGACTCCCTGGACCATACAGTCCATGAAATTCTTCAGGCCAGAATACTGGAGTGGATAGCCTTTCCCTTCTCCAGGGTATTTACTGCATAGTCCTCCCAATTTCCTTTTCCTCTCTGTAAAAACATTCTCCTTTCCCTGCCATGCTGGGAGTTGCATGTGGATCATCTTGGCTGCAGGCTAGGAATTGCAATTCTCTGCTGATCCCAAATAAACTCATTTTTTTGCTGGAGAAATATTTGGTTGCCTACTTATTTTAGGTCAACAAACTCATAACTTTCAAAAAAATATTCTTCTTTAGCTTTGAATAGTCCTTTGAGGTGGGCAGTTGGGTAAGCACTATTACTTTGATTGAGTGAACATATGGATACACTGAGGTTTAAAATAATGTCCTCAGTTTTCATCAAAATTGACTAAATAGTTATGTATGAGTTCCTATTGTATTTGCTCTAAAATAATTAAGGATATTTTTCATTAAGTTGCAAGGAGGGATTTTTTTTTAAAATTCAGTTAGGGAAACACCAACCCTAAGAAACTGGAATGCCTCAGAAACACTGATAGAAACACCAAATCACTAATCATGTTTTCTACTCTTTTCCTTAACTGCCAGGGGACTCAGAGCCAAACCAGAAGTTAACCACAACTGATTTTTCTAGTTGGTATATTTTTGTTCTTTTCTTTGGCTATAAGTGCCTATTTCTATATATTTTTACATTATCAGCTGTTTCAAGTATTTTCAGGCAGCAAGAAAGTTTAGGTAAATATAAATTTTAAATGGGGAAACCAAAGCACCAATGAAGAGTTACCTAAATTCACTGAGAAATTTCTAGTAGAGCTAGTACTGGAATTGTGGTTTCCTTACAGGCTGTTTCTTCTGTTCTAACGTGAGCTGGGTGACAAGCTTTTTCCCTTAACCATGGAACATATTGTGTGTGTGTGTGTGTGTGTGTGTGTGTGTGTGCGTGCGCGCGTGCTCAGTTGCTCCATCGTGTCCAACTCTTTGCAACCCGATAGACTGCAGACCGCCAGGCTCCTCTGTCCATGGGCTTTTCCAGGCAAGAATACTGGAGTAGGTTGCCATTTCCTTCTCCAGGGGATCTTCCCCACTCAGGAATGAAACTCTTGTCTCCTGCATTGGCAGACTAATTTTTTTTTTTTAACCCACTGAGCCACCAGGGAAGCCCATGGAACATATCTCTTTTTTAAAGTATAGTAATATGAAAATGTCACTGCTGAATGTTGTTTGAATTGAAAATGTGCTTTAGCTTTTAAAGGCTATCTAGCTCTGCCTTACCTATTGTTTTCAAAGGTAGTTTCTTCCCAACTAAGGATTCATCCAGCACTGGCTGCTGGGTTTGGCCAGCAAGCACAACAAAAGATGAAGGTCCTATATTTCCTGCTATACTAAGTCATACAAAAATGAAGAACACTGTTTTTCTGTCAGCCTTTTCCCAAATGGATGGCAAATATCTACTTTGAATAAAAACATGTTTTTTAAAAAAAGACAAAACACTTTGGTGGGCAGAGACATGTTTTAACAAAGAATCAGTGTGAGTGCTTTTTAGTTTTGCCTTGCTTTGAAAATGCACTCATGGGGAGGGAGGTGGGAGGGGGGTTCAGGATGGGGAACATGTGTACACTGGAGGCGGATTCATGTTGATGAATGGCAAAACCAATACAATATTGTAAAGTAATTAGCCTCCAATTACAATAAATAAATTAAAAAAAGAGAGAATGTAAAAAAACAAAATAAAGTTCACACACACACACACACACACACACACACACAACAAAATGCATTTACTCTATGTGCGTTTGGGGTGCTCAGTCGTGTCTGACTCTTTGTGACCCGGTGGGCTGTAGCCTGGCAGGCAGGTGGACTTTTTGCCACTTCCCACTGAGCCTGGGAAGCCCCTCTAGGTACTTTTGAGGATTTTAAAGTCTCTCTATTTTAAAAATGCTCAGTTTAACTTATTCTGTGATTAAATACAGCATGCCCTTTTATTTACCTATTATATGTGCTTAGTTGCTCAGTCATATTCGACTCTTTGAGACACTTAAGACTGTAGCCCGCCAGGCTCCTCTGCCCATGGGCTTTTTCAGGCAAGAATACTGGAGTGGGTAGCCATTTCCAGGGAAATCTTCCACACCCAGGGATCAAACCTGCATCCTCTGTGTCTCCTGTATTGTAGGCGGATTCTTTGCCCGCTAAGCCATTTGGGGCAGCTCCTTACCCTTTCATGTCTTCCCTGGTGGCTTAGACGGTAAAGCGTCTGCCTACAATGCAGAAGACCTGGGTTCAATCCCTGGGTCGGGAAGATCTCCTGGAGAAGGAAATGGCAACCCACTCCAGTATCCTTGCCTGGAAAATCCCATGGACGGAGGAACCTGGTTAGGTTATAGTCCATGGGGTCGCAAAGAGTCGGACACGACTGAGCGACTTCACTCACTCACTTACCTTTCATAGTGGAGAAAGTTCTTAGTTGCTTAGTCATGTCTCTTTGAAACCCCTTGGACTGTAGTGCGCCAGGCTTCTCTGTCTATGGAATTTTCCAGGAAAGAATACTGGAGTGGGTAGTCATTACCTTTTATCAGCTGTTAGGAAATCTCTTTTAAAATTCCAGGTGAAACAAGCTTCTGTATGGATGGCTAATGCCGTCTACTTTCAAGAGCGCCCTCTGCTGGCTATCGCCTTGAATTTTAAAATATATTCTGTAGTCACCAGGATTTCATTTGTTGACCGGATGTCTTGAATGAATTAGTAGAAAGAAAAACATTTGGGGAGGGGGGTAAGGGAGGCGTGGAGAACAAAAACAAACAAATTTTTGTGTTAAGAGTAAATAAACAAATATATATAATGGCACCAGGCATACTTTTCAGTCAGTTCAGTTCAGTTGCTCAGTCCTGTCCTACTCTTTGCAACCCCATGTACTGCAGCACGCCAGGCCTCCCTTGTCCATCTCCAACTCCTGGAGTCCACTCAAACTCATGTCCATTGAGTCCGGTGATGCCATCCAGCCATCTCATTCTCTGTCGTCCCCTTCTCCTCATGCCCTCAATCTTTCCCAGCATCAGGGTCTTTTCAAATGAGTCAGCTCTTTGCAGCATGTGACCAAAGTATTGGAGTTTCAGCTTCAACATCAGTCCTTCCAATGAACACCCAGGACTGATCTCCTTTAGGATGGACTAGTTGGATCTCCTTGCAGTCCAAGGGACTCTCAAGAGTCTTCTCCAACACCACAGTTCGAAAGCATCAATTCTTCGGCACTCAGCTTTCTTTATAGTCCAACTCTCACATCCATACATGACCACTGGAAAAACCAAAGCCTTAACCAGACAGACCTTTGTTGACAAAGTGGTGTTTCTGCTTTTTAATATGCTGTTTAGGTTTGTCATAACTTTCCTTCCAAGGAATAAATGTCTTTTAATTTCATGGCTGCAATTACCATCTGCAGTGATTTTGGAGCCCAGAAAAACAGTCTGCCACTGTTTCCACTGTTTCCCCATCTATTTCCCATGAAGTGATGGGACCAGATGCCATTATCTTCGTTTTCTGAATGTTGAGCTTTAACCCAACTTTTTCACTCTCCTTTTTTACTTTCATCAAGAGGCTCTTTAGTTCTTCACTTTCTGCCATAAGGGTGGGTCATTGAAAATAACACTGTTTTAATTGTGACAACATAAAAACATTTCTTCAGCAAAGATTTATTGAGTCATTATTCCATGAGAGGCACTGTGTCAGGCACTGAAGTTATAAAATTGATGTTGACATGATGCATCAAGGATCCCACAGTCTTGTGAGGAAGTCAGACCCACTAACTGGCCATCATCTGCTATGTGTTGAGTGCAATATGGGGCCAGAGGAGAGACCTCTAAAAATCCCAAGGAGGGAGGAGTTAGGGCAGGCTTCCTGGAGCAGATTGGCAAAGGAAGACAAGAAAGGGCAAGGGCAAGTGTAGAGAAGAGTACTAGGTAAGAGGAACATGGTGTGTGTGCAGAACTGTACGTTGGTTTTGGCTGACTGCAGCCTAGCACCATACACAGGGCTTGCCCAGGAATGATGCTATATGACAGCATTTCTCAGCTCTTTTGGTCTCATAATTTTCTTACATTTATAAAAACTGGGCTTCCCTGGTGGCTCAGACAGTAAAGTGTCTGCCTGCAATGCTGGAGACCCGGGTTTGATTCCTGGGTCGGGAAGATCCTCTGGAGAAGGAAATGGCAATCCACTCCAGCACTCTTGCCTGGAAAATCCCATGGACGGAGGAGCCTGATAGGCTACAGTCCATGGGGTCACAAAGAGTCGGACACGACCAAGCGACTTCACTCATTTACTCACTATAAAAACTACTGAGGACCCCAAATAACTGTTGTTCATATGAACTTTATTGATGTTTACTGTATTAGAAATTAAAACTGAGAAGTTTTAAACATATTGGATTAGCTAAAAATTATTTGGGTTTTTCCATAACATCTTAAACAAAATTTCTGGCCAACTCAATAGTTAATAATGTACTTAGTTATTACATGTTACCTTAAGCTATATCTTACGAGGGAAAAAAAATTACTAAATTTTCCAAACACAAACGAGTGAGAAGTGTGGCATTGTTTTATGTGTTTACAAAACTTTTTAATGTCTGGCCTAACAGGAGCCATCTGGATTCTCATATTTGCCTCCACAGTCCATATATTAAACCACTGCATGTCAAGTAGCAACTGGAAAACTCTACTCTTATGAAAGAAAAACAGTAACAAATAGCTAGTCTGGGTAGAAAGTCTATGTGAGAAGATGGAGCTCTCAATCTAAAATATCTGGGAGGAACATTCCAAACAAGACACGAAATGTCACCAGCCTCTCTCTCTAATAACAAAATGCTGGTGCTAAGTGACAGGGCTAAGCAATACATGTATGCCTACTGTAAATCATATTTACATTTCCAATCTCTCAAATCACAGGAATGTCGTGCTGATATCAGTATCTTCTAGATGTTTAAATAAGGGATCTGTTGGAAAATATGAGATTTTTAAAAATGGGGGATTAAAAAAGAAAGATCACAAGAAAAAGCAATACTAAAACGTACAGTGCATTGTAAATGCCCCAAAGGAACCATTAGAGGATCCCACCAGCAAAACATAGCCCCCCACCAGAGGTTTTGTTGGAGCAGATGAAAATAACTCTAATTGAATAGGAAAATCTAATTTATCCACACGTATGTGACCATTTAGAACCAAATCAATTTATTTTGAAAAAAAAATTTTATTAATTCCTATGATATTGAAGTAAACTGAGCATAACAAACTCAATCATGAAATTATTAGCTTTGCTTGTAATGTCAGGGTTAGTGTGAAAACTTGCCTTCAGTGGTATCAATACTTCTCTGGTTGAACTTGTTCAAATACAAATTCATATGCACTGTGATACACCCTTAATGTGTACTGAAAGTCCTCAGATTGTTGCAGGGTCTGCCTAGTTTTTATGAATATTCTAGCCAGTTCAAGGCAGGTTTCCAGTATGAGCAGCACATAGTGTATCCAGACATGAAAAGAATACCATAAAGGAGGCCACTGAGCCCTTCTCAGTAATTTAAAGGGAGCTGGAGGACTCCAGGGGGCGAAGATTTGCACAGCATTATGGCTAGGGACCTGGATATGGAGAGACAGGGAGATGGGAACCAGAAAATGAATGAGGGGAAGTGAAAGAGGCACATTCCCAGACAGAGACAGTTTATTTACAAACATGAATCAAACAGATTTATACTTTCCTACCTCCACTGTGGATTTTCATCTTACAAAATAGATTGGCTACCAAAATCCTTCATAAAATCTGCCTTCCCCTTTGCAGTGAGAAATAAGCAAAAGTCAAAGGTTAAAAGATCATGCACAAAATATTATATTCCCAAATATAATTATACAAGTCTTTAACTTCTTCACAAATCAATGATAAAAGATTAACTAATTTATACTTCACTATATTTTATAGCATGGATTTTTTCATCATATATTTATGTTCACATTTCACAAACAACATTATAAAAAGATTGTCCACTTCTTTTCTTAAAATGGGAAAACAAAGCCATAACACTTAAAAAAATCAATTTGCAGAGCATAAACTTTTTTTTATAAGAACAAAACTTAAAATAAACTCATTTCAAACCAAAATATCTTCAACATAAACTCTGTATGTTTCCCAAAGGAATTCTTAGCACTCAGATTTTGGTTGGTTTAGCTTCTCTTGTGGGCTTCCCTGATGGCTCAGTGGTAAAGAATCCACCTGTCACTGCAGGAGACGTGGGTTCAATCCCTGGGTCAGGAAGATCCCCTGGAGGAACCGGTTACCCACTCCAGTATTGTTGCCCAGGAAATCCCATGGAGAGAGGAGCCTGGTCGGCTACAATCCATGGGGTCACAAAAAGAATTGGACATGACTTAGCGACTAAACAACAAGCGCCTCTTGCATCTAGTGGTTCTTGTGTATCATGATTCCCAATTATTATTCCAAGGAAAACTTCAAGCAAGGTGGGATACACTGTAAGTCATTATCACATACATAAAGGCTTTATTTATTTTTGACCTTGCCACATGGCTTGCAGGATCTTAGTTCCCCCACCAGAGATCAAACCCAGGCCATTGCAGTGAAAGGGCCAAATTGTAACCATTGGACCACCATGGAATTCTCAATATAAGCTTTAATGAAACTTGAGATGCTTCATCAGAAACAGTGCTTGACCCCCTTTTTCTTTCACTCCCTCTTTTCATCTGAGAGAGCCCTTTGGACATCTAGAAGGGCTAGATTTATTGTCTGTAGTTACCATAAAATTTGGCTCACAACTTTGGGGAGAAACGCCATTTTAAGGAATTTTGTGCATGTATTATATTTTCTTTGCTCCCCTAGAGATGGATAACCTCAAAATAAGATGCAAACATTGGTTCCTTCAAATGATGTAAAAAAGAATAGTATTAAATGAGGAGATTAGCTATCATAGAATAAGAACTAAAGTCTAGGTTTTTTCGGGAAAAAAACAACAACAACTGATCTTGCATATGTCTGTGTATACAGAATAATGACCTAGAAAACAAAACACTGTTGAAGAAGAAGCCAATACAATTCGCCAGTCTGACAAAATGGTTGGAATGTATAATTGGAAGATACCTCATAAAGTTGTTCAATTCTCTGATTTTAGAGAACAGGCCCAAAACACCCAGAGATGGTAAGTGACTTGCCTGAGTCCATTAGCAGGTTAATCTGTATGATTATTTTCATACACACATAAGCACACACACATATACTCACTGTTGCATTTACTTCTGTACATAAAATGCTCATAACTTAAATAATAAATGAACAATAAATATGCAGATTCTCATTTGTTATTTCATCCTCATAAGTAGGAAATACCTATCTTCCAAAAGAGTAAAAAGGTTCTACTTTCTTTCCTCTGGTGAATTTACTGTATCAAGGCTTGGCTGTATGTCTGCTTTCTGCAGTGCCTGAAAGAGGCACAGACTGAAGCAGTAGGAAGAGTGGCAGGAAGGAGCAAAAACATAAAAGTCGAATCAGAATTGGAGCTTCTTTCTGAGCCAAGGATGTCCCACTGGCAGTGAAGGCTTCACATGAAATGAACCTTGGTTTATACGGTAACTTCAGACCTAGCTGGAAGGTGATAATGAAAGGTATCACCACAAGAGTATGAAGTAGCTCCTCCAACCACAGACAGCAGAAATGACCAGTGCGTATCTCATCTAAGTTACTGAACTAGGAACTTAGATGACTTTACTAGGTGTAATCATAGTGTCTCATTATTTTAACTTGTTATACATATAAACTATTAACATATAACATATAACTAACATATAAACTCAAAATATTTAGGCTTTTTATTCAATATATAATAATATTAATAGCTATTTTACCTCTTTCCATAAAATTACTTGTGGATATAATTCTAAAGTCACTTTTTTAAACCTTATTGTAGTTTTTTTTAAAAAAAACATCATTATCTTTAATATTCTTTACTGACTTTATCCTGAAAAATCTTGTCTAGCTATATATATTAACATTAAATAACTTAAAAAAATAAATGATACATTATATATACCAAAATAGTCCCATTTTAAAGCTACACAAGTGAAAAGGTTGAGTTTTCAAGAATAAACTAGACCCTCTAAAGGCATTTTTGATAATTTTAATATTAAATGTATCTTCTTCTCTGACTATGCCAAATATATACACACTATTCTTAGTAACTTATGTCAGATGTAGCCATTATGAAAACATTGGGTTGGTTCACTTGTCTATTTTTACTTGTTTTGTAAAAGAACATTTATTCTAAATCTAAATAAATTTGCTCCCAGAAGATCTCCCCCAGGGAGATGGCATAACCAAAAAACAATGGTGTGCAGATATCCAGTGCATGCAACCTCTTATTTTCTAATAATAGTGGTAGAAAGTAACTTTCAAGTATTATCATAATCCAGCTGGACTTATAGATAGCTATCATATAAATTAACACTGTAAAGGAAGAAAGTCATTTGAGAAACTTGTCCTTGCTAGAACAGCTTTGCCAAAATTCCCATAGGAAACAAAACCACCCATCCATAAAGAACAGAGGGCATTTGGTACCCAGCACTGACCCTGAAGTACACATATTTAACACTGCTCTGAACTCAAAGTAAACTCTAGCAAGTTGAAGAAGAGCCCACATTTTCTTTACTCATTAAAGGTCATCCGCAGTGGGTAGAATTTCTTCTAAAAAGAACTTGACGGAGGCAAGACCCAAGCCTAATTCCAGCTCCTAACCCTGCTATCTGTAGCTGTAGGCATTAGTAGTAATTTGGTTAAAACGTGAACAGAGAGACTGGCCCACTTACAGGACCAGATTCAGATGTTTTTGCACTTATGTTACTCAAAAGCATTTCTTAAAATTAAATTAACATGAAGTCTGCAGGGAATAGAGATTCCATAATTCATAAGTAATGAGAGGAAATTAGTCGACTAAAGAGTCAATGTCTTTCCAAAGCAGGTGCAGGTCATCAGGAGGGGCTCAAGCTTTTCAGAAATCTCCCTCCTTCACAGGTTTTGATCCAGCCACTTGATGTAACTATTCCTAGTCCGAATTCCCACCGAGAAGTTAGTCGGCCAGCTGGTGAAAATCATGCACCCGTGGAAGCCATCCTCAAAGTGGTCCAGGGTCACCTCCACACCTGCACTCTCCAAGCGCTTTGCATACATGATTCCATCATCTCTTAGGACATCGTGCTCACAGGTCAGAATATAGGTCTTTGGGAGGTGCTGCAGGACCTCCTGGTCTGCGATGAGTGGCGCTGAGCGGGCATCCAGCAGCTGAGGGATCTCCTGGACAATCCTGGAGTTGCCAGTGGTCTGCATGACAGGCTTATAGTTCTTTGTGATGGAAGTGGGCAAAAGGGATGTCCAGTTTAGACGGGCCCTGAGGGCAGAAGCCTCATCCACATCCAGTGACGTGTGATTGTTGACTATCATTGCCTGGACAAAGTCATAGTTGCCGTTGAAGTAGTCCACCCAGTACTTCACCATGACATACCGGGGCAGAATGGGGGTGTTCATATTTTGCTGATAAGAGGGTGTATTAAAATCTAAAGCTTGAAGAACTGGATAAATTAAAGCTTGCACTTTGAGCTTGTTTTTTAGGTTGGTATCTTGATTAAACTGGAGAAGAAAAAGCAAACACATTATTTCATTTCACTTTGAATGGCTACCACCATCACCACCAGCCTTCAAGCTGTTGGATATTTACTAAGAAAGGTGTGATGTTTGCAACTCATAGTTTTGAGTGAACACTTTGAAAGTACGTGATCTCTTAGGTCTTTAAACGCCCATCAACACTCTTTGTTTCTATCCTTTGGCATAATACTCATCATGCTGGGAGTTATGGATGGATAGTTTTGTATTCCCAAGAAAGGCCCCAAAAGGCAGTGCCTTACTGGGGAGAAAAAACTAGTCTGACTCTTCCAGAGCACATGGGTATGAAAAGCTAAATGAACAGATGATGGGACTCCAAAGTCTTTTAACAGGACCTCATGGTCTCTCCTCTGAAGAGCCTCGAGTCCTCACAGCTGGTAAGAGGGAGGGAATTTCAATCATGCTGGCAGTGCACCTTCCATTGTACTTCATAAGTGTGTGTCTGAGAGTGCAACTGAGATGGGAATGTGGCTGAACCCCTACCACTGCAGAACTCCATTCCCCCAGGTCTCCCTGAAATGCAAATATATTGCCTCATTTTGTAATTCTAGTGTCTAAAATGATATATTTTTTACATCTAAAAGGCAGCTAACTAGGTCACTGTGTTTCACAGGCTACTAAACAATCTTCAAGATAACTTCAGCCAAACAATTTTGTTTCGCAACAGACTTTAGAACCCTATCCTGAGGGAAGATGTAATTGCTCTGTAAAAGCAGTTCTTAGTACATGCCAAGAACTGTACATACATCAACTCACTAAGTCCTGGCAACAGCTCTTCATTCAGATGGCACGATCCTCATTTTCCTGAGACTTGCCCAAAGCCGTACAACTTCCCTAGGGGGGCCTGGATTCCACCCAGTTCTGTCTGGTTCTAAAGCCCATGATTCTCTCCCCAGTGCACCAGGACATGTGGATAGCAAACCCATCAGTGCCAAGTGGAGAACTAAGTTCTTTAATTACAGCAAAAGAGAAGAAATCAGGACATTCCACAAATGAAAAGGCAGATGCTATTTGAGAATGACAAAAGAAATTTAGAGGTAAGAAGACAGAAATGCTATTCTTAAATTATTTAACCTATATGAGAGGAAAAAAATGTACTCATCTTTGAATTTACACAGCTGCCCAAGATCTGGGATGTCATTAGAGCTAGACAAAATTTAACCAAGTAAAACTCAGTGAGTGAGTAAAGTCACTCAGTAGTGTCCAACTCTTTGCAACTCCATGGACTGTAGCCTACCAGGTTCCTCCCTCCATGGGATTTTCCAGGCAAGAATACTGGAGTGGGTTGCCAGTTCCTTCTCCAGGATATCTTCCCAACCCAGGGATTGAACTCAGGTCTCCCGCATTGTAGGTAGACGCTTTACCGTCTGAGCCACCAGAGAAGTCCCTGAAGTCAAGCTGGATTAACATATATTTTAACATTCAAAGTGGCTGAACCATTTAACTTAAAAGTTAACATTTAACTTTTTCTTTTATATTAACAAACACTTTTAAATTTTTTTATTTGGCTCAAAGTTTAAGGAAACAATCTTAGCAATTGAAACATAAGCAAAAATACTGTTTTTCAAGTCCAACATGGAAAAGGAGCAGAGAAGACTTAATTTCCACACATATCCCCAAGGGCAAGGGTAGGATGCTAAAATGCTAGCTCTCTTCTCTCATTAATTGTAATCAGGGCCTTTCCAAGGACTCAGAGATGACACTTCTTTCAATGACCCATTCTCCTACTTCAGAAAGATCTTTGAGAAGTTTCCAAGTGCAGTCGTCTCAGTAACTTGGCCCCTGAGTAACCAGCCTACTCGGCTAGGCCTTCGCCATGCCTAGCGGACATGTGCTGTCTGCTGAACATTAACATGCACCCTCCTTTCACCAGCACCTCAGGGATGTCTGTTACCTGTTGGCCCAGGGCAGCTGCCAAATTCCCACCAGCACTGTCACCAGAAATGCCGACTCTGCCGGGGTCAACTGAATACTTGCGTAAGACTTCTGGCTGCAGGAAGTACGTCGTGGCACGTACAACATCGTGAATTTGCTCAGGAAAATAAACCTTTGGAACTAGCCTGTATCTGTGAAGAAAACACAGAGTCTTTACAGGCCTTTTAAAGGTTAAAGGGAAACTGGTTCTTTTGAATCTATGAACAAACAGGTAAGGAATTATAATAAATATAAAAATAAACTATTTGCATACAATTCAAACGCTTAGTTTAAAAAATATAATGATTTTGTCATATATGTATGGCTGAGTTCCTTCACTGTTCACCTGAAACCATCACAACATTGTTAATCAGCTAAACCCCAATACAAAATAAACAGTTTACCAAAAATGCAATGATTTTGTAATAGTAATTTTTTTCTATTAGTCACCAAACCAAACAAGCAAAACAAAAATCTACAGCTATCACCAAGGAAGATAACAAAACTTTGAAGTAAAATGCAGATGCGGATTATTAAAATACAGAGAGAACCACAGCAGATTCTGGAATACTATTTCTGGAAATCAGTGTTCCATTCACTACACTTCTGGGTTAGAAGGTGACTCGGAAGCACTAACCACTTCACTGGTCTCATGTTTATTAAGCCCACATGGTATTTTTCATGATTTATTTGATAAATAAAATCATACTCCAATAAAGAGGTCAGGCCTTCCTGACATTAAGCCCAAGAAATGTGTTTGCTCCTTGGAAGGTTGAAACTAAAATGTCAGCTGTCAACCAATAAAAGGGAAACCAAGTTTCCAGAAGGCCCATGGCAGGCCCTCTGGAACACTTCTGAGGCTTATTCTTCCACCTTACTTTTCAAGATTAGAGTCTCTTTGGGATTCTAACTCTGTACACTTAGTTAAGACTGATATTCCCTAAGAGCCCCAAGAACCTTGGTTTTGTCAAATGCCCCTCTTGTAATGTCATCTTATGAATCCATTAGTAGTTTCAGCTTGGAGCATCCCAAGGTCTCCACCCTCCTTTCCTTGTTTATTATTTTTCACTTATCCTTTAAGTTTTACTTGAGAGTTTGCTTCCTCCAAGAAGCCTTCCTTGAGAATAACTCCACTTGCTTCTGGGGCTGAGCTGGCAACCATTCCTTGATAATTCTACATGCTGGGGTATATTGCTGTTTATATTGCCTCATATTAGCATGACTTCTTTCTGTATTTCCTCTTAAGAGTGTGTTCTCTGATACCAGGGACTGTGTGTTTCCAGTGTATATTTATCAATGTGCTGAGCACACAATCATCCATCTAGTAAACCATTTTTGAGTATTAATATATCTTCATTTTGCAAATGAAATTGAGGCATAGAAAGCTATTTAACTTGTAAAATAAATCAAATGCCAATCAAAATAAGCTAGGATAGAAACCAGTTAATTAAAATCTAATAATAGTCAGTTAATACTCAAGTCCTTTGATTTCCAATTTATAATTAGCATATTTATTCTCAGAAATTAGTTTTTTCTATACTACTCTACACAGGCCATTCATTTCCCCCATCTAAATTCCAGATATATAGCTGATTAAATATCTTGACATTCTGGGAATTCCCTGGTAGTCTCCTGGTTAGGGATGCCATGCTTCCATTTCAGGGGGCACAGGTTCAATCCTTGGTCAGGGAACTAAAATCCTCAAAGCTACACAGTGCAGCCACCAAAAAAATCTTGACATTCTGTGCAGACACAATCAGATCAACAAATATTTGTGAAATGCTCTGATAAACAGTGAATGTATACCTTGGTCTTTCAGGAATTATGACCTTTTAAAACATAGAATGCAATAAGAAATTCCCTTAGTGGTTGCCCTGTAACAGATAAAATAAGTTTTCTAATTTCTTCTCTACTTTTCCATTTGTGATCACCAAGTAATCATCTGAAATTATTTTTCTCCAGTTGATTTTCACAGTGCCTTAAGGAAGCTCCCACATCTTTGGTTCATTTATTAATAATGGGTGATAGGAGTAGGAGTACACCCCTTTGTCCAATAGGTGGAGTCATCTCATATGAGTCTATTTACCATCAGTTCTGGGGTGAGGTTTCAATTTTTAAATTTCATTATTACCAAATTGAATTCTTAATTCTTTCAATGAAATAAGAATAAATGCATTTTAAGACTCAAGGTGTGAAAATAAAGGCTGTTTTGTCTCATAAAGATGCCAGACAGCATGAGAGGCTGTCTTCCTGGTGGCCCAGGGGGTGAGAACATATTTTGCTATGTTATGAACATACATGTGAATCAAATGTTCAGATGTTGTTTCACAAAAGATCTTAGTGACTTTTGAACCAAGAGGAACTGATAATCTAAAAAACATTCTATTGCCTCAAATCTTATGAGTTGATTAATGGTGCTAAGTTGCTTCAGTCGCGTCCCACTCTTTGTGACTCCACAGACTGTACCCTGCCAGGCTCCTCTGTACGTGGGATTCTCTCGGCAGTACTTGAGGGGGTCGCCATTTCCTCCTCCAGAGTTGATTAATAACTGGCTCAAGTAACAGAGTAAACAACCTAGTCCTCCTGGTTTCCTTGAAGGTCAGTCTCCTAAACTGCTTCTCCGCTTATCTTTGTTCATTCTGGAAACATTCTCTAATTTTAGTCACTAAGAAAGAATACTATTTTCACAGACTGAAGAATGCAGTGAAACTAGATATTTCTGAGGTCCTAGTGTAAGATGAGCCTTCAAAGTAGCTCAGAATTGACCTGAGAAGCATCACAATAGTTCTGTAATAGAATTACAGACACAGAAAACTGAGAGTCAGGAGGAAATTTATGAGTGGTATAGTCAAAGAAAGCATGCATAGATACATGTAACTGCTGCTTTTGTTCAAGGCTGTGTCCCTGCAAAGTACTCAAAGAGGATTTTGCCTTTTCCCTCCCCAGTTGTATTGAGTTAAAGCACCTGATGAATTTGTGGCAAATACAGTCTCAATTTGCCTAACTCAGTGAAGAATAGATGACTCTGCAGTGTTTAGCTTCTGCCTACCTATTACAACACGTGCCTCCTACCAGAAGAACAAAATTTGGTGTAAACTCGAGAATGAGGCTTACTCAATTTAATGAATATGTACACTTTATAAAAATTAACTTTTTCCTGCTAGGTGAGGCACTTCACCAGGTGCTCTACAGAGGTTTCACTCAAATCTCAGAGCAAATCTGTCGGTTTAAGGGTGTGAATATGCAGCTCAAAGGGGATGTATAACCAGCCTACAACAGCTAGTAAGTGGCAAAGCTACAATCCAAATTTACACCCCACATGCCACATCCTTTTAAAATATTCTCATTCTTCAAAACCCGCAGACCTCAAATGTACATGTGTGTTCTTACTACCTCGTCAAAACAGTAAATTCTCAAAGCTGTAGATTTCTCACATCTCAGAACTTCTCTCATGATTTCAATGTTTTTGCAATACTCTCAAAACAAATCACCTGAGACAGCGTCTGGCCCATGGTACATCTTTAATTATCCGTACATGATAAATCTTTAAATAAATTTAATAATTTAAAAATGATATTTTTATTCATCCCAAACAAAATTTTAATTTTTATACCTTTTATATATTTAGTTTATACCTTTTAATATAAAGGGAATTTAGTTTATACCTTTTATATGTAAAATCTGTCATTATAGCAGCACTGTTATAGTAGGGAAAATATTAAGCCATATTCCCTAATCACCTACTCTTCAGGCACGTCTCCAAGGGCTGTCTGTAGGCCCTGCATAGCTCAGAGTTTCTCAGCTCTGTATGCACGTTAGGATAATCTTGGGAGATTTATTAAAAAAAAAAACAAACACTGAGGTTTGAGCTCCTCTACAAAACATTCCCATTTATTTTATCTGAAGTGGAGCCCAGCATATCTGTATTTGAAGAAAAAGTCCTCCAAGTGATGCCAGGGTTCCAAAATATTACTGAATCCAGCCGTACCATCAGTATCCTCCGAACACATCTTCCTCTTCCTGTTCCCAAAGCATTGATCCCTCTCTCCATCCCATGTGCCCTTCACCCAGCAATTCCATATCAAATGTTCTCATTGTTTAAGTCTCATCTCAAATGCAGCTGCCTCCATGAAAACTTCTAAGAGCCCGGCCAAATGCAGCTCTCCTTTTTTGGAGCCCTCAAAGTCTCTCTTACAGTAAGTCATAACAGACATGCCAGCTTCTAGGAATAGACAGAAAGTCATAATTATGTACATAATTATGTATTATGTACATAATTATGTATGGTCCAGGTATAAGCAGTGCCATTTCCACAATCTATTAATTCATTACCTACTTTATTAGTGAGCAGAGAGATGGAGCAATGCTCAGAAAGACTGACAAACTCCTCCTTAAGTCAAAGGTAGATACATGAGTCCAGAGTTGAGGGGGGCTGACTCTGGAAATGGAATCCCTGAGCAACACTAGTGTTCTGAGAGTGTTATAAAGTACATTCTTCCTCAAAATAACCTGGCCTGGAAACACTAGGACAGCCTTCTGCAGTTGGAAAGGACACTGAGTTCTATTCATGTAGTGCCAGGTGGGTGAAAGGTACATATGATATTCTAGAACGAAATTCTACTCCTACTTGATTCAAGAGGGAGACAAAATCACATTCCTTTTTTGCCCCCTGCCCCCACCTTTTTTTTCTCCCTTTTTACTGTCTCCTAAGAAGAGCTCAACAGATTCATCTTGAGAACATAAAAAATGTTAATATTTTGCTCAGTCTTAAAGAACCTGTATGTTCAGCAGGGGTTATTTGAAACAAATCAACAATTACACTGTGCTGTTTGAGGGAGACAACTCCAGAGGAAGAATCTGTTTATTCTTCTAATAGGTAAAGCTTCCTTTCCTTTAGAAGAATATAATAAAATTTATAATAAAATTATGAAACACTGTGAATAGATATAATTGTTTCTCTTTTCATTTGTGCAATAACGTTTGTGCATAAAGGTTGAGGAAGGGTTTTCCTTTCTGTTTCTTCTCTCAAAATTCTCTCCAGAGATAGCTTTGACTATCAGTCATTCAGCAAGGGAGAGCGGAGCTTAACAAAAACTTCGTTGATTAGACAATAAGTACATTCAAAAGAACTGACAGATGTCAGGATGTATCACCAAAATCCTAGGAGTGACTGATCCTAGAATTATGATCCATTCAAACAATGTGATTCCCTGATGCTGTTTACAAGTTAAGGCTTCTCCATGGACACAGCTGGGAGCTCCCCAGCCTCTCTTCCCCCATTCAGATACAAACCTTGCCTTTAACCTCAAGGGGCGCTAAAGAGCCAAGCAGTCCCTCAAGGGGGACTGGAGCCCAAGTAGGCTTGGTGCAAAGTCCCTCTGACCTACTTTCTCTGTGATTTTAGAAGCTAAACTGAGCTCTGGGCTCAGGTGTGGGTGGAACTAAGCTTCCCCACCTCACTGCTTGTTTACAGCACAGGCTGTCTGTACAGCCTCACCCTCCTCCCTACAAATTCTAAAAGGCCTAAACCACAAGAGAGAAACCAGTGAATTTTTTTTTTTTTTTTAGTCAAAAACAGTCAAGAAGACTTTACCTTAATATGTCTAAAAAGGAGACATTCATTAGTTAATGATTGTTAAGGATCTAAAACAACCTACTTTTTAAAAAGAAGCCACAATATTATCTTTCTGTAGCATTAAACTGTTTGTAACACTGGCCTTTAGGTTTGCTAATACAGTGGCCTGGACTGAGTAAAAAGAAAGTTTGGGACAAATCTTCCCTTTCTGGGAGGGAACCCTCAAGAAATCCAGTCTGCCCAGCTCCCGGGGCTGCCTGGGTCAGGGTGATATGTGAGGGTTTCTCCACTCAGGACAGGGAGGAAGAGCAGGAAAAGGAGCAGAGGGCAAGTCACAGTGAGGTGACTGTCACGTCGTGTCTTTCACAGTGTCTTGTTTGAACAACTATCAACATGTATGTCTCATTGTGCCTCCTAGAAGCTTTGTGATTTTGTCAGCTTGCACTCATCTAATCTTATGGATGAGGAAGACAGAGTCATAAAAGTCCCATTGCCTATAACTGTTAGCAGCAGACCAAGATACACACTCCAGCTTCCTTTCTGTCTACTTACTGGGCAACGTTCTTCTTTACAGCTCTGTCAAGTTTTAAGTTCTCTGTGCATAGTGCGACCTGATATTTGGTAGATGGGAAAAGGTCTCCATCAACACAAAATAGAAGGTTTGAGTGTAGCAAAGACTTAAGCAAAACACAACTTGAAACCATTTTTCACAACCAAAGAAGCTAGAATTTAATAATATCCAGCATAATAATACTTTGTTATTATCTTACATTTTATCTTATTGTAATTGAAGTACAATGACCACACATGTACAACATACTGATTTGACATTCATATATATTACGACATGATGACTACAATAAGTCTAGTTACCATTTGTCACCATACACAGTTAATACAATATTGCTGACTATATTCCCCATGCTGTACATTAGCATCTTATCTTTCAAAAACATTTAATATTCCTTCTCCCTGATGTTTTATGGTTTTAGTATTGTGTTTCATTATATAAACTATAGTTAAACTACACTGAAGTTTATGAAAATAAGCTTATAAATATAAACTTCCCTCCCAGATAATGTAAATGAGGACACATCCATGTATTTTTGATATTATAAGGTGAACTCTTTCATTCACTTTACAAATACTTATTGTGCAATTATGTGTAAAAATAGCATAGTGTTGCTGAAGCTACTGAATAGAAGTCATGGCCTGTTTGTATGCCTTTAGATCTTTATCTACCTTAGTTGTTATATCTGTCCCCAGAATCTTGAGCCAATACCAATGATGTTAACTCAGGAGTTCCAGCTCATGGTTGTGCTTCATGTGAAGTGATTTCATCCTCAACCCTTGCCTATCAGCTTCCTCAGATTATATATAACCTTCCAGAAGGCCATCCCCACACTGAAACAAAGCCATGACAGCACTACCCACTCCTGTTAGCCTCAAGGATAAGGAGCAGTTGTGTCCAGACAGCCTCCCTGCTAGGAGAAGGAATTCCAAGAGAATCAAGAGTCCACCATATTTCTGAAGGCTTCCAGGTATACACCATATTTCTTATTTTCCTTAGTTATCTCCAGAAGCATGAGTCCCTCCATTAGCCACCTCTCATCTTCCACCTCACCTTTCCTTAATGTTCTCATCTTCCTCCTTTCCTCCCAATTCCTCTCATTTCCCCACTTTGTACTTCCATGACCCACTCACTCTTTTAACTAGGTTCTGCTCATCCTTAGGAGTACAAATCAAACCTTCGAACTAGGTAACATCTTATCTATTAGATACCTCCATTACTACTTCCCTTTCTATTTCAAATCACTTATCACATTATTAACATTACTTGTTCAAGATTTGCTTTCCCATCTAGACTGTAAACTCTTTGAGGGCAGAGTTTATGTTTGTCTCACTGTTATGCATCAGAATTTAACACAATAGCTGGCACATTACAGGAAGTCAATAGATATTTATGGAATAGAAGAAGGAAGAAAGAGGTGAACAGTGAGAAGAAATATGGTCCCACGTCAGACCTCTGAACATACTTTCCAAGAGAAACATCACAGTCATATGGTGTTGGCCATACCTCAACTAGAACATAAGGTTATGTGGCTCTTCAGGGGTGGCTGGCCTGGATGGATCCTAATCACCTTAGCTCAATATTGCTGCAAAGAAAAGTTCTTTGAGTTCCAAACATGTTGATGAATAAAGTTGGACCTTTCTGTACATGGGCTAGGGCACTGAGCCTCCAGAGTTGCCTAGTGCCTTAGAGCATCCAAGGCCCTTTCATCTCAGATGTCCAAACTGATTCTTGTAACAACTCTCTGAAGTCATTAACCCAACTCAAAGTGTATTTATTCATTCAGTTCAGTCACTCAGTCTGACTTTTTGTGACACCATGAACTGCTGCAGGACAGGCCTCCCTGTCCATCACCAACTCCCAGAGTTTACTCAAACTCATGCCCCTTGAGTCAGTGATGCCATCCAACCATCTCATCCTCTGTTGTCCCTTTCTCCTCCCGCCTTCAATCTTTCCCAGCATCAGAATCTTTTCAAATGAGACAGCTCTTCACATCAGGTGGCCAAAGTATTGGCGGTTCAGCTTCAACATCAATCCTTCGAATGAATATTCAAGACTAATTTCCTTTAGAATGGACTGGTTGGATCCCCTTGCAGTCCAAGGGATTCTCAAGAGTCTTCTCCAACACTATAGTTCAAAAGCATCAATTCTTTGGCACTCAGCATTTTTTACAGTGCAACTCTCACATCCATACATGACTACTAGAAAAACCATAGCCTTACCTAGACACACCCTTGTTGGCAAAGTAATGTCTCTGCTTTTTAATATGCTGTCTAGGTTGGTCAAAGAATCAGACACGACTGAGTGACTGAACTGAACTGAACTGAACTGAGGTTGGTCATAACATTTCTTCCAAGAAGTAAGCATCTTTTAATTTCATGGCTGCAATGACCATCTGCAGTCATTTTGGAGCCCAAAAAATAAAGTCTGTCACTGTTTTTACTGTTTCTCCATCTATTTGCCAGGAAGTGATGGGACCAGATGCCATGATCTTTGTTTTCTGAATGTTGAGCTTTAAGCCAACTTTTTCACTCTCCTCTTTCACTTTCATCAAGAGACTCTTTAGTTCTTCTTCACTTTCTGCCATAGGGTGGTGTCATCTGAGGTTATTGATATTTCTTCCAGTAATCTTGATTCCAGTTTGTGCTTCATGCAGCCCAGCATTTCTCATGATGTACTCTGCATATAAGTTAAATAAGCAGGGTGACAATATATAGCCTTGATGTACTTCTTTTCCTATTTGGAACCAATCTGTTCCATGTCCAGTTCTAACTATTGCTTCCTGACCTGCATACAGATTTCTCAGGAGGCAGGCCAGGTGGTCTGGTATTCCCATAGAATTTTTCACAGTTTGTTGTGATCCACAGAGTCAAAGGCTTTGGCATAGTCAATAAAGCAGAAATAGATGTTTTTCTGGAACTCTCTTGCTTTTTCCATGATCCAGAGGATGTCGGCAATTTGATCTCTGGTTCCTCTGCCTTTTCTAAATCCAGCTTGAACATCTGGAAGTTCACGGTTCATGTACTGTTGAAGCCTGGCTTGGAGAATTTTGAGCATTACTTTACTAGCATGTGAGATGAGTGTAATTGTGCAGTAGTTTGAACATTCTTTGGCATTGCCTTTCTTTGGGATTGGAATGAAAACTGACCTTTTCCAGTCCTGTGGCCACTGCTGAGTTTTCCAACTTTGCTGGCATACTGAGTGCAGCACTTTCACAGCATCATCTTTTAGGATTTGAAATAGTTCAACTGGAATTCCATCACCTCCACTAGCTTTGTTCGTAGTGATGCTTCCTAAGGCCCACTTGACTTCGCATTCCAGGATGTCTAGCTCTAGGTGAGTGATCACACCATAGTGATTATCTGGGTCATGAAGATCTTTTTTGTATAGTTCTTCTGTCTATTCTTGCCACGTCTTCTTAATATCTTCTGCTTCTGTTAGGTCCATACCATTTCTGTCGTTTATTGTGCCCATCTCTGCATGAAACGTCCCCTTGGTGTCTCATTTTCTTGAAGAGCTCTCTAGTCTTTTGAATAAGTGTCTTAGGTCTTTCACTGGCTCAAAGGTGTATTGTTCTTCTGCTGTGACCTGCTGCTGCTGCTACTTCTAAGGGTTTCTATAAAAGAAACCCTGCAGAAACCCTGTTTCTGTCAGACCCAAATGAACAGGTCAGACCCATTCTATTGTTCTATATTTAACTTCTTTAAAAAAAAAATCTTAAAAACATCCTATCTATCCTTCTTTGTTTTGTGATACATCTAGGCTTAAAAGAACACTTGGAAGATAAAGCTCATGTGGAGAATCCTCATGGTGCCAAGTAAAACAAGACTACCTTCTGTCCTTTCCTCTGGCTTTTGAGGAGCTGGAGCTACACAGGAAACCACTGAAGAGGCCCTGAGGCCAGCTCACTAGCACTGAGCTTCAGGGCCTTGATCTATAATGGGGTTTCATCTGCTTAAACAGCTGCAGTCTGGGAATCCCCTGGTGGTCCAGTGGTTAAGACTGTGCTTCCACTGCAGTGGGTGTGAGTTCGATCCCTGGTTGGGGAACTAAGATCCCACATGCCATGTAGTGCAGCCAAAAATAAAAAACAAAAAAAAAATTTAAACAGCTGCAGTCTTCCTCTGACCAGTTGCCCAGGCCATATGATATAAAAGTTTACTTGACACTCCCTGCAATATAAAATTGTACCAGGGGCCCCTTGAGTGATCTGGGAGGCCCTGATGTGTATCCAAGATGGCTTGGAAGTTGTTCAGGGCTGTCTAGTGTCAAATTTGCTGAGAAGGCTGCCACAGCACCACTCTGGTTCTAAGATTCTTGTTCATAGGGTCAGAGCTGCTTCAGTGACTTTGGAGACTAGCCCTTCCAAGGGAATGGAGAGGCAAGGATCCCCTTAGGTTCCTGATCCAGAGTAGGGGCAAAGAAGAGATAAGCTGTGAATGGGATATCAGCTGGCAGAGAGGGGCAGAGGGAAGGTAAGGCAAGGTCAGGGCATGGAAAGTGGCAAATGTTGCCATAAACCTGTCACTAATCATCATTAGCTTCCTTCAATGTTATATTTCTTTTTTCAATTATTTTTTGAGATTATTTTCCATTATAGGTTATTATAAGATATTGACTATAGTTCCCTGTGCTATACAGTAAACCTCTGTTGCTTGTTGCATATCTACTTTTTAAAAATAAGAAATGTAGCATTCTATTCATACCAAGTCAAACAAGTGGAATCAAAATGTCATAAATTTTTTAGTTGGGCAAAAATTCAAGTTTTCTAAAATATATATATTATACATACTATTTATGTATATGTATGTGTTTGTGTGCTTAGTTTTTCAGTTGGGTCTGACTGTTTTGCAGAAACCCTGCAGGTCACAGCAGAGGAATATACCTGTGAGCCAGGGAAAGACCTGAGACACTTATTCAAAAGATAAGTAATCAGATCAATAGATAAGTAAAATGATGTAGTAGGTTGACTCCTATGTAAAGTCTTAATGGGACTTGGGGCCTCTAGTTTCCTTGGCTAATGTGGTTCTTGACAATTGAATGGCCCTTGGTTGCCTTCTCGCAGAACAAGGCAGACTTTGTACAATAACTAATACTTCCTGCTGCACTTGGATCAATGTGACAGGACAGTCACACACTAACTAGAAGTTAGTCACTTAGTCGTGTCTGATTCTTTGAGACCCGAAAGAGCCCACAAAGCTCCTCTGTTCATGGAATTTTCAAGGCAAGAATACTGTGGTGGGTAGCCATTGCCTTCTCCAGGGGATCTTCTTGACCCAGGGATTGAACCCATGTCTCTTGTGTCTCCTGCATTGCAGGCCGATTTTTTTTACCACTGAGCTACCAGGGAATTCCCATATATATGTGTACAAAAGTTTTTCTGCTACTCTTGATAAAGGCATGAGAAAGAATATCAAAAAAAAAAAAAAAAAGAAGAAGAAGAGCTGGAAAAATTGGAAAACATAAACTATATGAAATGGGAGCACTGAATATAAAATATAAAAAGTGAAACAAACTAGAACAGTCCAGTTGTTTTTAGACATGACTGTTCATTAGAAACATATCTGGAGCTTTGGAGAAATAAAACAATACCTGGGCATTTGTATTTTTCAAAAAATTCCAAGGTAATTCTGATATGCAACTGGATTTTAAAAGTGATTACAAGTTTTTCTATTAAATGGTAGTTTTGATGATATAGAATTCTATTATTTTTCTGTTGATCAATCATGATACAATGGTATTAAGTGGGTAATAGTTAGATAATCACAATAATAAAAGAAGTTTATCAGTTTTCACAATCAATAGCCTGACAAAAAATAAAAGATAATTA
This sequence comes from Oryx dammah, assembly GCF_014754425.2. NCBI lineage: Eukaryota > Metazoa > Chordata > Mammalia > Artiodactyla > Bovidae > Oryx > Oryx dammah. The sequence continues at coordinate 62,157,517 of NW_024070186.1, forward strand.
TTGTAAGCCATAGTGGGAATATGATTAACTTAACAATATAAAATAATTACATACAATTTGAGGGGTCAAGCAGAGTGATGTGGTAAGTGGAAGTGCATACATGCACATGTTTTTATCCACCCATCCAGCTATGTCTTTTGGTTGGTGCATTTAATCTATTTACATTTAAGGTAATTATCAATATGTATGATCCTATTACCATTTTCTTAATAGTTTTGGGTTTATTTTCTGTAGGTCTTTTCCTTCTCTTGTGTTTCCTGCCTAGAGAAGTTTCTTTAACATTTGTCGTAAAGCTGGTTTGGTGGTGTTGAATTCTCTTAATTTTCGCTTGTCTGGAAAGCTTTTGATTTCTCCATCAAATCTGAATGAGAGTCTTCTTGCTGGGCAGAGTACTCTTGGTTGTAGGTTCTTCCCCTTCATCACTTTAAATATATTGTGCCATTCCCTTCTGGCTTGTAGAATTTCTATTGAGAAATCAGCTGATAACCTGATGGGAGTTCCCTTATATGATATTTGTCATTTTTCTCTTGATGCTTTTAGAAGTTTATCTTTGTCTTTAATGTTTTTGAGTTTGATTACTATGTGTACTGGGGTGTTTCTCCTTGGGTTTATCCTACCTGGGATTCTCTGTGCTTCCTGGACTTGGTTGACTATTTCTTTCCCATGTTAGGGAAGTTTTCAGCTATTACCTTTTCAAATATTTTCTCAGATTCTTTCTCTCTCTCTTCTCCTTCTGGGACCCCTATAATGAAAATGTTGGTGTGTTTAATGTTGTCCCAGAGGTCTTGTAGGCTGTCTTCTTCTTTTTTTTTTTTCATTCTTTTTTCTATATTCTGTTCTGCAGCAGTGATTTCCACCATTCTGTCCTCCAAGTCACTTATCCGTTCTTCTGCCTTAGTTATTCTGCTATTGATTCCTTTTAGGCTATTTTTCATCTGTTTGTTTGTTCTTTAGTTCTTCTAGGTCTTTGGTAAACATTTCTTGCATCTTCTCCATTCTGTTTCTGAGATCCTGGATCATCTTTACTATAACTATTCTGAAGCTTATCTCCACTTCATCTAGTTATTTTTCTGGGGTTTTATATTATTGTTCTTTCATCTGGGATATAACTCTGCTTTTTCATCTTGATTAACTTTCTGTAATGTAGTTTTCTTTCTAGCTGCTGTGGGATTGTAGTTCTTCTTGCTTCTTCTATCTGCCCTCTGGCGGATGAGGCTAAGAGATTTCTGTAAGCTTCTTGATGGGAGGGACAGGGTGGGAAAAGCTAGGTCTTGCTCTGGTGGGCAGGACCTTGTTCAGTAAAGCTTTAGTCCAACTATATGCTGATGGGTGGGATTACACTCCCTTCCTGGTAGTTGTGCCTGAGGCAACCCAGTCCTGGGGTCTACAGGCTCTATGGTAGGGTTAATAGTGACCTCCAAGAGGGCTTATGCCAAGAGGGACCTTCCAGGACTGCCGCTGCCAGTGCCCCATCCCTGTGGTAAGGCCCCTGCTGATCCAACCTCCACAGGAGGCCCTCCAACACTAGAAGGTGTTTTGGTTCAGTTTCCTGTGGGGTCATTGCTCCTTTCCTCTGGGTGTTGGTGCACACAAAAATTTTTTTTGTACCCTCCAAGACTGGAGCTTTTGTTTCCCCCAGTCCTGTGAAAGTCCTGTAATCAAATCCCACTGACCCTCAGGATCAGATTCCCTGGAGACTCCCAGTCCCTTTGTCAGATCCCCAGTCTGGGAAGCCTGATATGGGGCTCAGAACCTTCACAACAATGGGAGAACTTTTTTGGTATTATTATTCTCCAGTTTGTACGCCACGCACCTGGTGGTTATGGGATTTGATCTTATTCTGATTGTACCCCTCCTACTATCTCACTGCGGCTTCTTTGTCTTTGGATGTGGGGTATCTCTTTTCGGTGGGTTCCAGCAACCTCCTATCTGTGGTTGTTCAACAGTTATTTGCGATTTTGATGCTCTCACATGAGGAGATGAGCACACGTCCTTCTACTCCACTATCTTGAACCAGAAGTCCTTTAATGTTAGTTTGATTCTGGCTCAAAGAAACACAGGAACCTGGGGTGTGATTCCACCTGACTTATTCAATTCTTCACTCTACCTATGTGACTTCACACAGATTACTTAACTTTATGGACCTCAAATTCCTCATCTATGAGGAAAATTATCAAAATTCTGATTTTGGATGACTTTTACGAGAGCTAAGCAAAACTCTTTATTCATTCATTCCATAAATAGGCGTTAAATGCTTTTCTGGTGTTTTGTGACTAATTTTCAATGTGTGTTTGTTTGTTGGGGGGGTGCTGGGGTAGGGGAGGGGCTTGTCCCAAACCTCCATCAAGCAATGCACCAGATATCAGTTGGGTGTCTTTCAGTTCAACTCAATTCTGAGAGTATCTACCTGGGGATAGCATCAGATTCCAGAGATTAAGGGATCAACATTTGCTCTCTGTGGTTCAGTCAGTAAAGAATCGGCCTGCAATGCAGGAGACCACTTGAAATGCAGACCTGGGTTCAATGCCTGGGTCAGGTTGGGAAGATCCCTTGGAGAAGGAAATGGCAACCTACTCCAGTATTATTTTCTGGAAAATGTTATGGACAGGGAAGCCTGGTGAGCTACAGTCCATGGGGTCACAAAGAGTTGGACACAACTTAGTGACTAAACCACCACCTACAAAACTGTAGATCCCTCCTGCCCCTACTTCAGATACCGGACACAAGCCCAGGCAATCACCTATGCTTCTCAGCAAGTTATAGATGGGAGGTTCTAACAATCCCCTCCAACTCAGGCTGCCAATCCCAAGTCCAAGTTATTACTTATACTTCTGACCACCTGGCTATAAATCAGAGGGTTCCACGACTTCCTCCTCAGGCTCAATTAATTTGTTAGAGCAGCTCACAGAACTCAGAGAAACGTTTTGCTCTCCAGGTTACTGATTTATTATAAAAGGATACAACTCAGGAAAGGCCAGATGGAAGAGATACGAAGGGCAAGGTACATGGGAAGGGTTCAGAGCTTCCATGTCCTCTCAAAGGTGTACCATTCTCCCATTTACATATGTTCACCAAGTGGAAGCTTTTTGAACCCTGTCCTTTGGGTTTTCATGGAAGATTCATTACATAGGTACGACTGATTAAATCACTGACCAGTGGCAATTGATTCAGCCTCCAGCCCCTCTCCCCTCCTCAGAGACCAGGGTATAGGAAAGTTCCAGTCCTCTAATCACATGGTTCATTCTCCTGGCAACCAGTATCCCCATCCTTAGGTGCTTCCAAAGGTCATCTCATTCACAAAACAAAGACATCTTTATACTCTGAATACAGGAAATTTCAAGGATCTGGGGAACTGTGAGCCAGGAACTTTAGATGAAGACCAAGTAAATATGAAAAATATATATTTGGTCATCTGTATGACCAAACACGTATTTCTTACAAATCACAATATCACAAATGTCCTCTATCTGCCAGGGACAATTCCAGACACTAATGATCAGCTATGAGCAAAACAGACAACCATCCCTAAAATCTCTGCCTTCACAAAATTTACATTATCTATTTCTACCTGATACAATAAACACATAATAAGTTATATATATGATCTGTCAGTCCACTGATAATCGGAGATAGTTTTGAAAATTTGGAGAATTATAATTGATAATTTTGGAAAAAATAAAACAGAAGAAAAGTGGACTGAAATTTTAGGGCTGTGAAGGAAGGCCTTGTTGAAAGGATAATATTTGGACAAAGATCTGAAGGAGGAGAAACAGTGTTCACATAGCACCTGCACCATGCGTGCCATGGAACACCATGATTTTTGTGTGACTACAATCACTGCAGCTGTTAAAACTATTTTTCACATTCTTCAGTTCAGTTCAGTTCAGTCACTCAGTTGTGTCCAACTTTTTGTGACCCCATGAAATGCAGCACACTAGGCTTCCCTGTCCATCACCAACTCCCGAAGTATACTCAAACTCATGTCCATTGGGTCGGTGATGTCATCCAATCATCTCATCCTCTGTCATCCCCTTCTCCTCCTGCCTTCAATCTTTCCCAGCATGAGGGTCTTTTCCAACGAATAAGTTCTTCCCATCAGGTGGCCAGAGTATTGGAGTTTCAGCTTCAGCATCAGTCCTTCCAATGAACATTCAGGACTGATTGTCTTTAGGATGGACTGGTTGAATCTCCTTGCAGTCCAAGGGATTCTCAAGAGTCTTCTCCAACACTACAGTTGAAAAGCATCAATTCTTTGGCACTCAGCTTTTTTTACAGTCCAACTCTCACATCCATACATGACCACAGGAAAAACCAAAGCTTTGACTAGACTGACCTTTTTGGCAAAGTAATGTCTCTGCTTTTTAATATGCTATCTAGGTTGATCATGGTTTTTCTTCCAAGGAACAAGAGTCTTTTAATTTCATGGCTGCAATCACCAGGTGCAGTGATTTTGGAGCCCCCCAAAATAAAGTCTGCCACTGTTTCCATTGTTTCCCCATCTATTTCCCATGAAGTGATGGGACCAGATGCCATGATCTTCATTTTCTGAATGTTGAGCTTTAAGCCAACTTTTTCACTCTCCTTTTTCACTTTCATTAAGAGGCTCTTTAGTTCTTCTTCACTTTCTGCCATAAGGGTGGTGTCATATCTGAGGTTACTGATATTTCTCCCAGCAGTCTTGATTCCAGCTTGTGCTTCAGTCCAGCATTTCTCATGATGTACTCTGCATATAAGTTAAATAAGCAGGGTAACAATATACAGCCTTGCCATGCTTCTTTCCCGATTTGGAACCAAATTGTTGTTCCATGTCCAGTTCTAACTGCTGTTTCCCGACCTGCATACAGGTTTCTCAAGAGGCAGGTCAGGTGGTCTGGTATTCCCACCTCTTTTAGAATTTTCCACAGTTTGTTGTGATCCACACAGTCAAAGGCTTTGGCATAGTCAGTAAAGCAGAAGTAGATATTTTTCTGGAACTTGCTTGCTTTTTCAATGATCCAGTGGATGTTGGCAATTTGAACTTGGGTTCCTCTGCCTTTTCTAAATCCAGCTTGAACATCTGGAAGTTCACGGTTCACATACCGTTGAGAAGTACTGTTGGAGAAGTTTCAGCATTACTTTGCTAGCACGTGAGATGAGTCCAATTGTGGGGTAGTTTGATCATTCTTTGGCATTGCTTTTCTTTGGGCACATTCTTCTTAGTTTCCCAGAAAAACAGCTAATACAGAACTGTTAGAAGCAACTCAAAATACTGATATTAATTCTAACAACGATAATAATAGGCTATACTAAGAATAGTGAACACATCACTGTTTACAAGGTCTGAATTATAGAACGTGACTCCAGGAGAATACCTTTTCCAACTCTTGGATGTAGGACAGATTCTCTTAAAGTGTTTATCGGTTTTTAGATATAAAAGGTGGTAATCAAACTGATTGCATAGATAACTGATTGCATAATTCTCTCAAAATCTCAGTTAATTCCCTTTCCAGAAGTTTCTAAAACTAAAGTAAAAAAAGATAATTTGAGGCATTATAAAGCTAGTTGAAGAAATTCAAAGTTACATCAGAAATCTTTTTTTTTTACCTCGGGAAGATCAGTTCACCTCTCTGGACTTTAATTTTACATTTTATCACTTATAAAGTAACTAGATAGTTACTAAGGATCATTTGTTAAATTTTCTTGTATGAAAATTATTAACTACTTACTCAATGGAGACAATGACAGCATTCAATTCCTCAGCCATGGCTGTGCACAGTTCATCATAATACCTGATTTCTAAAAGATACAAGAGAGTAATCACTCACTATAACACAGTCTATTTAATACTGACCATTCTTAAATTCTGCTAACTGACTCAGACTTAAGTTATTAATAGTAAGAACAATAAAAAGTAAATATGAACATACGTCTCATTAACAGACTTACAAGTACAAATGCAAAAGAATTAACCTGGTTTCTGATAAAATGCAATTGCTATAAATAACAGGAAATCCATACAAGATTACCTTTGGATGTGTTGTTAACTAAAAATTTATTTTATAATCATCTATATAAAGTACATTAGATTCATTCTGATTTTGTAATTCTTCAAAGAGGTATGCCTTTCCCAAAATCATAGTGAATAAGCAGTTCCTCCTTAGAACCCCTAAATTTTTCTTTTAATACCCTCATTTGCTGTGATTCAGAAAAGTCACCAATTTGAAGACTATGGTATTCCATTTAAACCAACATATAACAAATAGAGTTTTAGGAAGCCTTAGCATTTCTTAGAGAGAGAATCTAAAAGTTTTTACATATTTTAATATGTAACACTTTAATCCCTTAGCTGTTCTTTGGATATTCTTACATTAAGTGCTAGATTGTCTTAACAGAAAGCCACAAAATACCTTATTTATAGACTTTCAAAGGCAGTATTAGAACCAGAAGTTCAATAACTACATAAACAGTTGCATATCTCCTCCAGACTAAGCCTTTCCTCTCTGATGGGACTGATGAGTCAAAATTGTGTGGAAAAGGCTAGGCTGACTCATAATCCATACCATTCCTGGTACTTCCACATCCTGGCCTCTGGTGTACTGTCTCTCCTGGCAAGCATCCAACACTACAGATGCTATCCTTTCTAGGGCAGAGACTCTGTTTTACTCATTTTTGTATTCCCATCATCTAGCACACATTAGAGTGACCAAAGGTCCAGGTTTGCACACAACTGTTTGAGGTTTTAATACCCAAAGTCCTATATCCCAGGAAACCTCTCGGCTCTGGGCAGACCTACATATTCAGTAATCATCTGTTGGAAATATGAACAAATCAATGAATAAAAGAATAAATGATGAATATGGAGTTAAATGAAATGAGATTACTAGAGAAAGTTACACTTTTTGGCCTTTTTTTTTTTTTTTTTTTACTGTTACTTATTTATTTCATTTCCTTGGTGGCTCAGCCAGTAAAGAATCTGCCTGCAAAGGAGGCGACCCAGGCTCAATCCTTGGGTCAGGAAGACCCCCTGGAGAAGGGTATGGTAACTCACTCCAGTATTCTGGCCTGGAATTCCACGGGCACAGAAGCCTGGTGGGCCACAGCTCATGGGGTTGCAAAGAGCTGGACATGACTGAGTGACTAAAAACAACATTTATTTATTAGGCTGCACTGGATTTTAACTGTGGCATGTTGCAGCATGTGGAATGTAGTTCCCTGAAGCTAGGCGCCCTGTATTGGCAGTGTGGAGTCTTAGCTACTGGACCACCAAGGAAGTCCCACGGAAGTCCCACGGAAGTCCCATTGCCTTTAAACTTAATGGATGAAATTAATCTCTGGGCTGAAGATAAGAAAGTAGCTCCATAATAATTATGAGCAGAGGTAAGGCCCTTATCTCTCCTCCTTAGTATGCTTTTCACTGGCTGCTCCACTTGGCTCCCTGCCATTTTTAATGTGTATTCTGCTCATGAAAGTTATCCAATGCTAAAAAGAATGTTCTTGAAATTTTCAAGGTCATTTCCCTTTAACTGGGGCATACATTTTATATTTTCATCTTTGGTTTCATAAGCAGATGAAATGTTAACGAATTAACCTGTATACACAGAAATCCTTGTTCTATTTCATAGAAAGATGTCTTCAAAACACAAGTTGGTCTAGAGCTACAGATACCTGCCTCATATTCTGGCCCAACTTTACCTTGTTTGGGTATAGAAAGCAACTTCACTACTTCACAATAAGTTAGTGTATGATTTAGACTACAGGAAATATTTTCAAAACAGTCTGCCTGAATTAACAAACAGGCAAAACTCTTGGTGTAGGGTAGCTATATAATTAATCATCCAAACCAGGATCCTTTCAAGAATGACAAGTGGGGAGGAAGGGGTGCTATGAATAACTTTGCTGGGATGGTAGGGTAACTGGGACTGCCAAGGGACCAAGTCCAGTGGTCCCTTTCTCCTCACCCAGTAAGAAAGTCAACCCAGTCATATATCTCTGCCAGGGCCAGCCACAACCCCAAACAACCTAAAGGTGAGGACATACTTGCGCTTGCCAAGGCCCAGCCTCCTCCATGGATGTAAACAACGCTGCGTTTCAGAGGCTCTTCTGGCTTTGGAGGGCCTTCAAACACTCTGACTTCCACACCATCAAAGTCAGTGTCGGTCACCTTCACCCAAGCAGACGACCATGCACTTTTCTTGCCAAAAGAAATGATGATGAAGTTCAGCGCAAGCAGATGATGGCTGAGGCCCAGGTAGTGTATCAGGTTGCTCTGGAGGATGAGGGGAGGATGAAGGAGAGTGTGCGTCAGCTTTGTCGTCACCTGAGCCATACTCACCAACCCTCACCATTTGAATTCTTACATGCAATTGCCACTACCCTTGAGGACTCACTGGCCACTTTCAATAAAATAACACAATGTATCTATCTTTCATTCCTTGAGCTTCCAGAGTATTTTCTTATATGAGATCTTCTTTGATCTTCAGATAATCTCTGAGTGGGAAATGTGTCACTAGTCTTGTTTTATCTAGCAGGCTTAGGAATTAGCTGAATGTGCCCATCTTGCTGGTTAACTGGAAGTTCTTCAACTCAAACCTGGGAACTGTGAATTCCAGTTTTTAGTCCCTTTCCTCACCCTAAATTAGCACATCACATTTCCAATAACATACTAGGAGTGAAGGAAGAGTACTTTATTTGAATACACATAAAAGACTCTTTGCGACCCCATGCACTATAGCCTACCAGGTTCCTCTGTCCATGGGATTTCCCAGGCAAGAGTTCTGGAGTGGTTTGCCATTTCCTTCTCCAGGGGATCTTCCTGACCCAGGGATTGAACCCAGGTCTCCCGCATTGTAGGCAGACGCTTTACCGTCTGAGCTACCAGGGAAGATCTCAACTGTATCTCCTAGTGGCTCTCAAACCTTGAAGGAGAGCAGCTGAAGATTTAACAGTGTGCTTCTGTAGAACATTAAGCAGAACACTGATGATTAGTGAAATATTTAATGCCATCATAAGATCAAGAAGACAATGTCACGAGTAGAAATAAGAGCTATATGTAGTCTGCAATACACCATAATACAGCTTCCCAGCACAGGCATGGAGCGCACTGTTATGTCTTGAAGAGGACACAGATGTGCTATGACACTGATCCTCTCTGTCCCTGAGCAGCCAAGTTCCTGAGCCGTTTACCCCACTGTCTCATATAAAATATTATTACTGTACACATATGCCCTGCCGTGAAAAGAGCTGGAAAGACTGCATTATAGAACAATTAGCCAGTGTTCATGAAAAGCAAGAACCAGAAGCAGTTTATCTAACCATGAACAGTTTTTCCAGCAATTCCATTAATATCTATTAGCTGCCAATATATTCAACAGCAAAGCAAATGAATATTAATAAAATAACTCAATTTCAGTGTGTATCAATTGACCAATTTATTGAAAAAGTTAAAACAACTTTTACTGTTCTTGATATGAAACAAACAAATGTGTTTATGCACACACACATATACAGAGGCGTCTAATCATAAGATTAAAGGTTTAAAGTCTTTGGCAAATTAGGAAGAGATACAGGGTCGCAGAGTCGGACACGACTGAAGCAACTTAGCAGCAGCAGCAATCATCATTTGAGTTTTGTGGTAACACATCAGTCTAATGGGGGAATACAGAGATTCACTGGAGCCTAGTTGAGAATCTCTGTATTCACTAAGATTTCTAGACTTCACACGACAAACCCTTGTGAATTAACAGAGAACCCACAAGATCAATTCTATTTCTCACAGCCAAAGTAGCTCAATAGGCATGAAATAATAAAATATGAAGAAAGAAATGGCAGGCTTGACTCACTTTATGGACTACATTTTTTGCTTTTAGCTTAATGAAGACTTTATTAAATATTTAAAACAAATTATATGAGTTTCTTCAATTAAAGGAAAGCTGTAAAACAAGTAAACTGTCTTTACACAATAGATTACAGTAGATTATTCATTTTACATAGTATCCACCCCTGGTTTCCCTTATGTATTGCATGCTCTGATTGCATGCAGACTTACCTCGATCTGCCCATACCTTTCCTAAAGCACTTCTGCTGTATTAGCTTATGATCACTGACTTTAATGGGGTTTCTGAACAACTATCTGCATTGTTTACAACATTGACAAGGGACAAAAATGCTCATTGGAGAAGGGACAGTTTGTTTATGAAGGAGAAAAAGGTAAGTAGATGCATGTAAGAAAGGCTAGATGGGTGTAAAAACTGTGCTAATATTTGGAATTCATTGATAAATTTGAGAATGAAAAATCATTATCCTACAGATAAAAGTGAGTTTGTTTCAAAATTTGAAAATAGAGATAATCAAACAGTAATCTGTCATTAACCAATTTGTTATTACTATTATTAATAATAGTTATTACTGCCTGAGTGCCTACAGTGTGAGGAGAGGTTGTTGAATTCTGGCTACAGCTCTATTATTTTCCTCCTTCTTAGGAAGAGAGAAAAGAAGCTTCGAGATTAACCAGTATAGAAGCTGGATTCCAGGAACTATGAGAGGGCTGCAGGACATACAGAATTACCCTAGAGATGCTTGTTGAGAACAGTGTGAGCCCAGGAAGCTGCTCTGAAAACTATCCAGGATAGGATGACATTCACATGTGTATGTGATATTGTGTGGCATGCTAAAACTGTGAATGGTATCCAACTTTTCCCTCTAAAATCTATTGCTTTCCTTAGCTCTTCTCACTACTCCCCTCCTATCCCTGCTGCTGCTGCTACTGCTGCTGCTAAGTCGCTTCAGTTGTGTCCGACTCTGTGCGACCCCAGAGACGGCAGCCCACCAGGCTCCCCTGTCCCTGGGATTCTCCAGGCAAGAACACTGGAGTGGGTTGCCATTTCCTTTTCCAATGCATGAAAGTGAAAAGTGAAAGTGAAGTTGCTCAGTCATGTCTGACTCTTCGTGACCCCATGGACCGCAGCCCACCAGGCTCCTCCATCCATGGGATTTTCCAGGCAAGAGTACTGGAGTGGGGTGCCATTGCCTTCTCCGCTTCTATCCCTACTGTCCGGCAAATAAAATCAGTAGCCAAGCCTTTCTGTAGTTGTTACCTCAAGGAAGGGATATGAGAACAAATAGCAAAGAAACAGGAGTGTTTTCCTGCTTTTAATTTTCAAAAGCCTACATCCTTTGGAAAATTAAAACAAAAAACAGACATTGATTTAGAAGATTGCATGATGAATAAGAAGTCGCCTGAATAGAAAGTGAATCTCCAAACTAGGTGGTGGGAGATGGAAGGAGAAAGTATTGGAGATGAAATGAGGAATGTAAGGATTGATATCTGAGATTCAACAAAAAAAGATTCTTGGGACACAGCAACCCTCGGATATGTCTATGGAATCTGAGAGCAACAGACGTTATGTCTCATGCCCAAAACAGAACCCTGGAAAAAGGAAAGACTCTTGGGAAGACTGACTTCAGGATATGTCTAGGAAGGTGGTGCCTCAAATGACCTCAGAGAGCTCCTTGGGCTCCAGCTGGTGCAGGAGCAGCAGCAGAATTCCATGTGCCCAAAAGGCACAAAAACAGCAAGGTTGCATGAATGTCTTGCAGACGTTTCTGAGACAACTCCATTATCCATGGCCCATGACACATTCTCAAGGGTCCAAGAGGAATAGAAGAGAGCACTAATAGATCTAAAAGGCTCTCATAGGTAAGAACAAAGGATATCCCAGGGCAACTTGTAGGAACCAAACACCAAGGACCAGGTGGAACAGGAATGTGGGCTGAGGATGTGTACCCAGATGCCTCCCCCCACCACCCAAAGTATTATGTCTCAACATATAAAACACCCCCAAACCTGAAAGAAAACAGTGATGAAGGAATACCTAAATTCATTGGAATTAAGTTCTACCTAAAGAATAAAGGCTTGAAATATAGATCAAGTTATACTTCTTGCATTCTTGAGTTCATGAAATGAGATTCAGATCCACCCAAGAGACATTCTCAAGTTGTTGTTTCCTGAAACCTTTTTAGAAGTAGCCAGAAAACTCCAGTAGCACAAAGAAGCATTCCAAGTGTTAAGAGTTTCATGGGTTGTGAATTGACCCAGTCTTGGCTAGCTTAAGTACCCTAAAGCAATGTTAGAGGTCTTAAAACTTGCCCCATAACTATTCCAGGATCTAGAAGGGAATTCTGCCTGAGGATACTCATTACACCTTAGTAGAACCAGATATACAAAATAGGTTGGCCACGGTTCCCTACCTGGGTCTGATGACCAAAGGTCAGAGGACAAGCAAAAATGAAAGGAAGTCAAGCAAAAACTATACTCTGCTTAAATTATACTCTGTTCATTTTTTGTTTATGAATGGGATTGTTGTCTGCTAATTCATTCATCATTCGAATAAGAAAATATATTCAATGGACAGGGAAACTTAAGGGGGAGAAAAAGACAATCTTCTGGAGCTTAGAGAAATAGAAGAGAACCAAGAACTGTAAATGAATAGCTGATGTTAGTTAGTTAAGTAATACAAGTTTAGTAAGAGAAACCTAGATAAAGGGTTGCACAAGCCCAGAGAAGGAAGGAATTACTTGTGCCTCTTCTTGGTGAGATGAAATTCAGTAAGGCATCTATTTTGAATTGTGCCTTAATAGAAGATGAAGGGGCTTCCCAGGCGGCTCAGTGGTAAAGAATCCACCTGCCAATGCAGGAGATTTGGGTTTAATCCTTGGGTTGGGAAGATCCCCTGGAGAATGAAATGGCAACCCACTAAAGCATTCTTGCCTGAGACAATCCCATGGACAGAGGAGCCTGGCAGGCCCCAGTCCGTAGGGAGCAAAGAGTCAGTCATGACTGAGTGTACACACCTACAGAAGATGAAGTATGAATAGTAAAGAAAAGGATAAGAAACCAAGATGCCAAAGTGTTGGACAAATGCCTATGGGAAGAAAATGTAATCAAGGGAAGCGGAGGTGTGCAGAGCATGGCAATAGAGGGTCAATATAAGAGACATGTCAATGTCAGGTTTTATTTTCTTGGGGTCCAAAATCACTGCTGACAGTGACTTCAGCCATGAAAGAAAAACTATGACAAACTTAGACAGTATATTAAAAAGCAAAGACATCACTTTGGTGACAAAGGTCCATATAGTCTAAGCTTTGGCTTTTGCAGTAGCCAAGTACAGATGTGAAAGCTGGACCATAAAAAAGGCTGACTGATGCTTTTGAATTGTGGTATTGGAGAAGACTGCTGAGATCCTTGGACTGCAAGGAAAACCAACCAGTCAATCCTAAAGGAAATCAACCTTGAATATTCATTGGAAGGACTGATGCTGAAGCTCCAATACTTTGGCCACCTGATGCAAACAGTCAACTCACTAGAAAAGACCCTGATACTGGGAAAGACTGAGGGCAAAAGAAGAAGGCAGCAGAAGGTGAAATGGTCGGATGGCATCACTCAATGGACATGAATTTGAAAAAACTTTAGGAGATAGTAAAGGACAGGGAAGCCTGGCATGCTGCAGTCCATGGAGTTGCAGAGTCAGACATGACTTAGAGACTGAACAATAACAGCAAGAGTCATGTCAAACACCAAAGTCAGGAGCATAGACTGCACAGTGATGCCTGGGTTAAAAGCCCAGCTTCCCCAACTGTCAGCAGTGGGATCTCCGGCAAGTTACTAATCTCTGTGCTTCAATTTCTCATATATAAAACAGAAATAATAATGCTAATTGGTTAAAAAGATTGTTGTGACGCTTAAAAAAGTGAAAACAGGTACTAGAATAGTACCTGGTTTATACCAAGCCTTCTATTGTTACTGTCACATCACTGATCTGGAAAATCCTGCATGATGAAATGTGAGCCCAGGGATAGACAGCCCCATGTTTCCAGGGAAACTGAGATGATTGTTTTTTTTTCCCATCACGTAATTTGCTATTAGGACCACAATGATTACCAAGTTCTGAAATTATTACAGGTTAAAAAGGTGTAAAATTGTTATCTCTAAAAAGTTCACTTGTATGCTCATGTCAAAGTGGGAGGGAGAGGTGGGGAAAAGTCCTAGCACACTCCAAACATGTCAATAACTCAGTGTGTAATCAAATTTCAACACAAACCAACCACATTAGATACTTGGAGCATCTATTATAACTCACTACCTGCTTCATTTCTCACATTCAAAAGTTTGTATTCCACACAAGTGGTTCTCCACCTTTTCCAGTGATGGCCATTTCATCCTGTCAAGCAGTTTTCTAATTCTCCTCTCCAGATTCTGCCTTTTTCTTGCCTGTTATAGGACAACAATTTCATAGAACAAACTTCTCTGCATGACCATAAGGTCACATTTAAAAGAAAATTTATTTATTTTTGACTGCTTCAGGTCAGAGGCAGCACTTGGGGATCTTCAGTTGTGGCACATGGGTTCTGCACTGGGACACCTGGGCTTCTCTCTAGTTGTGGCCCACAGGCTCAGTAGTTATGGTGCATGGGTTTAGTCGTCTCACGGTATGTGGGAGCTTAGTTAGCCCATCAAGGATAGAACCCATGTCCCCTGCACTGAAGGCAGATTCTTAACCACTGGACCACCAGGGAAGTCCCGGTTGCATTTTTTTTTTTTTAATTTTTTGATTGAAGGATAATTGCTTTACAGAATTTTGTGGTTTTCTGTCATACATCAACAAAAATCAGCCATAGTCTGGTCACATTTTTTAAACACTGTAAAGTTTGAGTATACTTTAAAATGCATATTTATTTATGTCTATTGGTGTGCAAATTAATGACCTGCACTTTTTAACACTGTAGAGATCACTTGTGACTCACTAATGCAGTACTTTTTTTCTACAAACAACTTCAGTGTTTGTATCAAGAAACTACCAAAAGTCAGGAAACAATAATTCAACAAGTATTAATGAGGCTCTGACTAGTATGTGTAAGGACTTCCCAGGTGGTACAGTGATAAAGAATTTGCTTGCCAATCTGCTTCCCTGGATCAGAAAGATTCCCTGGAGTAGAAAATGGCAACCCACTCCAGTATTCTTGCCTGGAAAATTCCCTGGACCATGGGCTATAGTCCATGAGGTCGCAAAGAGTTGGACACTACTGAGGACTGAGCATGCCCACACAGAGTATATGTAAAGATTCTGCTATCTGTGACAGCAATACAAAGATAGGTGAAAGATGGACTCAGAACTTAAGCAGTTAAGAATTCAAATCTTGACTGACTGCTGCAGATTTTCATCTGTCTTTAAGCTTTCAAAGTTAACTAAACTTTCTCTGCCTTTAGCTTTTAAGGGAAATCCTCTGATTTTAAATCATTGATTCAGATCAATTTTTTTTTAAGTTGCAGACCAAATAAAACTTGCCTGCAGGCCAAATCTAGACTAAACCACCAGCTGCAACTTCTGATGTAGAAGATGATGCAGTCTGACTAAAGGTGCACCTGGAAAGATGATGGCAGATGAAATGCTCTTAGTTGTTAACGGTTAAACAGCAAAGATTTTGGACACTCTTTTTAATGAGACTACATTTGGGGCAAAATGATGCAGCTGAGGTGCACACGGTAGATTGGTGAGAGACTAGAAGACCACAGCCATAGCATTTGGCAACTGTCGACAGGAAGAAAATGAAGTTCTGCTCCAGGAGAATATAGGGGAGGGAATATATTCAAGAGGTATCACTGAGGCAGAGTTGATGCACCTTGGTAACTGCACACAGAGTAAGATATGGTATCAGGAAGCAGGCTGGTAGGACACAGGCAAAGGACTGAAAGACCCTGGAAGTCTTCACTTAGGGTATGAGAAACACAGAATACAGGCAGAAGGACAATCAGGAAAGGCAAGAAAATTCCATTTTAAAATTATTCCATTTAAAGTCAATGGAACATCTAGGTAGACAGGTATAAAAGACAGGGTCAGAGATTCAAGGAGGCAAGGCCTGGAGGAAGAGCTCAGAGGTATCTGTTAATAACTCAGACAATAGTTAAGACTCAAGAGATCTAGCAAAGAAATAAAACATAGTGACAAGGAAATAGACCAAGGAGGAAAATGTTCTTTCTCCTAGCCAGGAGAAGTTTTGGGCACACTGTGGAGGCATAATCCAATTATTTCAATAGTCTCATCACTGCCAGCTCTGCCCTCTGACTACTGCTCCCTAAGAGATCTAATGATTGCCAACCTCTTGGGTATTTCAAGATCTTCTCATGCCTTCTGTTCCAACCTGCAGAGAATTCCCATGATCATGATTGTTCAAACCAAGCAGCAAAAAAGTATCAGTCAAGGCTAAGTGATACTAAGAATTACAGCACCATTATCAGCTTATGATATGATGCAGAAACTTAAAAAGTAGAGATACATGACTTAAAGGACACATGTATGTATAACTCAGTTCAGTTCAGTTCAGTCGCTCAGTGGTGTCCGACTCTTTGCGACCGTATAACTAGCCTTCGAGAAAAGAGAATCTGTCTCATCTGGTTGCCTGGAGGCAGTATCAGCTGATTAAACAGAGTTTAATAAAGACATTACTTTGCCAACAAAGATCCATCTAGTCAAGGCTATGGTTTTTCCAGTGGTCACGTATGGATGTGAGAGTTGGACTGGGAAGAAAGCTGAGCACCGAAGAATTGACGCTTTTGAACTGTGGTGTTGGAGAAGACTCTTGAGAGTCCCTTGGACTGCAAGGAGATCCAACCAGTCCATTCTGAAGGAGATCAGCCCTGGGATTTCTTTGGAGGGAATGATGGTGAAGCTTAAACTCCAGTACTTTGGCCACCTCATGCGAAGAGTTGACTCACTGGAAAAGACTCTGATGCTGGGAGGGATTGGGGGCAGGAGGAGAAGGGGAAGACAGAGGATGAGATGGCTGGATGGCATCACCAACTCGATGGACATGAGTTTGGGTAAACTCCAGGAGTTGGTGGACAGGGAGGCCTGGTGTGCTGTGATTCATGGGGTCGCAAAGAGTGGGACACGACTGAGCGACTGAACTTAACTGAACTGAGTGAGTGATCAGTAGGCTGGATAAGGAGAGAAGGGTGGGGAAAGGCACACAGATGTTTGTGGTTGTGGAGCACGTGTTCTACACTGGTGCCTTCTGCCCACCACCTTTACTTTGCTTTACAAATGTTCAGCATCCTCCTCCTCCAGTAAGGAAAACATATTGAAGTCCTCTTTCCTACTGCTGCCTAGATTACAAGGATAAAAACATCCTTTTATTTACTGAGGGTTGGAGATCTCTAATCCAATCCAACTCTCATGAAAGGACAGACTCTGTTGGGAGGCTCTAGGCCATATGGTGTGTGCATGCACAGTTGTTCAGTTGTGTCTGACTCTTTGGAACCCCAGGGACTATAGCCTGCCAGGCTCCTCTGTCTTTGGGATTTTCCAGGCAAAAATATTAGAGCAGGTTGCCATTTCCTCCTCCAGGGGATCTTGCTGAACCAGGGATGAAACCCAATAGGTTCACCAATGATATCATGACCCTGCTGCCCACACTGATGACATATTTGGCTTCTGCAGGTATTTAACAATGTCTTGAAGCTTTCTTCCTTCCGTGTTTCACTGGTTTCTTGCCACATTAATAATTAATTCCTCCTTTTTCTCTTTTGGATATTTTATTGATTTTTTTTTCTTCCTTTCCTGTCCACTGGCCCTGTAAATGATGGCTTCCCCCAAGATTACATTTTATTCATCTACATAATTCCTGCTTTCCCTGAGCAAGGCAATCACTACCATGCCACAATGCCTGGAAAATAGGAAGTGCTAACTAGCAGCTTGATAAATTAAATGGCTATGATCTCTATCCATGTGCTGATGACTTCCACATCTCCTATCCATGGTCTATCTTTCTTAAGCTCCAGGTCCACATTTCCAACCATCTCCAGGATTATAGCCTATAAACTCTTAAAAATGAATATGTCCTATACTTTTTTCTCCAGTCCTGACTCAACAACTCACTCCATTAAATTCTCCATTAATGATCTGACCATAAATCTAGCTTCCAAGCTAGAAATCTTGGTATTTTCTTCAGCTCCTTCCTTCTTGCATATGATATCCAAGCAATCAATTCATGTCAATTCCACGTGCCAGCATTTACTGAATCTACTTCTACCCACAGCCTCCACCCAGACTCCCACTGCTGCCTTGATTAGATGCTCATTGTTTTCATTATTTGCCAACTAACTTGAATCTAGAAGCACTTTCGTTCTCTATAACCAGAGTTCTCACCCAAAAAGACTGATCACAACACCTGGCTGCTTAAAAACTTCCACTGACTTCTAGTTTCTTACTGGGAAAGAAAAAAACAAAAACCGAACTTGACATTCCAATCTTGTCCCTCTCTTCATTCCACCTCCATTTCTTACTGCTCCACCCTTTGTACTTTTGGGGCATAATTCGCATAACTTACTTTTTTTCTGTACCTAGCTATTCTCTTTGGCAATACCCTTCAGTTTTCTGCTGGAGCCAGCTCTTGCCATGTCACAAAAGACCAGTGTAAACGTACAAGTCACTTGACATCAATTCAGTAGCTTGAAAGCAACCATGGTGGGGGTATTTATATTATGGAAATCAGTAAAAGCTCCAAATCAGTGTTTCCACCCCACCCCCAACCCCAGAGAGCACTCCACTGCCTCTGCTTGATCCTTCCTCATCCCCAGTTGTCCAGAGCATAGCATAGTATTTGGGAGTGTGGATGGTAAAGTCAGTCAGCCAAGGTTCCATCCTGGCTCTAATACTTGCTAGTTGGGTAATTCTGGGCAAGTCACAAAATTCTCTTTGTCTCAGTTTCTTTACCTGTAAAATTGGAGTGATCACAAGATATCTGACATTGAACTTAGTACATAAGTGCTCATAATATTACCTCTTTTTATTTGCTTACATCAGGCTTTCACAGCACTTCAGTTTGTCCTATAGGGAAATCTCACTACCTTAGGTCAGCTCTGGTAATTCACAAAGTAAATTTCACATTAACTTGAAGCCAGGCTGAATCACCAGCTGGTAGTGTGCTAAGTTGCTTCAGTTGTCAGAGGAGCCTGGTAGGCTGTAGTCCATGGGGTCACTAAGAGTCGGACACGACTGAGTGACTTCCCTTTCACTTTTCACTTTCATGCATTGGAGAAGGAAATGGCAACCCACTCCAGTGTTCTTGCCTGGAGAATCCCAGGGACAGGGGAGCCTGGTGGGCTTCTATCTATGGGATCACACAGAGTCAGACACGACTGAAGCAACTTAGCAGTAGCAGTCCAACTCTTTATGATCCTATGGACTGTAGGATCCTGCCAGGAGCCTGTGAGGCTCCTCTGTCCATGGGATTCTCCAGGCAAAAAAACTGGACAGGGTTGCCATGCCCTCCTCCAGGGGTTCTTCCCAACCCAGGGATCCAATCCAAGTCTCTTATGTCTCTGGCACTGGCAGGAAAGTTCCTTACCACTAGCGCCACCTGGAAAGCTCGAATCACCAGCTGCACATTCCTAAACTGAGAGCTATATAAGGACTTTAGGGTAGAAGAGCCCTTTAAGTGACATAAACTTCATCCTCAAGGTTTCCTCAGAAGAAAAGTTTGTGAAGAATCACTTCTCATTATCCTGCCTTGAGATTCTTTGAGCTAGAACAGAAAGGCTTAAGGAAATTTGATAGTGAGACAAAAACACACAACTTGGACAGAGCCCAAGGCCAAGTCCTGGCTCAATCATTTATTAGCTACATGACCTAGGCAGACTTCCCAAGTTGTCTGGGCCCAAGTTTCTCAGAAAAAAAAAAAAAAGGTATTAAAAGAGTTCACATGACGAGTAAACTCACATTATCTCTTGTTGTCCCTTCTCTCTGGAAACCAGCATTGGCAGGATTCTTGCTCAGGCCTTTAGTAGGCATCCAGTACTCTTGCCTGGAAAATCCCATGGATGGAGGAGCCTGGTAGGCTGCAGTCTATGGGGTCACTAAGATTCGGACATGACTGAGCAACTTCACTTTCACCTTTCATTTTCATGCTTTGGAGAAGGAAATGGCAACCCACTCCAGTGTTCTTGCCTGGAGAATCCCAGGGATGGGGGAGCCTGGTGGGCTGCCGTCTATGGGGTCGCACAGAGTCGGACACGACTGAAGCAACTTAGCAGCAGCAGCAGCATCTGGTTAAGAAGGGCTTCCCCGATAGCTCAGTTGGTAAAGAATCCACTTGCAATTCAGGAGACCCCAGTTCAATTCCTGGGTCAGGAAGATACCCTGGAGAAGGCATAGGCTACCCACTCCAGTATTCTGGCCTAGAGCATTCCATGGAGTGTACAGTCTATGGGATCGCAAAGAGTTGGACATGACTGAGCAACTTTCACTTTCATCTGGGTAAGGAACCTTCTTATAGTTGTCTTTTCTCCCTTTTTCCCTTTTCAGTTCAGTTCAGTCGCTCAGCCGTGTCTGACTCTTTGTGACCCCATGAATCGCAGTACGCCAGGCCTCCCTGTCCATCACCAACTCCCGGAGTTCACTCAGATTCATGTCCATGGGGTCAGTGATGCCATCCAGCCATCGCATCCTCTGTCGTCCCCTTCTCCTCCTGTCCCAGCATCAAAGTCTTTTCCAATGAGTCAACTCTTCACATGAGGTGGCCAGAGTACTGGAGTTTCAGCTTCACCATCATTCCTTCCAAAGAAATCCCAGGGCTGATCTCCTTCAAATGGACTGGTTGGATCTCCTTGCAGTCCAAGGGACTCTCAAGAGTCTTCT
Organism: Oryx dammah; assembly: GCF_014754425.2. Taxonomy (NCBI): domain Eukaryota; kingdom Metazoa; phylum Chordata; class Mammalia; order Artiodactyla; family Bovidae; genus Oryx; species Oryx dammah. Next base: position 62,178,186 of record NW_024070186.1, read on the forward strand.
CCAACACCACAGTTCAAAAGCATCAATTCTTTGGCGTTCAGCCTTCTTCACAGTCCAACTCTCACATCCATACATGACTACTGGAAAAGCCATTTTCCTTTAGTTAGTATTTATAAACTAACCCTTCTGGACCACACTCTGAGAATAGGCATGGACCAAAAGAGTTCTAGCAAAGCACTGGAGGGAATTATTAAGCCAACCTGTGAAGCACAACTATAATTATGTATTAATAACAGTAGAGTTCTCTGATGAGATTGCTCTATTATATTTTGTATTTGTTCATTCCTCCATCTAAGATTTTCTTATAGAGCTACAAAACAAACCTGATGAAAACCTCATCACCACTCACTGATAAGGTAACCTAGAAGAGAGAAAGGCAAAAACTCTCAGAGGGATATGACATCCTAACCCCTCCTCCCTAAAGCATTCAGTTTGTTCTCTCACTGCAGTTCAAGCTGGGAGAGCACAAAAAGGAGAAGATGGTCTCTTTCCAGTCCCTAAAATTTTTTGTTTATTTTTCACTATTGCACAGAAGACAATTTCTGTATTGCCAAAGTACTTGCTTAGCTCCAAAAGTCCTCTAAATTTGAGGGGGATAATAGCTCATACTTATTGACATTTGCACATAGGCAAATAAAATCACAAAGAGTCCGACACGACTTAGCAACTAAACAACAACAAATCACTTTTCTTCATGTGAAGTCTCAGGCCAACAGTGGTCCATGAAAAGTGTCACATAGGCATGAAGTGGTGGTCTAGATTGGAACCTACTCTGGCTCTGGAAACCTCAACCATCATCCTCTACTGTCACTCACTAGTCAATTGATTCTCAAACCTACTTCATGAAACTGGAAGATTTTTACATCTGGAATGGCCCTTAAGTTTCCCATCTTACACAAAGGGAAACTGAGGCCTGGAATGGATATGTGACTCTCCCAAGATCAGCAGCTCTAGCCATGAACCCTCTGGGCTGAGAAGGCCTCTCCATCTGCCCCTTTTTTCTGAGCTCTTCCTCACCAGCACGTTTCTTTCTCAAGACTTTTAGCAACTTGAAACAAGATCTGAGACTTGGAGATCAAATTTTTTTTCCAGTGTCCCATGTCCATGGTCATAAACAAATGTCCTTCATGAGGCTACATAAGCTGCAAAAAGCCTCCCTTACTGCCAGGACAAGTAGTATTTGTTTTCATCTGAGTGTTCCAAATAGCAGCTGACTCAAGGCAGCACAAAAGAATTAAACCTCTCAACAAAACCTCCTAAACTTCCTTCTGCTATAGGCAGTACAGAGCTTGCCCACTTATGCCCTCTGCCTGACTTCACAAATGTATTACACAGGATACTGCAGGAGTTGAGTTAATTTTTTGTTTTATGTAAAGTGCAGAGAAGAAAATTTGATATTTCTTTGAAAAACTGTTTATTAAATGGCATATAAACCCAAAAGATAAAAGGCAAATGATTTTTATAGATATTTACTACACGTCAGAAGAGCCAGATTCAGATGAAGCTAAGATCTCTTTGTGTATATTGAGCATGTGGTTATAATAATTTAATAGACACTATATAAAATACAAAATACATTATAAAGTAGAATATTTATACTAATTATTCTGTATATTGCTTTATAGTTTATAATCGTTTGAACTTTCAGTTGTCTGAATTTCACAAGAACCTGTGAAACAGGAAGAGCAGATATTACATTTTGTTTGTTTGTTTCAGGCTTAGAAACATTAAATGCCTTGCTCAAGATCATAAAACTCCAAGTGACAAAGTACTAGAACCCAAAAGCCCAACTGACTGCGCTATCCCTCTGAATGTTATTACTTAGAGCTCAGAAGAAAATCAACAACAAAATCACTGTACACAGGTTTTGAACACCTAAACATATAAAAAAGGCCTAAAATCAGGCTGGAGAGTGCAAAAAGGTCATGAAATGTATCCCACCCTACCAGCTACAAGTTCTCTTTGCCTGCAGATCTGCTGGGCTGGGTAGCAGGACCAATTTGCCTAGGTAAACAGTGCCTAAGAAAACTGGCAGCAGTGCAAAAGCCAATGACTTTACAAGCAATTGGAATTTCTACAGCCAGCAGTTTCAAGTTAATACAGCTCAGTCACTTGTCTTGACGCATTAGGAGACAGGCTGGGCCACCAGGCTCAGGAAGGACAGCAGAAGGCAGGGCTGTTATGAAAGAATCTGGGTTCCCTAGTGATGGAGGTTTTACTTTTACCCCAGGAGAGGCTTCTCAATTTAACAGATTCAGGAAATTGAAACAATTTACTCCTTACAAACATTTATTCATGATTCATAGCTGCAACAATCTAATGTGGTTAATGTATAACCTATTAAGTCTAAGTCAAAATATCTGTACAACAGATGAGATAACTATACAGTGGTCCTCAGTACCCACAGGGGATTGATTCCAGCACCACCGCCCCCAGCACATACCAAAAACTGTGGGTGTTCAAGCCCATTATATGCATAGTGCAGTAGGCCCTCCACAACCAGAGCTTCAAGCATAGAAAACTGATCTAGGTGAGGAACAGCAGAAACTAAGGACTGACTGTACTTCTGTCGTAACACAAATTTATAAGTTACATATCCCATCATAAGGAAAATGGTCCATATCTATGATATGACTTTGAATCTCTCTTTATGATATTTTTAAAGAACATCTATTCCTCCTCTCTTGCTTGAGCCTCCTCCTCCACCCCCATTTCAATCTTAGGGAAGTGAAAGTCTGGTTCCAACAAAAGATATAGAGCCCAGATGAAGAGACAAAAGGAGTTTGGCACACCAATAGGTTAGTAAATTGTTTGGATTAAAAATACACTTAAAAAAAAAAAAGATCCAAAATCCAAACTATAATATAAAAACATTAGAAGTTATAAGACATATCCTGTTTGCTATATAGTCTCATTTAACACAATGCATTTTAAATTTACATATCTTGTTCATGAACATAACAAAATCTTTGAGTCCAACAGTGATATTTAGGGAGCTCTGTAGTTCTACCAATATTTTGGATGGCACTGCAATTTCCCTGAAAAGGAGTGTTACTTCTCTATGGCTTAAATTATGTTTTCCCCAAGGAAATGTGGTTCTTTGTGAACTGCATTTGAAGGAATGGCTGTCTAGAGCAGAGAACTCTTATACAATATAGCAATTTATACTTATTCTTTGATGGCTAATTCTAAAAGAAGATCCCTTACATTATTTACTATAAATACACTGGTATCTATTATTTATAATAGAGCGGGGCAAAGCTGGAATACATAAAAAAGTTTAATAATCAATAGAATGTCTTAAGGCAACTTTGTTCCTTAGAGGTAGCAAGGTCACAATATATTTAATTTATATTTTATAGTATGTCCTTCTATATTTTGTGTCAAAAAGAGAATTCTTTTTGTAAAAACAAATAATTTAAAGAAGTTTTTCTCAGCTGGAAAGCTGATGGTCCTCGCTATCAGCTGCTTTGGAATGCTTTGAGAATAAATGACATTTTAATCAGCTCACACTTCAATAGCTTTAACAATAATACAAAAGTATATATACAACTGATTCATTTTGCTTTACACCTATAACTAACACAACATTGTAAATCAACTATACTATAATAAAAAAAATTTTTTTGAATACACTTATTTTTAAGAGAAGGACATTGAGAACTAGTTCTTTTGTCCCTTATCTCTATTACCCTCATTACAGAATCAGGCAAGCTGTCTAGTCCGAGATTATACAAAAGGTGTTCCCTAGACTGGCAGCATCTGAGCACAAATTCTTGTGGCCTACCTCTGGGAGTAGGACCCAGGAGCATCTCCAAGTAGTTCTTCTGCACATTAGAATTGCCTATAGAGCCAGACATCCTGGAATGTGAAGTCAAGTGCGCCTTAGAAAGCATCACTACGAACAAAGTTAGTGGAGGTCATGGAATTCCACTGGAGCTATTTCAAATCCTGAAAGATGATGCTGTGAAAGTGCTGCACTCAATATCCGAGCAAATTTGGAAAACTCAGCAGTGGCCACAGGACTGGAAAAGGTCAGTTTTCATTCAATCCCAAAGAAAGGCAATGCCAAAGAATGCTCAGACTACCAAACAATTGTACTCATCTCACATGCTAGTAAAGTAATGCTCAAAATTCTCCAAGCCAGGCTTCAGCAATACGTGAACCGTGAACTTCCAGATGTTCAAGGTGGTTTTAGAAAAGGCAGAGGAACCAGAGATCAAATTGCCAACATCCGCTGGATCACTGAAAAAGCAAGAGAGTTCCATAAAAACATCTATTTCTGCTTTATTGACTATGCCAAAGCCTTTGACTGTGTGGATCACAACAAACTGTGGAAAATTCTGAAAGAGATGGAAATACCAGACCACCTGACCTGCCTCTTGAGAAACCTATATGCAGGTCAGGAAGCAACAGTTAGAACTGGACATGGAACAGGAGACTGGTTCCAAATAGGAAAAGGAGTAGATCAAGGCTGTATATTGTCACCCTGCTTATTTAACTTGTATGCAGAGTACATCATGAGAAATACTGGACTGGAAGAAGCACAAGCTGGAATCAAGATTGCCGGGAGAAACAGCAATAACCTCAGATATGCAGACGACACCACCCTTATGGCAGAAAGTGAAGAGGAACTAAAAAGCCTCTTGATGAAAGTGAAAGAGGAGAGTAAAGAAGTTGGCTTAAAGCTCAAACATTCAGAAAACTAAGATCATGGTATCCGGTCCCATCACTTCATGGGAAATAGATGGGGAAACAGTGGAAACAGTGTCAGACTTTGTTTTTTTGGGCTCCAAAATCACTGCAGATGGTGACTGCAGCCATGAAATTAAAAGACGCTTACTCCTTGGAAGGAAAGTTATGACCAACCTAGATAGCATATTCAAAAGCAGACATTACTTTGCCAACAAAGGTCTGTCTAGTCAAGGCTATGTTTTTTCCAGTGGTCATGTATGGATGTGAGAGTTGGACTGAAGAAAACAGCACTGAAGAATTGATGCTTTTGAACTGTGGTGTTGGAGAAGACGTGAGAGTCCTTTGGACTGCAAGGAGATCCAACCAGTCCATCCTAAAGAAGATCAGTCCTGGATGTTCATTGGTAGGACTGATGAAACTCCAATATTTTGGCCACCTCATGTGAAGAGTTGACTCACTGCAAAAGACCCTGATACTGGGAGGGATTGGGGGCAGGAGGAGAAGGGGACGACAGAGGATGAGATGGCTAGATGGCATCACTGACTCAATGGACATGAGTTTGGGTAAACTCCAGGAGTTGGTGATGGACAGGGAGGCCCGGCGTGCTGCGATTCATGGGGTCGCAAAGAGTCAGACACAACTGAGCGACTGAACTGAACTGATACTATGTACTTGAGGGCTTCCCAGGTGGTGCTAGTGGTAAAGAACCCGCCTGCCAATGCAGGAGACTTAAGAGATGTGGGTTTGATCCCTGGGTTGGGAAGACCCCCTGGAGAAGAAAATGGCAACCCACTCCAGTATTCTCGCCTGGAGAATTCCATGGACAGAAGAGCCCAGCAGGCTGTAGTCCATAACGTCGCAGAGTCGGACATAACTGAAGTGATTTAACATGCACACATACTACATTCAAAGTGTGCAACAGTTTCTCATCAGGCCGTTTTTGTTGTGACTGATTTTCTTTGCAATGTGTGAAAGTCCTGGGACAGAGCTGCTTGCAAATGACAAGCCATAGAGGAACATCTGGCCCACACTGGCCTCCCTCAGGCTTGAATGATCTCTTCCCCTGAACCCTTCCTTATCCTTCAAGACACTTCCTCTCTCAAGTCTGCTCCCCTTCCGCCCTTGGCACAGAACTGATTTCTCTGCACTCTGTGTGTTCCACTGCGTGTCAAGATGTATCTCCATTTCTCCACTTCTCCTCTCTCAGTGTGAGGTTTGATTTATATCCTGCTCCCCCATCAACTTTTTGAGAGTAGAAACCCATTTGAAGACGTCTGTATATTCGAGCAGCTGGTGCGCAGAGATGAATGGATGCAGAGCAGACCTGAGGGCTGTTTCAAAGTTGCTGAACAGGAGAGACTTCTATTTCCCTGCCTCCTTTGTGCAGGAGATCTGGTCACAAGCTTGCCTTCTTCCAGTCCTCCAGCCCCTCCCAGGCTTGGACCAGTTTCTTTCCCTGCAGCTGGGCCCCGACAGGAGCCACCCTCCCCTTGGCCACTTTTCTAACACCACAGATTCAGGGAACAAGGGGCCCTCGAAGCCGGGCCAGATGGTGAAGGAGGCAGTGACGTGATGCCCAGTGCATCATGGAAGATGAGGCTGTGCTGGTCACTTGGTAGAGGAGCCTCAGGCCCTGGAAGAGAATATACCAAAGCCTAAAAATGACTTCAGTGAGAGCTTGACTCACTCTATGAAAAGCCGAGTCATTCCCCTCAAAAGCTGCAGAAGCAACAAGATCAGATAGAAGCTAAATTTGAAAGAATTTCAATCTCTGGCAACAAGCATAATGACAGCTGTAAACTCCTATTTGTCAAGATCCACGAGAACACAGGCAAAATGGGGGGACAGGCGTGGACCTTAGAGGCTGAGGACTCAGGGACAAAGAGGTGGGAGGAGGAAGAGGAAGACAAACACAGTGAGCCCAGGATCTCCACTCCGAAGTGTCTGATGACTCAGAGAAGTAAGAAGGGACAGAGGTTGAAGAGAAAGAAAACCAAAGGAAAAAACAAAACAAAACCCAACTGAAGCATTTAGAAACATGGCTGGACTTAAGAAAGGCTCAGGTTTTTCATTAAAATACAATGTGAACTTGTTATGACATTGCTGTGCTGTGTTGCATGCTGTGCTCAGTCGTGTCCAACTTTTTGCAACCCCATGGACTGTGGCCTGCCAGGATCCTCTGTCCATGGAGTTCTCCAGGCAAGATTACCAGAGTAGGGTGCCGTTTCTTACTCCGAAGCATCTTCGCAATCCAGCGATTGAACCCACCTCTTGCATCTCCGGCATGGGCAGGCGGATTCCTTACCACTAGCGCCACCTTCATTTTTTCATACCTATTAAATTTCCTTAAAAACTGATTTGGGAAGAATTGCCTAGTCCAACCCCTTTGTTTTACAATCAAAGCTGAACTGATATCTAACCCAGGCCCTCTGCACTGGGAATGTGGAGTCTTAACCACTGGACCAACAGCAAAGTCCCATATTATTTCATTTAATCCTACATCCATTCAATATAGGACTGTGCTGGGTTTCCTCAGTTATACAACTTTATGCAACACTGAACACTGGAACACAGGCCTGCAAAGCCATCCTAAGGATCCTTCCCAGGGGTTACAGGGAATTAGAGGAACAAGTGCAGAACATAATGTCCTGCATTTGACAATTTGAGGCGATTTGAGAGTGACTCTCCAGATAGGGGCTTTAGTCTCTAGGTGAAAGAGTTAGGTAAACCTGGGTCTCTCCTAAAACTTGCTGGTGCTTGCCAAACTACCCTCCCTTCCTATCCACACTTCCTTTTCATTTTCTCCAAGTTTTCCTAGTTGATTCTAGAGACCTTACTAAGGCTAAAAATCAAGGTCTCCTGTCCATTTTTTCTTGAGGGAAGGAGAGCTAAGAAGCAATAACACAAAGAAGGAGTTTTTAAAAAGTAGAAAACGTGCTTTGCATAAAGAGAGATGGGCCAAGTGTTTGCACAACCTGCTTGCTACTTTTGGTATGGGCACTTCCAGAACAATAGACAATGATGGGAAGAATTAAAGAATGGATGTCAGATAGTATTCGCTGATGAGGGGCAGCCCAAAGTCTGCTAAATAGCTCCTTTATCCAACCAAACTCTCAGGCCTACTTACAGTTCATACTACTGACTGTTCATTCTTACCAACTTGCTATTCATATTTTATATTCTTTTCTTCCTCTTTCCCCTTCCACTCGCCTGCCTGCAATGTTATTCTGACCCATTCTTCAAGACACATCTTTGATCTTAACCCTCTCAAGGTCGATCCAGTCCTTCTCTGATCTTACAGCCCTTGTTAACTCCACTGCCCATTTGAAAATTACCCATGTATACTTATTGCCTCCTGATACCGCTAGGTTTATGCATCTGTATGATTTTACTGGCTGTGTAAATTATGTCTTGTTTCCCCAAGATTCTGAACCATTCAAGCATGGGAACCTTTTGGAACACTTGTGCAAAATGAAAAATATTTGTTAACTACATGAAACATTATATGAGTGTTAACTGTAGAAAATAGGTCATGAACTCATGTCTTCAGGGGTCAAGATAGTGCACACAAATAAGTAAAACAGATGTAATACAGCAGGGAGTGGGGAGGTTTGTGGTAAACTGGAAAAACAATGCCCTGAATAAGGAAGAAGCTGTGGGCCTCCCCAGGTGACTGTGTGATGTGGCAATTCTGGCCCAGTGTTATCAGATGATCTGAGTTTTCAAGAAAGTAGGAAGTCCAGATTATTGTGTGAGATATTTTTAATTTTAGGTGTTGGCAATGAAATTTTAAATGTTTAATAAGCAGTATTGGCCAAAAATAACATATCTGCATGTCAATCTGTAGTTCTCAAGCTTGCTGTTTCAAAGTCAGATCACTTTTTTTTTTTTCATACAGACAATGTGCATAATTGACAACGTCCTATTCCAAAACTTGGACAATAATAACAAAATTAAGGCATAAAAATAGATATCTTTGACTTTTTTGGCTTTATTTCACATTTTAAATTGCAGTGACACATAGTTTAACTAGAAAGTAGTGACAATGGACATGGGGATTATGGAGAATATCAGTAACCTCAGATATGCAGATGACACCACCCTTATGGCAGAAAGTGAAGAGGAACTAAAAAGCCTCTTGATGAAAGTTAAAGAGGAGAGTGAAAAAGTTGGCTTAAAGCTCAACATTCAGAAAACGAAGATCATGGCATCCGGTCCCATCACTTCATGGGAAATAGATGGAGAAACAGTGAAACAGTGTCAGACTTTATTTTTTTGGGCTCCAAAATCACCGCAGATGGTGACTGCAGCCTTGAAATTAAAAGACGCTTACTCCTTGGAAGAAAAGTTATGACCAACCTAGATAGCATATTCAAAAGCAGAGACATTACTTTTCTGACTAAGGTCCGTCTAGTCAAGGCTATGGTTTTTCCAGTAGTCATGTATGGATGTGAGAGTTGGACTGTGAAGAAGGCTGAACGCCGAAGAATTGATGCTTTTGAACTGTGGTGTTGGAGAAGACTCTTGAGAGTCCCTTGGACTGCAAGGAGATCCAACCAGTCCATTCTGAAGGAGATCAACCCTGGGATTTCTTTGGAAGGAATGATGCTAAAGCTGAAACTCCAGTACTTTGGCTACCTCATGCGAAGAGTTGACTCATTGGAAAAGACTTTGATGCTGGGAGGGATTAGGGGCAGGAAGAGAAGGGGATGACAGAGGATGAGATGGCTGGATGGCATCACCGACTCGATGGACATGAATCTGAGTGAACTCCGGGAGTTGGTGATGGACAGGGAGGCCTGGCGTGCTGCGATTCATGGTGTCACAAAGAGTTGGACATGACTGAGCGACTGAACTGAACTGAACTGAATGAGAGCTATGGACCCTCCCAAGGACTGTACAGGCTGATGCATCTGTCTCTTTTTAAAAATTATTTTCCCTTAAAGAAGATGTGGTACATATATACAATGGAATATTACTCAAAAATAAAAAGAAAGAAATATTGCCATCTCTGGCAATATGGATGGACCTAGAAAATATCACACTAAGTAAGTCAGACAAAGACAAATATATGATATCACTTATATTGAATCTAAAAAACAATACAAATAAATGTATATACAAAACAGAAACAGACTCACAGACACAGCAAACAAATTTACGGTTACCAAAGGAGAAAGGGAGTTGGGGAAGGATAAAAATAGGAATATGGGATTAACAGACACAAGGTACTATACAAAAAAATAGGTTAGCAATAAGGGTTTATTGCCGGGAGCCAGCGTGAGGAATTCCACCCGTGACAAGGTCATGCAGCAGAGCTCTAATGGCAAGGCTAATCAGACCTCAGGTTTTCCCCCTGGAATTTCCTGAGCATCCACCCCCCAAAAAATAAGAATCTGCCTGCTTTTCCACTCTTCTAATATTCTCTGGAAAAAGTCAAAGCAGGGCTTTAGCCTTCTGCATTTGAAAGGGATGTTTCAGTTAAACCCCCTCTGATAACTTTCTAGCTTGCCTAACAGGTCCCCCCCCCCACCTCTTACAGCTTGTGAATTGCTTACAGCCCCCCAACTGCGAGAGGCACAAAGCTTAAAAGCATCTTAAAGATACAGAGCCTTTTCTAAAGAGTTAAAAATTATATTGGTAGAGGGTTTTCACTGTTGACTCAATGATTGCCACCAGATCTCCATATTCTTTATCTTTTAGGCACCTGGGAGGATGTTAATCAATGTAAACGGGATATGGAAAAAGATATATAGTAGTTCTGATGTTAGCAACACTAGACTTTTGAGTTAATTATTTCTTTTGTTATATATCACTGTACTCCTCTTGTGTCCTTGCTATGTAAGAATGTAACTTTATTTAGTGCTTTCTGAGAGTGGCACCAGACTTTGGGAAGATCAACACAAATAAGTCTTCTAGTTAACAAACCCTCATCAGAAAAAAGGCTGTAAAATGTTAATTGGCCCTTTTTGGCCAGAAGATGATGTAAATCACCTAAGACTTGTGTATACAATTAGGTATGCAGAGAGAAAAGCCTGGTTTTGATGAGTCTGGACTGCTAACACTGCATAATTTTGTATTACCCATTGATCTCTATGTACAAAAAAAGGTATAAAATGCCTTTCTAGACAATAGCGGAGGCAGCCAGTCGCTGGACTGGTTTCCCCCGTGTCTCCTCTTTACTGTAATTTCAGGCTGAATTCCCATCTGGAGCGGGGCGGCTCACCATGTCTACTTACTTGTCCCGGCTTTTAAGATCCAGGCGAGGGGGAGCCCAAGGTGGGGCACCCCCCGATATGCAAGTGGGCACCGGTGGCCCAATGTAGATGGTGCAAGCTCCTTGTCTGGAACTTTATTGGCCTTCCCTGTAAGCCAAGTTATTCAGCCTTCTTTCTCCACTTAATTTTCCTACTACACTATTTCTTCCTAATCTAATCTTATATTAATAAATAAATAAATTTTTTCCTCGCCGACGTCATCCCCGCTTCGAATTCCCTGGATCCACTGGGGCTGGACCCCGGCAGTTTATTATATAACACAGGGAACTATATTTAATTTTTTGTAATAACTTATAATCAAAAATAATCTGAAAAAATATGCATAACTGAATCACTTTGCTGTACGCTTGAAACTAACACAACACTGTAAATCAAATATACTTCAAATTTAAAAATTCTTTTTCACTTAAAATCATACAGATTTCCTTCTCCTTGACTACAGTTTTGTTAGCAGTAATTATGGTCATTCTTGAGGGATCACAAAAAAAATGAGGGATAAAGACTAATTTTTCTGAAACAATTAATTGGGTTAGAGTAAGAGGATAAAAGGAAACTATGTTTAAGAGACTCTAATATGATATGACATATGAGTATGAAAGGAGGTCCAAACTGCCTTAATGCTACCTCCTTCTTGGCCCTCCCACCCCAAGGATGCCAGCAAGTGACATCCAGCTGTTTATAACTGGGTGTTACAATGATCAGTGCCCAGTACTGTGCTAAGGGTCACTGGCCCTTCTCCTTGAAGTTGTGAAAATGAAAGTCACTCAGTCATGTCCACTCTTTGCAAACCCATGGACTATACAGTCCATGGAATTCTCCAGGCCAGAATACTGGAGTCGGTAGCCTTTCCCTTCTCCAGGGATCATCCCAACCCAGAGATCGAACCCAGGTCTCCCACACTGCAAGCACATTCTTTACCAGCTGAGCCACAAGGGAAGTCCACCATGCAATACAACCCGAGACTTATTACTTGACAATACTCTCCATATAATTCTGTATACAAAATGAATCTAATTAGTGTAATATCTCTCTTTGGGATGTTTCATGGACCCTCTGAAGCATCCCAAAGTTAGCTAGAAATCTTCTTCATTAGAATGATTTAGGAAGGTTTGTCAACAAATATCAAAAAAGTTTAGAACATTCAGTCATATAGGATTATTGAAGTTGACAGATGTGTTAAGCATTTGGTGATAACCCACAGGTGCTCTGGACATGCAGATCCCATTAATTCCAACAGGAGTGGAAGCTGACAGTTCTCACACAAACTGAAAACCAAAGCAGCTTCCATAGCATGTAAATCTAACCCTTGCAAAGAAGTAAGGAGTTCACATATGTAATCTAACTGACCAAAACTACTTTTTACAACTACTTTCACAAGGAAGTAGTTGTACAACTACTTTCACAAGACTTTGGTTCACTCCTTTATACCCTTATTGGGGGCAAATCCTCTTTCCTTGAAGTTGGATTTTACTTCTGGTAAAGCCAAAGTTCCTCTAGATAACAAGATGTGTGATGAAGCTGAGGATCACGTTTCATTCATAAACAAGATGAGACTATAAAGTAATGAGATGGACATTCACAAGCACCTCATGAAATGACTTGAAATTTCTTAAAAAATATTTTAGACAAGTTCTGAGTACAAGCAAGGCATCATCATTAGATTAAAGCTTAGAGGCAGATACCTGGAGGAACAGGAACTTTGTTAACAAGCTTCTATATTTCCCTTTGAAGGGCAGAATAGCAGGTTGCAAAGACCAAAGGACTGAAATAAAAACAAACAAGTCTAAATTCCTTCTTAGCCGCTTACCAGCTGTATGAGTTTTGCAAAAATATTTTACTTGTCAAGTATTTTTTTTAATGAAAGTTTCTTTATGGTGTTACAGTGAGACTGTAGGTAAATTTTTCTACTTCCTAAAGTTTTATAGCATAATTATGTACCTCATGCTATATAAAATAATTCAGTCTTCCTATTTACTAAAGGAAATATACTTTTAGGGAGAAAAAAAATTTCAGTGGCTGTGATAGTCAGAGATTACATTCTCCACCCTCTGACATCTACCTACTGCTCAAACAACCTTTTACCTACTCATATTCCTACACACCACTGACCAGTACACACCTCTGCCTGTAAAACTTGCCTGTCTTGCCCATGTAGTATTTACTTTCCTCAAAGGTACAGAAAGGAACTGCAGGGCTCCATCTTCTAACGGAATTTCTCCTGCTTTACCAAATTCCAGTTCCTCCTTCAGTGACCATCTCAAATGTCCCCTCCTCTGTGACACCTTGTCCAGCTCACTTCTCAGACAGTTGCTCCTGCCTCAATGCTCTCTAGGACCTGGTTCAAGTTTCTATTTTTGACCCTTGCTGTACTGTCATTATGAGTTTCAAGGTCTCCATCTTTGTCCCCCTTGGTCTATTATTATGCCTGGTACATGATTAGTGCTCAGTATAGCTGCTGATGATACCACTCTAATGGCAGAAAGTGAAGAGTAACTAAAGAGCCTCTTGATGAGGGTGAAAGAGGAGAGTGAGAAAACTACTTTAAACTCAACATTGAAAAAACTAAGATCATGGCATCCAAAGACTCTTGAGAGTCCCCTGGACTGCAAGGAGATCAAACCAGTCAATCCTAAAGGAAATCAATGCTGACTATTCACTGGAAGGACTCATGCTGAAGCTCCAGTTGTTTGACCACCTGATGCAAAGACCCTGATACCGGGAAAGACTGAAGGCAAAAGGGAAAGAGGGTGATAGAGGATAAGATGGCTAGATAGCATCACCTATTCAATGGATATAAATTTGAGCAAACTCTGGGAGATAGTGAAGGACAGGGAAGCCTGGCATGCTGCAGTTCGGGGTGACAAAAAGTCAGACACCACTTAGCAATTGAACAACATAACTGCTGAATGAATGGCTTATATTGCTGACTATACTTTCTTTCACTGTTGCTTCAAATTCCTGCTTTCTCAGAAACTTTACTCCTTATCATTTTCTATTTGGGCTCTTCACGGACAGGAAATAGGAATCCTGGGCAAAAGCAAGCACATTTTGCTGGTTGGTCCTATTGATGATGATGCCTTATTTGAGAAGTAGGATGTACGGGGAAAATTTCCTGTCTGGTTTTTATCACCAATCCTCTTTATTGTGGAAGCTGTCCAGGGGCTTTGAATTACTCATCATCAATTCACTTAGCAACTATGAGAGTATTTATTTTCTGCCAGGTACTTTTAGGAGCTGGGTACACAGCAGGGAAGCCCACAGACTTCCTCCCCTCACAGAGCTTCCAACCTAGCAGGGGAGACCATTACTTAGAGAGAGAAATTACTTTGAAGGAATAAAAGAAACAATTGCCAATAGCAATATGTTCTATGGAGGGAAAAATCAGGGTAGAATGAGAGAGGAAAATAGGGGTGAGATAGAAATTAGACTGGGTGGTTAAAACAAGAGGTTTCTAATCACAGACACCTAATCCGTTTGATGAAAGTACAAGAAGTTCTCGTCTCATAAGGCACCAACAACTGCCAACAACTGCAGTGTTTCTTTCAAACTTTAAGCAAAGAAATACTTTCTGAAGCAGCACTTTAGGAACACAACAAGAAAAACAAAAATTTCTTTAAGTTGGTCTAAGGCAAAAAGCGTCTAAAACCAAACAACAGTAGAAAGACAAATTGTTTTTCAATCAAATTATGTATTTGGCCACTAGAATTTAAATGTTATTCTACTAGTCTGTAACACAGAATATTTTTAATAAGTAGCTTAAAGCTTATTTCACCAAGTAGTACATATTCCTGAAAAATCATATACTGGTTGTATGTTTTCATTATCATATTGGCTTACTTAAAGTTACCATAATTAAAATATATCTTAATGACACAGTGAAATATATCTTAATGACACAAGACTGAGCCTAGTTCCACCTATGTCCTAGTTATGCAAAGATCTCCTTTACATGTTTCATAGCTCTCTGAAATACAAAAGAAATAACTCCTGGGTATGTGTCCATGCTGTCCCTTCTCAGGGATTTGCACCTGCTGTTTTCTTTTCCTGGAATGCCCTTCTTTCCACATCTGTGTGATGTGCTTCTTTTCATCCTTCCAGACTCAGCTGATCCTGCACTCCCTCTGGGATCCTTTGCCTGAGTTCCCCCTGGCACACACACAGAGGCTTCTCTGCTGGGCTCCCACAGCACCCACTACGAACCATAGCACTTAGTAGGCCTTGTTGGAAGTGTTTCCTTGGTTTTTCCAAACTAGAAATGTGAGTACTTCAAGGTCTCTACAATGTGTGACACCTCCTGGGTGATCAATAAATTGCTGAAAGCATACTGGCACTTTAGAGAAAGCACAATGCATTATTTTCCTCCATAAACAGAAAGAGGAAGAAGTGTAACAGAGCATAACACTATACATTAAGCATCATTTCAGTGGGTACAAAAGACCTTAAGGAAACGTAGCTCTCCCACAGGCACTAAAAACCACAGGAACCAATCTTTAATGAGACACCTTTAAGGATCACAAGGATACGGAACTTAAAACATGCTACCCAGGACTGTTTCAGGTTCTCCGAAATCTGAAAATGGAAATAAAATTAAACAAAAACAAAAAATGGGGATGGGGAAGATAATGGCAGAAGATATTTAATCACTGACAACAATCAAATGAAAATCCAACTTTTTAAGCAAATTCTAAGGTTTTCCCAAAAACATGCTTTTAGGGAGCTAGGAAATCATGTTACTGTTTTAGAGTAATTGAAAATCATTTCCAAACAGGTTCCTTCTGTAGACATGACCAATAACAATGTTCTTTTCATCCAAGATACATCTTCATTTAAGTTGCAAGATGGTGCCATTTGGATTGGCTACGTGAGGCAATCAGACGGAAGGTATTGGTTTTGGTCAGTAGGTGCTTCTGTGGCCACTAAGCCCTGAAGCTGGCACACTCTGTGTCTGGTAAAATTCTGGCCCACTCTCCTTGATGAACATACAGTACATGCATTTAAATTGTACACTGCTAATTACAGAATCAATAGGCATCAATCTGTAGGGAGCAAGTTTAATATTCATCTGGTGTGACCCTCATTGGGAAGCAGACAGGAAAAGCTACTTAGTCTATAAGAGTTCAGATTTTAAAATATGTTTCCACATAGTTGAGTCAACCAACCCAAATTTAAAGATAGTCATTTGAGGAAGAAGAGCTTCTTGACTTTTTATTTCCTCTTGTTTCTTAGTTTTATAAATATATTTTTTATTTTCAAATATACATTTACTTCTTTAATGTAATACTAGTAGTTATATATTGATAATTTTTATATATTTATATATAAACCTGTTTAGCACCTCAGTAATATACATTGGTAAACTCCATGTCAGGTTCTTTTAATTACAAGCTATGAAGGAGTTTTTGGCTATTTTCTGTCATAAGTGATAGCTCAGTAATAACACAGCCAAAGTCAAAACATTTTTGGCAGACATCCTTGACATCATTCCAACAAAGAGGCAAAAGGTTGAGACGCTGAAATGTAAAAGCCACTGTTAACTGAAAGTACGTTTTGTGGCCGATCCACTAAAAGGTCCACCAGGATGCCTAATGAAAGGGCTTGATTCCATCCTCAGATTTCTCATTTCTCAGGAAACTCTGACACAGTCGGCCACCCCCTCCTGGTGGAGCTGTTGTGGGTTTTGGCTTCTTTGACTCCGTTCCCCCAGTTTTCCTCTGTTCCACGACTGCTCTATCTCCTCTGTTGGCTCCACCTCTTCTCGCCAACTCTAAAACCACTCTCTCATTCAACCCTGTTTCCTTAGGGGATTCCAGGTCTTTAGGGAATTTCAGTTACATTGACCTGCCAACGAGTTTCTCCATCTTTCCTATATTTCCTTTATATTGGTGTTGTTTTAGTTGCTAAGTGATGTTTGACTCTTTTGCAACCCAATGGACTGGTTCTTCTGTCCATGAGATTTCCCAGGCAAGTATATTCGAGTTGGTTGCCATTTCCTTCTCCATTCCTTTATATTACTTGCCACATATTATTGGCTTAGGGTTTTAACTCTAGGAAGGCCAAGTGCTGTTTGTTTTGTGAACTGCTATAACCCCAGAGCCTGACATTTACTGATTACTCAATTAAACCAATGATAGAGGCCATGGTGAGTTTCTTTTATTATGGTGGTCAAACTGAAGACATCTGCCTTTAGTAACTTTAAAGGTCAAAGTCATATTTTCCAACTTTATAGGTCAGATTTCTGAGCCCAAAAGATAGCAATCATTTGAGCAAATTCAAAGCCCTTTGTTTAGGAAAGTATCAGCCCTGCTTGCAAGTGCTTCTTTACTATCTTCACAAGTGGCAGATGGCTCACCATCAGGGCAGAATTCAAGTAAAGGACTTTCATTTATGTAACAAAATGCCATGTCACCAACTGTGCCTTAGATTCTTAAAGTCTAAGGAACTCTTTTCAGGTGACACATATTACGCTAAAACAAACGAATATCTTGGCAGAGTCTGATGAAGATCTTTGACGTAAGACAGTAATGGTCTAAAAGACTGCAATTTCTTCAGCTTTTAGAGTACTAACTTCAAAGCCAGACTGCTTGAATTAGTGTTCTGGCTCTAGGAGTGTAATCTGGGCAAGTTACTTAACCCTCTGTGCCTCAATCTTTACATTTTTAATATAGGAATAATAGCACTTAATCACAGGGTTGTTATAAAGATTGAGTTAATATATATGTGAAATGGTTAGATGGTATATGTTACCTCTATGATGATGACTCACATATCCAGGTAGAACATCAGCAAACTAAGCCCACAGATGCCAAAATTTTAACTACAGGAAGAGGTTTTTCCTTCTTGCTATATACCAATTGCTATGCTAAGAATGTTACATACACAATCACATTTATCATAGAAAAAGCAGAGGAATTCCAAAAAGCATCTACGTCTGCTTCATTGACTACACTAAAGCCTTTGAGAGTGTGGATCACAACAAACTGTGGAAAATTCTTAAAGAGAATACCAGACCACCTTACTTGCCTGCCGGGGTCCAGCCCTGGTGGATCCAGGGTAATTCGAAGGGGAGACGGCGTGGCGTCTTAGAAAGAATTATTTAATTAGAAATATAAGAGAGATTAGGGAAAAATAGTATAGTAGGAAAATTTAGTGGAGAAAAGAGGCTGAATAACTTGGTTTATGTGGAGAACTAATAAAACCTCAGGACAAGAGGTTTGCACCATCTACATTAGGCCACCGGCACCCTTTTGAATAGAGGAGGGTGCCTGCCTTGGGCTCCCTCTCTCGTGGGTCTTAGAAGCCAGGGCAAGTAAGTAGACATGGCGAGCCTCCACGCCCCAGATGGGAATTCAGCCTGAAAAGGAGAGGGAGGGAGAGGGAGAAAGAGAGAGAGACACGGGGGAAACCAGTCTTTCCAGTGACTGGTCCATCCTCTATTGTCCGGAAAGGCCTTTTATACTTTTGATTGTACATAGAGATCAATGGATAAAACAAAATTATGCAGCATCAGCAGCCCTGACTCTTATCGAGACCAGGCTTTCTCTCTGCATACCTAGTTGTATACACAGGTCTTAGGTGATTTACATCATCTTCTGGCCAGAAGGCCAATTAACATTTTACGGCCCTTTTCTGATAAGGGTCTGTCAACCAGAGAACTTATTTGTGTTGTTCTTCCAAAGTCTGGTGCCACTCTCAGAAAGCACTAAATGAAGTTACATTCTTACACAGCAAGGACACAACAATTTATAACAATGAAAGAAGTACAGTGATTTATAACAAAGAGAAAAGTAACTCAAAAGTCTAGTGTTGCTAACAGCAAAACTACTATATTCCTTTTTTTATATCCCAATTACATTGATTAATAATATCCTTCAGGTGTCTAAAAGATAAAGAATATGGAGGCCTGGCAGCAGTCATTGACTCAACAGTGAAACCTGTCACCAATATAATTTTTAGCTCTTTAAAAAAGGCTCTGTATCTTTAAGATGCTTTAAGCTTCGTGCCTCTCGTGGTTTGGGGGCTGTAAACAATCACAATTTGTAAAAGTCCGGACAGACCAGTCAGGTAAGTTAGAAAGCTATCAGAGGGGTTTAAGCCAAGACATTCTTTTTATATGCAGGAGACTGTTAACTGGAGCCCTAAGTTAATTCCTTTTAGAGGAAGGTGATTGGGGATGGCCCCCTGTTATGTCAGAAGAGTGGAAAGCACAATACAATAAGGCAGGCAGACTCTGGTTTTGGTGGGTAGATGTTCAGGAAAACCCAGGGGGAACCCCTGAAGCCAGATCATGCCTTTGTGTATGTCTGGCTTCCTTCCTCATGACCTTTGCCATGGGCAAGATTCCTCACGCTGGCTCCCGGCACTTGCCTCCTGAGAAACCTGTATGCAGGTCAAGAAGCAACAGTTAGAACTGGACATGGAACAACGAACTGGTTCAAAATTGGGAAAGAAGTATGTCAAGGCTGTATATTGTCACCCTGCTTATTTAACTTATATGCAGAGTACATCATGTGAAATGCTGGGCTGGATAAATCACAAGCTGAAATCAAGATTGCCAGGAGAAATATCAGCATCCTCAGATATGCAGATGATATCACTCTAATGGCAGAAAACAAAGAAGAACTAAAGAGCCTCTTGATGACAGTGAAAGAGAAGAGTCAAAAACCTAGCTTAAAACTCAACATTCAAAAAACTAAGATCATGGCATCCGGTCCCATCACTTCATGCCAAATAGATGGGGAAAAAATGAAAACAGTGGCAGATTTTATTTTCTTGGGCTCCAAAATCACTGCAGATGGTGACTGCAGCCACAAAATTAAAAGACGCTTGCTCCTTAGAAGAAAAGCTATGACAAACCTAGACAGCATATTAAGAAGCAGAGACATCACTTTACTGACAAAGGTCCATATAGTCAAAGCTATGGTTTCTCCAGTAGTCATGAATGGATGTGAGAGTTGGACCATTAAGAAGGGTGAGCACTGAAGAACTGATGCTTTTGAATGGTGGTATGGAGAAGACTTCTGAGAGTCCCTTGGACAGCAAGGAGATCAAACCAGTCAATCCTAAAGGATATTAACCTTGAATATTTATTGGATGCTGAAGCTGAAGCTCTAATACTTTGGCTACCTTATGCAAAGAGCTGACTCATTGGAAAAGACCCTGATGCTGCAAAAGACAGAGGGCACAAGGAGAAAAAGAGGATGAAATGATTGGATGGCATCACCAACTCAATGGACATAGTTTGAGCAAACTCTGGGAGAGAGTGAAGGACTGAGAAGCCTGGCATGCTGCAGTTGATGGGGTTGCAAAGAATTGGACACAGCAATTGAATAATAAAAACAACAAGCCTTGAGGGAAGCACTGTCATTATTCCACTTTTATAGATAAGGAAACTAAACCTTTTAAGTTTTAAGTTACTTAAGAGTTTAAGGAACTTGCCCAATTAGTCTCATGACTAGTGGATGGTAAAGTTATGATTTAAGCCCAGCAGCAGGAGTCAACAGCAGGCCAGGTAAAAATGATCTACAGTTGTATAGAAATCCATTTAAGAGCAGAAGCAGATTGACAAGAATAAAGGTGAAAATTAAAAAATAAAAAACTGCACACTACTATTGGAGTATACTGCAGACGACTGCTAAAAATCAGATTAGGACCAAACATATTTATTTTGTGACAGGTTATTATTCCAAGTGTTTTACATATTAACTACTGTGGGATGATGACAAACAATAAAGCTTTGTATACATTATCATTTGCAACTTTCAAAATAACTTCAGGAGCTAAGTATCATGACCAGTTACTAGATCAAGAAACACTCATAGGTTAAATACAAGGTCATAGTCACACAGCTAGTATAGCTCAAGTTGGGATTTGAGCATAAGTCTCCCTGACCCCCAAATCCATGCTCTAGAACACTATGAAAATGGAACCCCAAATTATGTAAATATACCACCAGTACCATGAAGTTCAAATAAGGATTGATAAGCCAATTAAATATGGGACTCAATTAAATATTCTTTCTTTAAAATTCAAAATACATGTCAGTATGATAGGGATTCTGAAATGTTTCGCCATTAAAAAAGAAATCCTGATTAACTCTGTTTAACTCAGCATTTCCTAGTCTTACTTACCATGGAACACTTTTCAATGGGTAACATATATTAAAACCCTCTAGGACTAAAATTTGTAAACAGTACATAGCAGGCTCCTTGCCCACGAGATGCTTTTTCAATGTGGATTTACACAAAAGATTTGTGGGTGGAATAAGAAGGGGAAGAAGGGAGACTGAACAATCTAACGGGAAGCTGTGGAAGACAGCAGAAAGGGCTATGGAAATCAGCAGACCAGGTTCACAGCCAGACTCCCAGTCAGTCCCGTGTCTGTGAACCACTCAACCTCACTGAGTTTCTATCTCCCTTAACTGAGGACATTAACTACTATTTCACAAGGTGACTGTGTTTATTATTCAATAAATGTATCTATTATTATGCAGACACCTACCAGTAATCTTATTCTATTAAAAGTCAATCATCTTTTAAAAGCAAAATTGATTTGTCTTGAGAAGAAAATCAAGGAAGCAGGATTATGGCTCCTCTGGACTTGCTTCTCTCCAACGGCCATGAAATGGAAGTGACTGAAACTTTGCGATAGAGTGACTCTATTTTAGAACTGATGCATAAAGTAGCAACAGTGAAATAAACATCTTGTGTTTTAGGAAAGTAGACTTCAGAATGGTCAAGAAAAAGGTAATTTGTGTCCCAGGGCAGGGACAATATTATAGGACAGGTGGCACAGAAGAGTGTCAGTCAAATTAATTTCTCATGGGGCATTCATCAGTTATCCATTCTGGAGGAAAAGAGAAAAGAGAAAAACAGAATGATAACAAATGAATGTGGGAATTTGCCAGTTATCTTTTAAGGAGGTGGCCTGTAGTATAACTAACATTTAGCTAGAAACACATGATTCATTACAAATTCAAAAACAGCCATAAATCTACAAAAACATTCTGAGGAAATAAAAAACCCAGAAAACAGCAAGGCTTGCAAAAAACAAACCAAAAAAAATTGCAAAGGACAACAAAAAGCCATTTTTGGATAAGTTCAGAGTCAGAAGCACAAGAAAGCACCAGTTCTGGTGTTTGGGGCAAATGAAGTAACAGGGAGGACTGAAAGAAAGCAGAACTATGAATTCTTACTTCCTCTAACATGCATTATCTTCAAAGCCCTCTCCCCACTCAAAAACCAAAAAAACAAAAATACTAAAATAGTAAGAGAAAAATTATGTCTATGATAGGTGAGGAAGCTTATGATTTGGTGGGGAGTTTGTATGTAAAGAAATATCAACATTAGGAAACATACAAGGGCCATAAAAGAAAAACAAAATGCTAGCAGAGTATGAAGGAGAGAGAGATAAAGGTTGACTGGGGAAAGAGGGGAAGTTTCCAAAAGAAATTATCTTTGAGTGGGTGTTGAAAGATGTGTGGGATGTTGGCTAAAGTACGAGGGTGGGAGGGCAGGTGAGGCAGAGGTGACGACAGGAGGAGAGGTGTCACGGTGGTCATGGGGACACTGTGAGGCTAGATTCAGCAGAGTGGTACCAGTTTGGAGCAGGCCCTAAGTGCCAAAGAACTCAGTGCTTTCATTCTGCCACTATCCTGCTGCGAAGTCACTTCAGTCGTGTCCGACTCTGTGTGACCCCATAGAGAGCGGCCCACCAGGCTCCCCCGTCCCTGGGATTCTCCAGCCAAGAACACTGGAGTGGGTTGCCATTTCCTTCTCCAATGCATGAAAGTGAAAGGTGAAAATGAAGTTGCTCAGTCGTGTCCGACTCTTAGGGACCCCATGGACTGCAGCCTTCCAGGCAAGAGTACTGGAGTGGGGTGCCATTGCCTTCTCCTAGAGAACAGGAATTCCACCGGTGTGAGGGGTGGGAGCTGGTTCCCTGGAGGATTAACAGTAAAATCTGAGCAGAGCAGGGAGCACAGCAATCATTCCATAACTTTGAGTTGATTATGCTGATGAATGCATGTCACATAAATGCAGGCTGAGCATATGTCCAAATTTGTCTGGGAATAGTTCTGGTTTAAAATGGTTGTCCTGTCATGATTATTAATAGCAAGCCCTATTACTCTCAGACATGGCATGGTTTGAATAATAAGTTTTCAGGCTACCCTAGGTACATGGAACTTGGGGACAATCTCTCTGTGTTTAGTAGCAATATACATATATTTAAATAGTTACAAACTATAGGGCTTCCCAGGTGGTACAATGGTAAAAAATCTGCCTGCCAATGCAGGAAACACAAAAGATGTGAGTTCAGTCCCTGGGGTTGGGAAGATCCCCTGGAGGAGAGCATGGCAACCCATTCCAGTATTCTTGCCTGGAAAATTCAATGGACAGAGGAGCCTGGCAGGCTACAGTCCACGTAGTAGCAAAGAATGACTGAGTGACTGAGAATACAAACTATAGGAAAGAGCTTCCTTACAGTTTGCATGCTGTACCATTAGCAGCCAACAGATAGGCTGTTAACGGTTGCAGATGAGCTATAAGACACTGAAAGTTAGGTGTTTTATAGAGGTAAAAACTTAAAAGCATTTTTTATAACTATTCAAAATCTATCAGAGTTGGCATTCTCTTTGAGAACCCTTTGTATAACTTTCTTTATGAATCCTGTGAATTCTGTCTTTCAAGTCCTTACAGATTCCCCTAGTATTTCCTCTATGTTCCCCTGGCGTGTTTTACAAAGGTCATCAAATCTCCTACAGGAAAAAAGACTGGAAAACACCAGTGTAGATTTATTTAATAGCAGGAGATCAAAAAAAGTCAGGATACAATGTACCTGTAATAAAGTTATCATGAGCATACCCACATGCATACCTGCAGCTATGAGTACCCGTCAGAGAGACAGCACCAGAGACAAAAACGGGCAAGTCCGTCATGCAGGACTTTGTTTTCAGGTCACTTGGCCCAGCAGTGCAAACACGAAATTGAGAGTCTAGTAATTTTCATTCCAGTCCTGTTTTGCCACTATTACTCATGCGAACTTGGGAGTATCATTGACCCTTTCAGAACCTGTTTCCTCACTCGACAAATGGAAATAACTAACGTCAGGTGGTTATTTACTGTAAAAATAAAATGAGATCATGTAAGTGAAACCCTTTGTAAAACCTGCAATGCTATAAAAATGTAAGGTATAACCAAAGAATTATGTGCTTCAGGGTCTCATTCTCTTAGGGCTGGCCTTCTCTTCCTCTAACTGGTGAGCTCCTGGGGGTTTTTCTGGTAGGATCCCCAGTCCTCCTCTCACTCTAAACACATTCATTCCCACTGCTCCCACCAGTACCCATTCACTGACCTCTGCCAAGCCCATATCTTAAGCTCAGCTCTCTCTCTCCCCCAAATTCTGGTCTTATATATGCAAACTATTTATGAACAGCTACCCTTAAATTGGTCCCATAGACTTTAAAGCAAGGTACCAAATTCTGTGACCTTCACCCTCAGATCTGCTCCTTTTCCTAATCAGGCTCATCATCACCATTCACCCAGTTACTTCAGAGTCTCTCCCAGAAGTCATCTTTGACTCCTTTCTCTCCTTTATTCTTGCAGTCAGCAACTCTGGCCAGCCTCACTCCAAACCCATCCCATTTTATTAGTTCATGCTCTCCCCTCTCATCTGGATAATTGATTCTCAAGTGGTCTTTTCCCTCATTTATTTTCTTAAACTCTAGTCTCTATACTGCCACTGAGAAAACTGTTCCCAAATATAGATCTGACCATGTGATTTCCCTGCTAAAATCCCTTCAGCGGCTCCTTTCCTGGCCCACAGAACACTTCATTACCTGGCCTGTGCTTCCTTTCTACCTCACCTCTCTGGCTTCTGAGTTTTACTCTCCAGCCACTCGGAACTACTTTTAGGGCCTTAGCTTGTACCATCTTCTCCCACTGGAACATTCCCTTTGTCTGGGATGCCCTTTTCCCCCTCCTTTCTCTCCTTCTTCTCTTCATCACCTCGTTCACTCGGCTGGCTCTTATGGAAAGTCAACCTAGCATAACGGTTGAGCTCTTAAACTCACAGTAACACAGGCTCCACCTCTTACAAGCTTTGTTATCAAAAGCAAGTTACTTTTCTTTATAGTTCAGTTTCCTCCTTTATAAAATAAGGAAAATAAGAACACCTATCTCATAGAATTATAGCACAAACTAAATGAACTCTATGTAAAGCACACAGCACAGTATCTGGCACAGAGTTAAATGCTCAGGATATGCTTAATAGATGTTATTTTTACTGTAAATGAGCTTCCCTGGTGGCTCAGATGGTAAAGAGTCTGCCTGCAGTATGGGAGACCCAGGTTTGATCCCTGGGTCAGGAAGATACCCTGGAGAAGGAAATGACAACCCACTCCAGTATTCTTGCTTGGAAAATCCCATGATCAGAGGAGCCTGGCAGGCTACAGTCCATGAGGGTGCAAAGAGTTGGACATGACTGAGTGACTTTCTTTCTTTACTGTAAATGCTCACTCAGCCTTGATAATTCAGAGCTGATATCAGTGTGAAAGGGAAACATCTGCTCCTGATGCTAAGGTCAACACTGTAGTTGTTGTTTAGTTGCTTGGTCATGTACGACTCTTTTAGACCCCATGGACTGTAGCCCACCAGGCTCCTCTGTCCATGGGATTTCCCAGGCAAGAATATTGGAGTGGGTTGCCATTTCCTTCTCCACAGGTTAACATTAGATGTCCTTTTTAAGGCGGCAATCCATAAATGCCTCTATCATAATTCTTCTATCATTCAACTCACATTCTGTAACTGTCAGTAGATTTATCTCCCTTTAGTGGACTGTAAACTCGTAAAGACTAGACATGTGTTTTATTGTTTCATCAACTCCTAGCATTGTTGTTCACTGAATTAATGATGACTTCGGAATTTTAACTTTATTAAGGATAGGATATTAGGCTAGGATATCGATTTTATTTTGGAAACACTAAAAGACTGTTAAAATTTCATACTATGACACATCTTAGACTAGGTAGGAAAGATAGTTAGGCCTGTCACCATGAAATTTAATTACATGTCTTTCTTTATAAACATAAATGAAGGAGAAAATAAGTGGTAGACAGTTACCGTATAGTTTCATTTGTCAGTAAAAGTAAACATATGCTCACTAATTTAAAAGAAGTAATTGTGCATTAATAGGACGGTTAAGAACGATTATTACACTTTCACACCTCAGAAATATTTTCATATCAAGCTCAAGCCACATGTTAGCAATAGGATATCACACTAAAATAAAGTAATAAGGTTGGCATTTCTGTGCTCAGAGCCATATTTGTAGAGTTTTAGGAAAAGTAAAAAGGAAAACTGGCTAAACCTCAATACAAAATAAAAAGTTTAAAGAATAAAGAATTAAGAGGAGAACTACAAATTAGGCATTATCTTACACACTTGTAGTTGAATCAACCTGACTTTAATATTTGATTGGATCCACCAGCAGGTTCTGTCTACCGAGACCAACTCATTTTGCTCACTTGTCAGAACTAATACTAATCAAACTATTCTTAAAGCCATTCTGCTGCCAGGTGTGTTTAAAGAAAATTTCACTAAATCAGCTAAAAATTACTGTGCTTAGTGAGTGAAATCTCTAATTTACATGAAGAACTATGGGTTAAGGCAAGTCTAGAAGGCAATAAGCAAAACTTATTATATACTAATGTTTTAAAGTTAAATTTAGGAGTAAACATTTCAGTTCATGAATGCTTATGAAGAAGGTCACCAAGTTGGAGTTCTGCATGACATCCAGCTGAGCTGTCATTCAAAGCATACCCACACAGCCCAAAGGCACATCATGCACAGAGAATTCAGGTGCGGTCACATTCGATTTCAACAAGTTTGAGGACATTTTACAGGATGAAAAATCTTGCTCAATTAGTCCAAAATCACTGTCATTTATAAGAAACAGGGGAAGCATTCAGCAGAAATATCAGCTTCAATAATCTTTCTTTTACATTATGTCACTGGAGGATACATAGGATAAGAACTAGAAAGTTAAGAGGTGATTGAGGTAAGAAGTCATGCTCTGGCCCTTTATTACCTTCAGTCATCATCTTTACCACCCCCTCTAAACTGTACAAAACCACTCCCTCCTATGAGCTCCTGTAACTGTACCTCTTCTGTAATACTTGTCAGCTCTTGCCTTTTTAATAGCTATACATGAGCATAGCTTCTTCATCATACTAAGCTGCAATTTCTGTAGGTCAGACTCACACACTAAGCTTTCAATCTGTGTTACATTTAAGTGACTGTACATGAAACCTGCTATCATGATAGCGGTCAAAGGATCCAAGATGCCTTTTTTAAAGAAATTTGATTTTGAAATGTCTTCAGAACATCCACCAAACTCCTTCCTTTTGTTCCCCTAATCTTCATCTACATCTCTCTCTATTGCCCTTCCCAGACTACTTTTGTCTGTGTTTTTCCACTGTTGAAGTCTTATGATGGCTTTACTATCACACTGAAAGATGCCTAGCTATTTTATCACCTTAGAGCCAAAGTATCAGATACTAATCTGATAAACATGCTAATGTAAAGGGCTCCTTTCCAGCAACATGTATGCAATATAACTTGAACAGTTTAAGAAAAATATAATCTACATCAGCAGTGTATTTAACTTACAGAGTAGTGGTTCTCAGTTTTTGCTGCACACTGAAATCACCTTGGGAACTGTTTAAAATACTGCGTCCTGGGACTCCTCTCCCAGAGATTCTGCATAAATTTGGTATACGTTGTGAATTGGGCATTAGGATTTTTGAAGCCTTCCTAGGTGACTCTAATGTAGCCTCTGTGTTTGAAATGACTTGAGAAAGATCCTAAGTAGCTTCTTCTTAGGTAATATTGAAGGACCCCAAGGAAGAAAAGCACAGTGAACATAATCTCCATACTCTGACTCATCTGCAGAAGATAAAGGAGATGAGAAGGGACAGGGAGTGGTGAAGCATTTGCCAATGACAAGAGAATAAAAGTAGCACTCACTTTTTTTTTCTTTTTGGCCACATCACATGGCATCTTAGTTCCCCAACCAGGGATCAAACCCATGCCCCCTTCAGTGAAAGGCGCAGAGTCTTACCACTGGACCACTAGGGAAGTCCCAAGCCTTCACATTTCTTGATATTAGGCAGGTGCCTGCTGTATTAGGAAGTTGACCAAGCCTTACCTCTGAAGTAGCTTTTCTAATGGAGCCAATCAATTCAAACTAAAATGATGTGGACAACAAACTTTATGCCAGGCAATTTAGTGGTAGCAGTCCAGGTTTCAATGAGGTAGTCTACTTCCAGTTTACATTTATTGTTTCAACAAAGTTGAGCAGTACTACAGATTTTCCCCACAACCCACAGTGGCCCTTTGGGACAATACTTAGAAGAATATTGGAGTGGGTTGCCATTCCCTTCTCCAGGGGATTTTCTCAACCCAGGGATTGAACCCAGGTCTCCTGCATTGTTGGCAGATGCTTTTATCGTCTGAGCCACCAGGGAAGTCCACTTAGAAGAATAACTACAACCAATTCCAGCCATTAAAATACATTACAGCACTCTTACAAAGCATCAATAGCTATCAGCTCTATTATACAAGGAAAGCTGAGGGTCAGAGAAGGTTGGTTAATGGGCTGGCCTCGCAGCCAGCAAGTGGCCTGACTGAGGAGGGATTCAGGGAGGCATGACTAACAGTCATGCTCTGTTTACTACCAAGTGTCAAGCACATTGCCTTTTCCCCAGGACAATTTGAAGTGACACTGGTAAACTGCTTTCCTGGGTAGAATATGCTTTCTTGTGGGCTGAATGATCTTTCTGATGTTTTACAGTTCTGAAGACAAATGATAAGAGCCACTTGTGTGCTAACCCAACCCCAGCCAGTGTCCAGTGAGGATACTCTGCTACCTTATCTGTCTCTGTGACCTGGCACTATAAACATTATCATTCCCAAACACCAGCTAAGGGCACACTCTGCAGATGACCGTAAGGTCTAAAGGCCTTACTGGACTGGTTGCTTTGTTTTGGAAGAAAGACATTTTTCCAATCATGGCTTTTTTTCAAATTACTTATGATAGGGAAGATTTCCTTAGATCAGAAAGGCAAGAATAATCTTTGTGGCCAACACGGTAGTTTGACTTATTTTTTCTTTCTTTCTCTTTTTCTTATCATTAGGCATTATTCTTTTAACTGTAGAAGGCCATTTAAGCCACCCAGGTAAATATCATTGTATCCCAGAATCTTTAAAGGGCGCTACTCCCCAGCAACAAAATTTCTGGAGGAAGAGAGTGATTGCACAGCATCCTGCACAAGACTGCCTTTCTTGGAGCCAATGCTAGAGAAGGGGATGGTCATTCTTTCGTCTTGTCAACCTTGTAGTAAGCAGGAGGGAAGGAAGAGGCTATTGCCTCATAGACTCTTCCTAAGAGAAAATGGGGGACTTGAGGGTGGAAACGTGGCTGGATTCAAGAAAAGCAAAATCTTCCTAGAAATGTGCTATAATACCCTAGTTAAGGGATTTATGATAGGACAACGCCTCAGAGACTAGGTAATCCTACACACAGTTGAAATGCACAGGGAAAAGGAATATCAATCCTCTAGGAAAATCCTGTTTGTTTGTTTGTTTGTTTTCTCTCTCTCCTTAGTTGTCATTCTTTAAAGGAATTTACAAAAATAACCTGAGGTTAAAGCCCAAGGTTGGAGGGGGGGAGGATTCTCGGTTTGGGAGGAGGGTCAGGAGTTTAGATAGAGCAGGATGCTCAGAAAACCCTGTTTAGTCTTGCACAATCAGACTTGACAGCTGATTTGTAGTCTAGATTTTAGATTGTCTGGCACCTAAAATAATGCCTCTTACATAGAATAAACCAGAAAGTTACATTTTTCTGTCTACGGGGTTAAAAAAAATACACACTCACGGTACAGTAAAGAGAACTGTCACCCTGCCAGGCTAAGCCTGGATATCCTGACTCAGGCAAAGGTTAGCTCTTCTACAGTTAAGGACATAAACGGAACGTTGCAGGGCGCAAAACAAGAGCATCATGCAAAACACCTGCTGTCACTACCTCCACAGCCTCTCCCGCAGCCAGCCAGGCCTCTCCGCCTCCTTTGTTGGGCTGAGCTGAGGCGTGCCGGCCATGACGTGCAGATCTGTGCCGTTCCCTAAGTACTGTGGGAGCCCAGGCTGCTGCCCGCGGCAATGGAGGGCTCCACTGTCGGACACAGTGCGAGATCACCGTGCCAAGTCTGCTCTTAAGGTGGCTGTATTCCCAGGAACCAGAGCCTTCCTACAACACTTAACTCGCTCTCTGCCGCCCTCTATGAGAGAACAAAATGGGGGGAGCGGTGGGTTATAAAACGCTGGAAGCTTGATTTTTGACATTGCAAACCAAGATAGAAGGTGACATTTAGGAAAGACGAAGGTTTTAAACAGTCGTCAAATTCTGCTCAAGAACTTCACCTTCTCCGGTATCAACACAGACGAAGACACAGACCCAACCCGCTGCTAGCCAAGAAGCGAATGCGACATCCTGAAAATGTCAGCCTGAAACACTAAAAAGCAATAGCCTTATTGCGCCACAAAAATACGCATCTCACGGGACAAAGGCCGGAAATTCTCTTTCCCCCTAAAATATTGCTTAAAAGAAGGGACAGAGAATAGCCCTGGGCTGCGTCTCACCACTTGCTGTGCGCTCCGGAAAGTGGCGTCCAGCAGCATCAGCTTCCAGGGATCGGAGACGGAGCTGGGCAGAGGGATGTAGATGTAATAGGCAGCCAGTGCCACTAGGGCGGTAAGCAGGACACAGGACGACCTCATCCTCCTCCGGCTCGTCTGGCCTGCCGGACGGACGAGGAGGAAAGGGCAATACCACCCAAAGACCTCAAGCAAGTTTCTGCGAGGGCCAGCCGCTCATTCACCCGTTTCTTGTGTGCCCAGAGCCAATCAGAGGCGGCGTCGGGAGGAAGTCGGAGCGCTGACTTACCCCCTCCACTTGTCCTTGCAGAGTGTTGCAGACACTCCAGGTTTGAGAAAGCTGTGGGGCTGTGCTGGGCGAAGAACAGCGGACTCCGGAGGACACAGGTGTGTATTGCACACCAGTGACCAAGGGCTTCCCTTCTGCAGGTTTCCAAACGGAAACAGTCCCGGAATAGTTTAAGTGCATTAAGTTTCCATCTGTCTAAAGCACATCTGACTCAAAATGGAGTCAGATGTGAGAAAGATAATAAAATGATAGTAAAAATCCACTGACTTCTACAGCCAGATTTGCAACGGAATGTAAAGCCTATCTGATATGTAGTGAGAGAAGATAACAAATTCTTATAGCTCAAGCGAATGATAAGCCAGTAGTATAATACATCAAGCACACAAATCTTGGTTTCCAGATCTCATTCTCCAATAAAAAGAACCATGACTCTGCCATGGCTCCTTGGGGAAAAGACTGATTGTAGGGCTGAGGCAGGTAAAGTACAGGATGGACCTGATCTAGAAGATGAGGAAGTGCTAAAAAATGATGAGAACTTGGTCAAAAAGACACAGTTGGCAGCTTTAAGGGTCTTCCAATGTCAAAAACGGGGATAATTTTAGCATCAAAATAAACAATAATAATGGATTATAAACCATTAAATAAAATAAATATCTAGGAGTCTATACTAATATAAATAAATGGGAAAAACTATGTGAAAAAATTTCTTTCAGTGGGTCAGTTGTAACAGAAAAAGTATTTGAATCCAGATTTCCTATTAAAGATAGGGGGAGGGGGGTGGATATAGAATGAGAGAGAGACAGAGAGAGAACTTCAGCAGAATTATAACCAGAGATTCAGAAGGAAAAATTTGGAAGAACTGTTTAAGGAGGTGGTTAGAGAATAACTCCAAAGCTATTGATCAAGGCCTTAAAACACCAGGCACATATAATTTTGCAACTTAATATAGTAATTTAAATTTAACCTAACCCAAAGTAATAAAATAATCATAAATTGGGGGC
Organism: Oryx dammah; assembly: GCF_014754425.2. NCBI lineage: Eukaryota > Metazoa > Chordata > Mammalia > Artiodactyla > Bovidae > Oryx > Oryx dammah. The sequence continues at coordinate 62,210,155 of NW_024070186.1, forward strand.
TGAAAATGAGATTATTGGGAGAAAGTTGGCTTCCTATTCAAAGTTTGGAAGAAAATACTTATGTGAAAGGTACACTTCAATGATGTCTCAAGCATTCAAATTTGAGATAATCATTTTATATCTTTTTGTAGTTACTCGTTAAACATATAACTCTGAACAGAAAGAGATATATTAATTTGTGGGTGTGTATATGTACATAAAGTTAGAAGCTAGTCTTTGTGGGTGATTACAGATAATCCCAGAGCTATCAATCGAGTTGACAACTGCATTAATTAACATTTTAATTAATGTTAACATTAAGGATGACATTAATTTGCTTTCAGGTAATCTGTAAAATAATTCAGAGTTTTACCTTATAGACTTTAATATTTTTCTCCTGAATTTTGATTGTATTCATAAAATCATAGATCTTAGAGCTGATGACTAAACAAATAACAAACCGCCCACACCTGACCCATTGTTCTATCTTCAGCCAGTAGTAATAAGCTTGATATATAGATGAGCCTTCTGAGACCCAGAGCAGCCTCAAGAAGCCTCTTCTAGTTTGTAAGTGATAGGACCAATATTTATTTTTTCTGGACTTCCCTAGTGGTTCAGTGGTTAAGAATCCTCCTGCCAGGATTCTTGTGCAGGGGACATGGGTTTGACCCTAGCTCAGGAAGAGTCCACATACTGAAGGGCAACTAGAGCCCTAGAATCTGTGGTCTGCAATAAGAGCACTGAAGGCAGGTTCTTTACTGTCTGAGCTTCCAGGGAAGCCAGAAGTCACCACAATGAGAAGCCTGAGCACTGCAGCTAGAGAAAGCCCATGCATGCAATGAAGACCCAATGCAGCCAAAAATAAATGAGGTAATAAATTTTTAAAATACTGTTGGTTGGAACTGAGAATATAAAAACAGAAACATTTAAAAAAATATATTTATTTCTCCTGCCTCCCAATGCTGTGCAACTTCTCTTCAGCAGTGCACTAAGAGATAGAAACTAAGAAGAAAAAAAAGAAACCACTGTCTTAATAACCTTCAGTGCTTCTTCTGTAGATCTGAGATTCCTTAAAAAAAAATGAAACCAATCTGAGATAAATTTAAACACCTTTATCATTTGTTTCTAATACTTCATTCATTCAACAAATATGAATGAACAAATAGTGGTCCACACTAGGAAATAAAGGAGTTGGGGGCAAGGCAGTAAGATCTCGGCTCTTTCTGATTTTTACGTGTTTGGTGGTGATGGTGGTTGTGAAGTGAGAGTAAGGAAGGGACAGAAAGGAAAGGCAAACAACAGATAAACAATATAACTACAAACCAGGTTCTGTGGTTAACATTCTGAATGTATTCATTTAGTCTTTACAACAGTTCTCATGAAGTATGTACTTTTATTATTCCAAAAACAGAGGCACTGAAAGATGAAGTGCTTGTCCCCAAGTCACCCAAGTAGTAGAGGTGTACTGGGGAGTTGAGCCCATTGAGTCTGGCCCTTGTGCTCATGCGCTTTACCACTCAACTCTGCTGCGAAGAGGTTAGGACTGGGAAGAAAACAAAACAGTGTGGTGTGACACCTTGTGGCTGGTTGCTGCTTTAAACTGGCTGATGAAGGGGACTCAAGGAGTGTGCGTGCTTCTTTAAGTCACTTCAGTTCTTAAGTTGCTTCAGTACTTTAAGTCGCTTCAGTCGTGTCTGACTCTGTGACTGTTTGGACTGTAGCCCACCAGGCTCCTCCGTCCATGGGATTCTCCAGGCAAGAATACTGGAGTGAGTTGCCATGCCCTCCTCCAGGGTATCTTCCAGCCCCACATCTCCTGGGTCTCCTGCATTGCAGGAGGATTCTTTACTGCTGAGCCATCAGGGAAGCCCTCTTTAAGGAGATGTCATTTGAACTGAGACCTGAGTGCCTATAAAGAGTTAGCCATGCAGGAATCTAGAGGGTAGGGAACAAGTGCAGTGGCCTTGAAATGTCACCGGGTCAAGGAACAGACAGCTGGTGAGACAGCTTTCTCTGCAAGGGGTGTGGTGGAGCAGGCCCAGTCGAGAGGTAGCACGGGTGCAGAAGGGTGGGTTATCTAGGACTGTATAGGACGTGATAATGAGGTGCCATGGAGAGCCACTGGAGACCTTGCAGCAGGGGAGCAACAGAATCGGATCTGTATTTGAGAAGAACCACTCCAGCTGCGGTGTAGAGAAGAGTTATCCAGATCAGAGAGGATGGTGGCTTGGAGGGGCCAGCGTGGTGGGACAGAAGAAAGGGGCAGATTTAGAACATATTTTAGAGATGGGAGAGATATGACATACTCACAGATTGTGAAGGGTGATTAAAAAATCTCCTAACTCAAAACTGTACTGTTCACATTTCAGGCTGATTGGAGAAGAGTATATGTGGGAGGGATCATGGCTAGTATCAGTGGCTGTTTGCAGAAAAATGACCATGGCACTGCTCAAAGAATCTGTTGTGTGCACACGCCTGTGCATCCACACACGTGCGTGCGCACACACGCACACACACCTACCTTCTAAAATAATACAGAAATTTTAAAATCTGAAGGTAAATCAGGTCAGTAGAAAACATGAGAGACCATTTTTTTAAACCAGCATCTGGTCAGCATTAGCTCAGGTACTACCAAAGGAGAAAGATACTCTGCAGTAAGATACAAGCTGATATCTTTGACCAAAGGTGTGTGTGCATGCTCCGTCGTGTCTGACTCTTTGAGACACCAAGGACTGTAGCCCACCAGGCTCCTCTGTCTATGGAATTTTCCAGGCAAGAATACTGGAATGAGTTGCCATTACCTCCTCCAGGGTATCTTCCCCACCCAGAGATATATCCCGCATCTCTTTTGTCTCCTGCATTGGCAGGCAGATTCTTTACCACTAGCACCACCTGGGAAGCCCAAAGTTATTACTCACTTAAAGGTTAGGTACCTTTGCATTTTCATGCAAAGATGGACTCAATAAAGGACAGAAATAGTATGGACTTAACAGAAGCAGAAGATATTAAGAAGAGGTGGCAAGAAAACACACAAGAACTGTACAAAAAAGCTCTTCACGACCCAGACAATCATGATGGTGTGATTACTCACCTAGAGCCAGACATCCTGGAATGTGAAGTCAAGTGGGCCTTAGGAAGCATCACTATGAACAAAGCTAGTGGAGGTGATGCAACTACTGAGCTCGTGTGCCCTGGAGCCCATGGTCTACAACAGGAGGAGCCACCACAATGAGAAGCCTGAGCACTGCAACTAAAGAAAGCCTGTGAGCAGCAATGAAGGCCCATCACAGCCAAAATTTAAATAAGTAAAGTTAAAATAATAAATAAAAAATAAAAAGTAATAAACAGGAAAATGAATGGAAGAAAACTTGCTAAGTTTTATAGTAGAGGTACAGAAAGAATGTCTGCATAGAAGTACACAGACAAGGGCAGAGAGGCATATGCAAGCATATTGTGTCAAAGGTTTGGTGGAAGAGCATGACACTTTCCAGGACCAATTTCTGTTGATTTGTGAATGGTGTAAACAAATCTGTTCTTAACTGAACTATTGGTAGAACCAGAGTCAGTGATTTACAATCAGAATTCATTTCACTGATTTAGTTGCATTGATGTAAATCAATGACAGGATAATCAGTGTATACTTCTCAAGAATAAGTGATTTAGGGACTTCCTGGTGGTCCAATGGTTAAGAATAAGCCTGCCAATGCAGAGGACATGCGTTCAATCTCTGGTTCAGGAACTAAGATTTTACATGCTGTAGGGCAGCTAAGCCCATGTGCCACAAATACTGAGCCTGCTGGCCTAGAGCCCATGCTCCACAACAAGAGAAGCCACAGCAAGGTGAAGCCCACTCACTGCAACTAGAGAAAACCCATGTGACACAAGGAAGTCCCAGTTCAGCTGTAAATAAATTTAAATAAATAAAGAATATGGAGATGGAAATGGCAACCCACTCCAGTATTCTTGCCCAGAAAATCCCATGGACAGAGGAGTCTGGCAGGCTACAGTCTATGGGGTCTGAAAGAGTTGGACACAACTGAGTGACTAACACTTCCTCCACTCTTTTCTTCACTTGCAAAAATGTCTACTGGGCTAAGTTCTTGGGTAAAATAGTCAAGATGACATTTTAATTTTAGCAACTAAATATGTTAAAAATAAATCAAGTGAGTTATGTATTCAGTTAGGTTTCTCTACCGCCTCTTAGTTTTTAAATACTTATCTTAGAAAAATAAACCATTGGTTAGTTTTATTGGCATTTACCTTTGTTAGGTCACTAGCATATTCCGAGAAAGTATTCTCTTTAAAAATTTAAACCACAAATTAAAGTTATTAGCTACTCCAGTGCTTGCTCTAAGCCCTATGTCCAGGTATCTTCTCAGTTCTAAGCACATAGCTGAAGTTCAATAGATGTTTATAGCTGGTAAAGTCTAATATTTATATCTAAGGGACTTCCCTGGCAGTCCAGCAGGGGTTTGATAAGATCCCACATACAGCACAGCACAGCCCAAAATTAGTAATAATAATAATAAAATAATAATAATATTTAGATCTGAAAGGCTGACAGTGTGAAAAAGAGATCATTAATATGTAAGAACTTATATATGCCATCTTATCAATTGTTTCCTGGTTGTTTTGTAGTTGCTATGTTCCTTTCTTCTGCTTTTGCTGCCTTCCTTTGTAAATGAATGGTTTTCTGTATTGATATGCTTTGATTGTCTTCTTCTTATCTTTTGTGAATCCACTTTAGGTTTCTGCTGCATGGTTACCATGAAGCTTACATAAAATATAAATGTTACAGTCTATCTTATGCTGGTAACAGCTTAACTTTGATTGCATACAAAACTCTATCCTTTACTCCCTTTTTATGTTTTTGATGTTACAGTTTATCTTTTTAAATATTGTGTATTTATTTAAGAATTGTCTTTTACACTTTATATAGAGTTAAGTATTTAACACTCTACCATGTTACAATATTAGAGTATTCTGAATTTGACTACATATTTACTTTAGCAATGTGTTGAAAATATATGGTCATATGTTTTCATGTTACTAATTATCATCCTTTCAGCATGAAGACCTCCTTTCAGCATTTCTTGTAGGAAGATCTAGTGATACATTCCCTCAGCTTTTGTCTAGGAAAGTATTCATCTCTCCTTACTTTCTTAAGGACAGCTTTGCCAGGTAAAGGACTCTTGGCTGCAATTTTTTTTTTTCTTTCTGCACTTTGAATATAGCATTTCACTCTCTTCTGGCTAGTAAGTTTTCTGCTGAAAAGTCTTCTAATAGCCTTTTGAGAGTTCCCCTTTTTCCTCTCCGCTTTTAAGATTTTCTTTGTCTTTGATTTTTGACATTTTTATTCTAATGTGTCTTGGAGAGGGTTTCTTTTTTTTTTTTTTTTTCCAACTTTTTATTTTGTATTGGGGTATAGCCAGTTAACAATGTTGTGATATTTTCAGGTGAACCCTGCCCTCCCATCCAGGCTGCCACGTAACATTGAGCAGAGTTTCACATGCTATACAAGAGCTCCTTGTTAGTTACCCATTTTAAATATAGCAGTGTGTACATGTCCAACTCAAAAGTCCCTAACTATCCCTTCCCTCAGCCTTCCCCCTGGCAACCATAAGTTCCTTCTTTAAGTCTGTGAGTCTCTTTCTGTTTTTTAAGTAAGTTCATTTGTTTCATTTCCCTTTAGATCCTACATATAAGGGATATCATACGATATTTGGAGAGGGTTTCTTTGACTTTGTGTAGTGACCTATGAGCTTCATGAACTTGGATATTCAAGAAAAAAGTGAAAGTGTTAGTCTCTCAGTCATGTCTGACTCTTTGTGACCTGATGGACTGTAGCCTGCCAGGCTCCTCTGCCTAAGGAATTCTTTAGGCAAGAATACTGGAGTGGGTAGCCATTCCCTTCTCTAGGGGATTCTCCCGACCCAGAGATCAAAACCAGATCTCCTGCACTGCAGTTTTTTTTTTACCATCTGAGACACCATGGAAGCCCCATAACATTGTTTCCACGCGCGCATCCTTAGTCGTGTTTCCATGTGTGCATACTCAGTTGTGACCTACTTCTGGCGATCCCATGGACTCTAGCCTACCAGGCTCACCACTGAGCTACCAGGGAAGTGGTTGGATGTCCAATTCTCTCCTCAAATTTGGGAAGTTCTCAGACATTACTTCTCTAAATAAGTTTTCTACCCCTTTCTCCTTCTCTTCTCCTGATCACAAATCGATCCTTTTGATAGTGTCCTATAACTCACATAGGCTTTCTTTCTTCTTTCTTTTATCTGTCCTGACTGGATAATTTCAGAGTTCTTGTCTTCAATATCATTGATTTTTCTGTTTGGTCAAGTCTGCTCTTATGTTCTCTATTGCACATTTAATTTCATCCATTTTATTCTTCAGTTCTAGAATTTCTGTTGGTTCTTTCTTTCTGTCTCTTTGTTAAATTCATTTTTTTCATGTTTCTGGATTTTGCTGAATTGTCTCTGTGTTTTCTTGTAGCTCACTGAGTTTCCTTAAGACACTTATTTGGCAATCTTTATCCGTTAAGCCAGAGATCGCCATGTCTTTGTGTTCAGTACCAGATCATCATTGGAGGTGCTATGTGTCCTAGATTCATCATGTTCTTTTGAGTTTTTCTGTTGCTGTCTTCACATTTGAAGTAGCAATCATTTCCTCTGCTGCTGCTGCTGCTAAGTCGCTTCAGTTGTGTCCGACTCTGTGCGACCCCATAGTCGGTAGCCCACCAGGCTCCCCCATCCCTGGGATTCTCTAGGCAAGAATACTGGAGTGGGTTGCCATTTCCTTCTCCAATGCATGAAAGTGAGGAGTGAAAGTGAAGTCGCTCAGTCGTGTCTGACTCTTAGTGACCCATGGACTGTAGCCTACCAGGCTCCTCCGCCCATGGGATTTTCCAGGCAAGAGTACTGGAGTGGGGTGCCATTGCCTTCTCTGAATCATTTCCTCTAGCCTTTACTAAATGCTCTCCTCAATGCATCTGTTTTTTTTTTTTTTTTTTTGGCAGAGTATGGGTATTTCTCCTCCACAAACATGGACTTCCACAAAGGCTCTTTGTTTTGTGAATGATTATCTAAGTCAGTGTTCTCTAAGGACTACCAGATCTTGACCAAGAAAGGCTGAAAATGGTTTATGGGTCACTGCAAGGACCACAGTTAGAATTAAGGTTTGTCTGCCCGTCACCCGACACAGGATAAGACTCCTCCTGGGTCCCTTGACATATGATGCTAGAATCCACAGCTCCCTCAATGGCACTTCTGTCCACTTTTGTTGTTGAGGTGGGAGGGAAGACAAAAGTGAGGGATATCTATGGCACTATCATATTAACATCACTGCCTCCGCCCTTAAACAAACAAACAACTCCTGAAACCAAGAATTAAAAGGTAAGGGGAAAGGTTGTTTAAAAGTGTCAGACTTTAATTTTTGTTTGTGCATGTGTGTCATTAAAAGGGGAGTTTTACAATTAATTCAGCAAATTATAATTTCAAGACTCCTGAAAAGTGATTCAAATGTTGCAGCATTATATCATGTCAATTGTGTTTTAGGATTTTTGTCTTCTAGAGTTTGTAACTCAGTAATAATTTGTTACACACGGGAAAAATATGGTAGGCTTCTGATGCATTTGTTTAAACACTTAAAATTTGTTATTTTAAAATTGTTATCAATATAAAACTCCACTGGTAAAGATAAATACATTTGAACAATGTTTATATTCATGTAGTAGAAAAACACAGCTAGTAAAGAAACATAAGAGACATATAAAAAAATGTTTAACCTTCCAAGAGTCAGGGAATGTAAAATAATTATCAGGGTTCTATTTTTCCTCCAAAAAATTATAAAGTTAGAATAGATCATACAAATGTTAAGAAAGGTAGATAAATAAACAGTATCCAATTTTATTTTATAAATGATGCTACAATATGAATCTTTAGGAAATGTTCTTTGGTAAAGATTAGTTATTTAATTTTTTTTAAACACCTTGGAAACAATGTAAATGGTTTCTTACAGAAAAATATTTGTATATAAATAAATTTCTTCTACATATTAAAATAAGTAAATATTATATTTAAATGTAAATAGAATACCTTTTTCTTAAAATAATTTTAAAAACAGGGTACCAGGATTTCCCAGGTAGACCAGTGGTTAAGAATCTGCCTGCAAATGCAGGGGACATGGGTTTGATCCCAGGTCCAAGAAGATCCCACCTGCCATGGAGTAACTAAACCTGTGGGCCACAACTACCAAGTGGGTGCTCTAGAGCCCACAAGCCATAACAAGAGAAGTTACCACAGAGAAGCCTGTATACGATAACCAGATAGTATCCCCCACTCTTGACAACTAGAGAAAGCTTGCAAGCAGCAACAAAGACCCAATACCACCAAAATAAATAAATAAATAAAAATAAAAACAGGGTACCACCACAAACACACAAAAAAGAACTCCTTAGGGTACCACCACACACACACACAAAAAACTCCTTAGTTGTAAGTGAATGAATATATATTAATATTATGGCAACAATTATGTTTAAAACAACACAAATACAATAACTGGAGAGAAATATACCCATACCTCAAATACATTTGTGTTTATATAACAGAACTTTGAATAATTTTACTTTCTAACTTTGAAAATTTTAATTTTCTTCATTCATTACCCTATAATGTGTTAAAATATAACTTAGAAACAAAAAGTCACTAAAAATTCTAAAAAAAGTGCCATCTTATACCACATAAACCTGGACTTTCATTCAAAGTTGCATCTATTTACATCTGTTTATCCAATTTTAAAATTATAAAACAATCCTTCATAATTTATTTCCTCAAATAGCCTATCCTAATAGAAAGAACGCTCGCTGGGAGTTAGTAACTTGGCTCTATCACAGGCTACCTATATGAACTAGGAAAAATGACTTATTCTTGAGTCTTAGCTTCTTCATCCATAAAATAATAGTCTGTATCTAGTATCTCTAAGATTTCTTCTAGCTCCTAGAGCTACAAGTCATATGAGATGCAAATACAGGCTAATTATATGCCAAAAGGTACTTTATGGTTCTAAAATGTACTTTTTAAAGAAAAATACAATAATTATCACACAGAAAAAGTAATCTATGAGGGAAAAAATAAGGAATCATTAAAATACAGTGCCAGTTCAATAGGTGATCATAAATTACAGAAATGATTATTTGGCAAGAAATTCTATCATTGGAAGAAAACATGAACCATAATAAAGCTCTTCTAGACTTATTGGCCTAAAGTTATTTTTCCTTTCCTTAGGTAAAAATGAATCATTCAGCTTTTATAATACTTATAACTAATTTATTACAGGTTACTTTATAGAGCTTTAATGAATATAGAATTGCAAGATCAAGTCTATAATCAGTAGTAGAGATCTCAGCATCCAACAAAGGAAGTTGTGTTCTTTCTACTCCTAGTAAAGAAGTAAGAAGAGACTTACTTCCCTAGCTATTCTGAAAAACATACATATAATGAGCTTTTTATTGTATAATTGGCTTATTTCTAGTAAATGAAGGTCTCATTAATTTTAGAAATTCTTTGATCACCTACTTAATAACTGCATCTCTCTAGTTTTTAAATTATCTTTCATGCTAACTCTTTTACTTTTGTTGTTTTGAAATGTTATTCTTTCCAGTCTTTCCAAGTCCATGTAGACTTTCTAAGTTCACCCAGCCCAGGCCTTTTCCACAGCTGACAAGTCAGGGTAGTAGATTTTTAACTAGACACATTTATCATTAGTAAGGATAGGAATGGAGAAGGAAATGGCAACTCACTCCAGTGTTCTTGCCTGGAGAATCCCAGGGATGGGGGAGCCTGGTGGGCTGCCATCTATGGGGTCGCACAGAGTCGGACACGACTGAAGTGACTTAGCAGTAGTAGTAGCAGGGATAGGAAGGAGTCCAAACTCCGCCTCTTTGGGGTTAGAGACCAAATGTGCCTCTCCTTCCTGCAGATTTGCTGGGCCCCTGAACTTGTCTAGGCTGGGCCTCAGGGAGGGGAGGAAGGTGGGCACTGCAAGCACCTACCTCTATTACCACCCCTTTCACTGACTGCAGCGGTGGACTATGGGAAATGGAAGGAGAATCTGTATAAATGGGCGCCTTCCCCTTCTGAAGTAAGTGGGGCCTGTGCCCTGTGGGAGTCCAGGAAGATGTGAATGACTCTTGTCTCTTCAACCAGAGACCAGAGGAGGCATACAAGCTCTGTCAAGCTGTTCAAAGACAGTCAGATACTCTGACGTCATTTTATTCTGAAAGGAATGGAGGTACTGGGCACTAGCCTAGAGTCAGAAGACAGGAAGCTCCCTGCTGACTTGTGACCTTGACTGAAAAGGTAATGCCAAAGAATGCTCAAACTATCGCACAACTGCACTCATCTCACACACTAGCAAAGTAATGCTCAAAATTCTCCAAGCAAGGCTTCAACAGTACATGAACTGTGAGCTTCCAGATGTTCAAGCTGGATTTAGAAAAGGCAGAGGACCCAGAGATCAAATTGCCAACATCCGTTGGATCATCGAAAAAAAGCAAGAAAGTTCCAGAAAAACATCTACTTTTGCTTTATTAACTATGCCAAAGCCTTTGACTGTGTGGATCACAACAAACTATGGAAAATTCTTAAAGAGATGGGAATACCAGACCACCTGACCTGCCTCCTGAGAAATCTTATGCAGGACAGGAAACAACAGTTAGAACTGGACATGGAACAACAGATTGGTTCCAAATCAGGAAAGAAGTATGTCAAGGCTGTATATTGTCACCCTGCTTATTAAACTTATATGCAGAGTACACCATGAGAAATGCTGGGCTGGATGAAGCACAGGCTGGAATCAAGACTGCCGGGAGAAATATCAGTAACCTCAGATATGCAGATGACACCACCCTTATGGCAGAAAGTGAACAAGAATTAAAGAGCCTCTTGATGAAAGTGAAAAAGGAGAGTGAAGAAGTTGGCTTAAAGCTCAACATTCAGAAAACTAAGATCATGGCATCTAGTCCCATTACTTCAGGCTAATAGATGGGGAAACAATGGAAACAGTGACAGACTTTATTTTGGGGGGCTCCAAAATCACTGCAGATGTTGACTGCAGCCATGAAATTAGAAGACGCTTGCTCCTTGGAAGAAAAAGTTATGACCAACCTAGATAGTATATTCAAAAGCAGAGACATTCCTTTGTCAACAAAGGTCTGTCTAGTCAAGGCTGTGGTTTTTCCAGTAGTATGTATGGATGTGAGAGTTGAACTATTAAAAAAGCTGAGTGCTGAAGAATTGATGCTTTTGAACTGTGGTGTTGGAGAAGACTCTTGAGAGTCCCTTGGACTGCAAGGAGATCCAACCAGTCCATCCTAAAGGAAATCAGTCCTGAATATTCATTGGAAGGACTAATGCTAAAGCTGGAACTCCAATACTTTGGCCACCTGATACAAAGAACTGACTCCTTGGAAAAGACCCTGTGCTGGGAAAGATTGAAGGCAGGAGGAGAAGGGGATGACAGAGGATGAGACGGTTGGAAGGCATCACCAACTCAATGGACATGAAGTCTGAGTAAACTCCGGGAGTTGGTGATGGTGGACAGGGAAGCCTGGTGTTCTGCAATCCATGGGGTCACGAAGAGTTGGACACGACTGAGCGACTGAATTGAACTGAATGGAAGGTAATTGACATTATCAGATCAACATTAAAAAAAAATCATTCTGATAATATATGCCTGTAGTGGGTAGGGTAAGATGAAAGTAAGGATGTTAGCCTGGAAGTATTACTTCCAAGGTCTGTGTGAAAAGAGCTGAAACCTGAATAAGACAGTAGCAGGAGGGTGGGAATAACTGGATGGATTTTAGAGGGGCATAATACACAGGACTGCTGGACTTTTCCAACTTTGCAAAAGGGAGGAGTTAAAGATGACTCCAGAGTTTTTAAAGTCATGGGCAATTGGGTAGGTGGCACATTCACTTAACATATAGCAGAAGGAGGTTTGTGTAATATTGAGTTCAGTTTGGGATTACTAAAGATTGAGTAATTGTGAGACTTCCAAAGTGAGATTCTGGTAGGCAGTTCAACATATAGTTGTGGATCTCAGAAGAGAGATTTTAATGAAATGTAGATATGAATACCTAAAACATTAACAGTATGAAAAAGCTTGGTAATTCACTCAATACTTTCTTAAAATTTAATGCAGCTGTCACTTATACAGATTATTGAAAACTATTTAGAGAAATCATGTACGTGTGCACGCATGCTCGATTGCTCAGTCATGTCTGATTCTTTGCAACCCCATAGACTGTAGCCCACCAGGCTCTTCTGTCCATGGAATTCTCCAGGCAAGAATACTGGAGCAGGTCGCCACTTCTTACCTCAGGGGATCTTCCTGACCCAGGGATTGAACCCACGTCTCCTGCATCTCCTATACCGGCAGGCAGATTCTTTACCACTGAGTCACCTAGGAAGCCCCTGTAGAGAAATCACAGATACCAAAAAAAAAAAAAAAGGATGAGGGAAAAGGAGGAAGAGTAGGATGGAAAGTAAGGGACGAAGAGGAAGTGTGGGAGGGAAAGAGAACAAAAAGAAAAAGTTTTACCTATCTCCCTGAAAATGCTCATTTTATTCCATGTTAAAGAGTGAATCATCTGATCCTTCATATACCTTATATTGAATATGTTTGGGGGTATGCGAATGAGACATTATTCCAAAGAAAACTAGCATGAGAACCATAGTGGGCACCTTCTAAGTCTGTGGCCTCTTGGAATCTTTTGAGCGTTTTAAATGTTCACAATTTCCCACACTGTCAATCCCAGGTCTGCAAGCTAGAAACTATGCTTGTTACCTCTCCAATCTCTCTCTCATCTCAGACTCCCAGCATATATTCTAGGTTCTGCCGTCAGTGGCACTTATGGAATGCCTTTGACTCTTAAGAGCATTATGAAGAGTCTGGCTGAGGCACAGAGCTCTCAGTGGTGTCAGAGGTGAAGGCTGGTGATAGTATCTGTGCTCACTGTTCCCAGAGGCACTGTGGACAGTCTCATGGCTTTGGTTACAGCTCCGAGAAGCTTTGGGCTTCCCTGGTGGTTCAGGAGTAAAGAATCCACCTGCAACGCAGGAAGTGCAGGAGCTGTGGGTTCCATCCCTGGGTTGGGAAGATCCCCTGGAGGAGGAAATGGCAACCCACTCCAGTATTCTTGCCTGGAAAATACCATGGCTAGAGGAGCCTGGGGGGCTACAGTCCCTGGGGTCGCAAAGGGTAGACACAACTGAAGGGACTTAGCATATATGCACCAAGAAGCTTAAACCTCTGAGAATGATTGGCCCTTCTCTGTTAAAACTAGCTAGACTGAGTTGGTTCTGTTATTTAGAAGAGAAAGAAAGCCCAGATATAAACGTTTATAGAATAAGTTCACCATGATGATGATTTTTATTATTTTCTAAACACAGCTCATTAATACACGAGAATTCCTGAAGGCAGACACTAGCCAGTGGTGGCACATACATCGGAAATAGAAGAAATACAACTTAGTTGCATTTATTCTTTTTCCTCTTTTCTATCCTTCTACAGGTCTGTGCTATGTGCATGCTAAGTCGCTTCAGTCCTGTTCGACTTTTTGCAACCCTATGGACTGTAGCCCACCAGGCTCCTCTGTCCATGGTTTCTTCCAGGCAAAAATACTGGAGTGGGTTGCCATGTCCTCCTCTAGAGGATTTTCCCCACCCAGGGACTGAATCTGTGTCTCCTGTGACTCCCGCATTGCAGGCAGATTCTTTACTGCTGAGCCACCAGGGAAGCCCATTTACAGGTCTACACCACCGCATTTCCAGAATTAAATTAATGAATGCACAGGATAAAAACATATGCTGAACCTGATATACATATATATTTGCCTATTTTTTCCAAGACACAAATAAACGCAATGCTGAGGCATCTCTAAGAACTTATAGAATTTCAGAATAGAGTTATAAAAGGCAGTGAGGGGTATGAGGAAGAGCATTGACATCTAGTTCTAGTTAATTATTAACCAATCATGTGATCTTGGGCTTCTTTGATCTAGTTTCCCCCCTCTGTAAATGTAGGGTTGTGTTAACAATAGCTATTATTTCTTGACCACATACTTTTGCTAGTCACTGCTGAAGGGGTGATAAGCAAAATTACTACCTCAGGCTAAGAGAGAAGATAAGAAAGGTTAAGTAAATTGCTCAGAGTTCCATGTATTATGGACTTTGATACATAGTTACCAAAGTTTTACTCCTTAACCTTCATTAGGTGATCTCTTTCTTTCTTTCAGCTATACTCCTCTAAATAAATGTGTTCTTTTTTAAATCAAGAACTGCAAGGAAGATGTAAGTTGACTTTCACAAACAACACTATGCATTTTGATTTTTAAACAGCCTAAGGTATTTTTAGGTTCTTGTTAGGCTTAACATCCTGTTAACGCCTGTTGAAAATGACTAAGAAAACGAGTCAAGAGACTTAGCTGCTAAGGGAAGAATCTGTGATTAACAGTGAACATGTTTAGAACAGCATAGCAATAAGGCAGAGACCCTGGGGTAGGGTCTGCGCCAGCAGTGAGGGAACACTGAGCACAAGGTGGTGGTAGCAGAGCTATGGAATAGAATTAAAATCCCTATGGTTATAGAACAGCAGGAACAGGACTGGCGACTGCAGAGAGGTCCCAGCAGCATCACCAGCAGCAGCAGAAACAACTGTGGAGTATTTTTATGTACCAGGCCATGTTCTAACTATTTTATGTACACTATTTTATCTTTTTTGGTTAATATATTTCTAATTTTACTATGGATAAATGAATATATTTATAAAAATAGTCTCATACAATATTAAATTTTTGTCACCTGCTTTTGTAATTTCATATACTTGAATACCTTCCCCTGTCTTTGAAAACAGAGTTTTTCAAATTGTCTGTGAAGGACCAAGGTCCTTCCCAATCCTTTCAGACCAATATGTTGTTAAGTGACTCTGCTCATGCTCTTGAATGTCACAGCAATGTTAAACTGATATTAAAGTTTATAAGTGCTTACTCACAATTTCTGTATTTATCTCACTGTGAATTGATAACAGTATATTGACTGGTCCTAATATACAGATCGCACTTTATAGGTAGCACTGTTTTGAAGCCCCTAAAATTATTGCATAGTATGAAGGAAACCCAATTTGATAACCAGTCCTGTTGGGGATATAAGAAAGCACTGTTCCACAGCAATCATTCCATTGAATGGCTCTAATAATTTTATTGCTTTGAGAAACAAGGCCTTTGTTGTGAATATGCTACACCTTTGTAATAAAATCGACTCCCCATAGCATGATACCAATTACAAAAACTTACATTTCAACTTAATCAGTTAGCAGTTAAGTCTTCAGTATTGTTTACCCTACCTCTGACATTTGCCTTCTTTTTACTGCCATCATCCTGTTGGAGACCATAGAATCCACAATTCCTGGACTATTTTAAAGGCTGTCTTAATTGTCTCCTTGCCACCAGCATCTTTTCTCCTTTTCTTCATTTGAAAAATGAAGTGAGCAGAGACTGATTTTAAGGTGTTCTCTAACTTTAATAGGCCATCATTTATCCCCTGCAGTTCTTATCAACACTGGCTTTGTTTTTGCCCAAAGTAGCATATCCTAAATTTTCCATTAGAGTCTTTGCTCCAAATATAATTTTGAAAGGAAGTACAACCTGGAGATCAGCAACTGAGATTTGAAACCAGGCTCAATATACTGACAATTGAGAAACTGTACCTTGGCTACTCTGCATTGATGTTTTCTGCTCTTTAACTTGGCACCACAGTACTCAAGGTAATTAATATTTCTGTAGTTCTAGGAAGGTAACCTCTAAGGGTAAGGAGAAATAATAGGAATCATATAAAAATAATGAAAAAATTAAATCCAGAATATTAGTACTTTTTAATTGCTTGAAATATAAAAGTAGTAATAAGTTTTATAATCAATATAATCTGTTTTTTAGTTTGATAACTGTGTATATAATATTTAAGAAGATCTGATATCTGGAATGTGAGGTCAAGTGGGCCTTAGGAAGCATCACTACGAACAAAGCTAATGGAGGTGATGGAATACCAGTTGAGCTATTTCAAATCCTAAAAGATGATTCTGTGAAAGTGCTGCACTCAATATGACAGGAAATTTGGAAAATTCAGCACTGGTCACAGGACTGGAAAAGATCAGTTTTCATTCCAATCCCAAAGAAAGGCAATGCCAAAGAATGTTCTAACTACTGCACAATTGCACTCATCTCACATGCTAGTAAAGTAATGCTCAAAATTCTCCAAGCCAGGCTTCAGCAATACGTGAACCGTGAACTCCCTGATGTTCAAGCTGGTTTTAGAAAAGGCAGAGGAACCAGAGATCAAATTGCCGACATCCTCTGGATCATGGAAAAAGCAAGAGAGTTCCAGAAAAACATCTATTTCTGCTTTATTGACTATGCCAAAACCTTTGACTGTGTGGATCACAAGAATCTGTGGAAAATTCTGAAAGAGATGGAAATACCAGACCACCTGACCTGCCTCTTGAGAAACCTGTATGCAGGTCAGGAAGCAACAGTTAGAACTGGACATGGAACAACAGACTAGTTCCAAATAGGAAAAGGAGTACGTCAAGGCTGTATATTGTCACCCTGTTTATTTAACTTATATGCAGAGTACATCAGGAGAAATGCTAGGCTGGAAGAAGCACAAGCTGGAATCAAGATTGCCAGGAGAAATATCAGTAATCTCAGATAAGCAGATGACACCACCCGTGGCAGAAAGTGAAGAAGAACTAAAGAGCCTCTTGATGAAAGTGAAAGAGAAGAGTGAAAAAGTTGGCTGAAAGCTCAACATTCAGAAAACAACGATTATGGCATCTGGTCCCATCACTTCATGGAAAATAGACAGGGAAACAATGGAAACAGTGGTTGACTTTATTTTGGGGGGCTCCCAAATCACTGCAGATGGTGACTGCAGCCATGAAATTAAAAGACGTTTACTCCTCTCAAGGAAAGTTATGACCAACCTAGACAGCATATTCAAAAGCAGAGACATCACTTTGTCAACAAAGGTCCATCTAGTCAAGGCTATGGTTTTTCCAGTGGCCATGTACAGATGTGAGAGTTGGACTGTGAAGAAAGCTGAGCGCTGAAGAATTGATGCTTTTGAACTGTGGTGTTGGAAAAGACTCTTGAGAGTCCCTTGGACTGCAAGGAGATCCAACCAGTCCATCCTAAAAGGAGATCAGTCTTGGGTGTTCATTGGAATGACTGATGTTGAAGCTGAAACTCCAATAATTTGGCCACCTGATGCAGAGAGCTGACTCATTGGAAAAGACCCTGATACTGGGAGGGATTGGGAGCAGGAGGAGAAGGGGATGACAGAGGATGAGATGGTTGGATGGTATTACCGACTCAATGGATATGGGTTTGGGTAGACTCCAGGGGTTGGTGATGGACAGGGAGGCCTGGCGTGCTGCGGTTCATGGGGTCGCCAAGAGTCAGACACAACTGAGCAACTGAATGGAACTGCACTGATATATCAGACATGATTTTTAACTAATATATATGAAAGTTCAATTATATGCTTCAATGTTTAAGTAATAATCAATGTTTAAATTTAATTTGTTTTGATTTAGTATCTCATAATAATTCATACTTAAATAATTAGTGCAGTAAGTTAGCATTGAACAAAATACCTATAGGAATGAGAGTTCCTTTCTGTAAAAAGCTCCATGATGTTGAAGATCCCATCAGCACTCCCACCGTTGCCCTTAAGGAAGTAGGCCACTTTGTGTTTCAGAAGATTGGAAGGAAGAAGGAGAAGATAGAGATCAGTTCCCTGAGGTGAAGATGGATTCAAGTCTGGCTTTGGCAGCATTTTTCCTGAAATATGATGGAGGCAGTCCTGAGAGTGAGGAAGATCTCAGACCCATGCAGCTCCCCCGGAGACCGAAGAAATGGGGCAGCTGCTGAATAGGAGCAGATTGGAGAGGACTGGGGATTGAAACCAAGTGTCTTGATTTGTAGAATAGATGATACTCTTTTTCAAGCATGGTATTAAAAGAGTAGGTGTACTTCCCTGGTGGCTCAGTGGTAAAGAATCCGCCTGCCAATGCAGGAGACTCAAGAGATGCTGGATATATCCCTGGGTGGGGAAGATCCCCTACATGAAGGAAATGGCAGCCCACTCCAGTATTCTTGCCTGGAAAATCCTATGGACAGGGGAGCCTGGCAGTCTAAAATCCATTGCATTGCAAAGAGTCGGACATGTTTTAGCAATTAAACAACAACATGAAAAGAGTAGAGGTGACTGCCTGTAAATAATTTGCGCAGGCATCAATAATTAACATCTCAGAGGTGATCAAAGGATTTGGACTGAAGACCCAAATCCTTTCCTCCAAATTTTCTGATGTTGTATATGATGACCCAGATTGTTTATGATCCTAGAGAGAGGTGGAACCTGTCTACCTTACATGAATTCTCCTATATAATCAGCTAAACTTCCCACTGAATCTTTTGAGTAGAAAGCTTAGGCAGGCATCCCTGATTAAGAACAATAAAGAAAATGAGGGTTTTTTTGAACCCAGGATTGTGAAGCAGATTCACATCTTTTACAAATATAGTGGAGCCCAGTGTACTCTGACTCCATCTGAACTATTAATATTTAGGACCTACTGAAAAGGAAGGCCACTGTGGGATTACTGGTTCCTGACAGAGTGTGTCCACATTTTGAGAGGAGATACGCAAAAGGACCACCAAGTGAAACAGGTAGAGGTAAAGCCCAATAATGTGATGTAAGCCAAAGATGATAAAATAGAACCTAGTCCTTTATTACTATGGACCAGGAAACAAAGCCTATCCTTAAACCAACTTCTCCTGGTTCAAGAAAAGGAACTGTGCCACAGTAAGAAAACTTTTTTCTGTTTTGAGGCCTAAAGTACATTCTGGAAATCAAGTCAGACATTGCTTAAGACAGTAACAAAGTCTGCTTTACTAGAAATTCTTTTCCCTATAATAATCTTTTGATAATCAAACATATATTTGGTTTTTCTTTAGAAAACTAAGATAGTAAGATAGTAAATATATTCATTACAGTTCTAACAAGATAATGTAGTAGACAGACTGAAAACTCATCTATTTTTGTTTTGATTTATACTATTACTTGTAAAGTTTATGGATAAATGAGTTAATATCTAATTAAATATTATTAAAACTTAAATTCATAAATATATAAATTGTGGTTTCCACCTTAAGGTATTTCAAGAGTCTCCAGGAAATGGATCTTTTAACTTATATTCCTTATTTTTAAAGCATGAGAAAATATGTACTTGTTACTTGGGAGAGAGTTGGTAAAAGACCTTGGATGTTCATGGGAAAGTGCCAGGATGTATATATACTATTGGTAGCAGGAAGTCAAAGGTTTGGTGAGGAAAATGGCACAATTAGGGCTGTTATGTTTTCCCAAGTTTTAAATTATAAAAGTAATCCAGGTTTACAATTAAAAAAAATCAAACAGTACAGGAGTGCTGTCTAAAAATATTTACTATATGATAAGATATTGGCTTTTAATTTCACATTGGTGTTCCCAAGAGTAGTGATTTAATATATACCAATTATGTGGTCAGTCACATTCATGCAAAAAAAGAAAACAAAGAAAGCATTCTAATTAGGAAATGAAACAATGTAATTTGAAAATACTGATAAACATTTCAAGTCTATGATATTATACATAATAGCTCCATTTAATCTTCAAAAAGAAAAGCATGCAAAATGTTAATGAAAAATTAAAGGAAATTATGCTTAATGAAGGAGAAAATAGCCTAATATTTTAATAGGCTCTATAAAATAAGTTCAACTGTGTGTGAAAGAGTAGGTAAAAATAATGAGAGACAAAGCATTAGTGTATGATTTTTTTTCATGTCTGTGACTATATCAAGCATTACAATTTTCATGCTAGTATGCATTAGGAAAACATTATTTATTTTATATATATTAATATAAATTTACCTATTATGGATGGTGAGCGTGCAATTTTGCCTTGTGAACTCCAGCTGTAAGAAAAGGAAAGCACTGTGATGAAATGGAGGTTGTCAAAACAGAGCTCACTAAACTCTGAGCTCAGTGGTAGCAAATGCCAAACCACCAAGTTGTTTGACAGTTTTATCCTCAGTGCCTAGCACAGTGTCCAGTGTATAATAAGTACCTAAAAAAATTGTCAAATACTTAGTAATAGTAATGTCTAACATTGATTGCTTTCTATGTGTTATTACTCTAAGCACTGACATCATTTTATACAAATATTGAAAAAAAATTCACAGACTACTTCATGAATTAGTTTATTCACTATAGGGCAAAGGTTAAGAACTTCTGGAATTACCCAAATTCCTGAATTTTAGGTTTCCTGTGATTCACCTTTGTTGTCCAAAATATGGAATTTCTTTTCCTGTGAGTGGCTCTCTGGTCTTTAACATCTTACACACTACTTAATCCCTAATGCTTGCTAGAATTTCAGGAGCTCAGTCATTGTCTGTTTAAAACTTCTTGAGTCCCAGTGCCTTTGAGTTCATATTCCATAAATTGTGAATTCCTGCACTGGGTCATTCTTTTGTTTTGTTTCTGCTCCGGAACTTATATATCACAACCATAGGAAAAAAGAGAACTGGTAAATTCATAAGGGCAACTTACATGGATAAAAAAATATAAATTTGGGGAACAAACAAAGAAAAACTTGCTAGGATCTCAAAAATCTGATTTTCTTATTTTGGAATGCGTCTTTAAAAGATAAGATACTTTAAAAGACTATAACCATAATACCATTATCACACACATGAAGATAATTCCCTAATATTATCAAATATCTAATCTGCATTCATATTTCATTGCTATCCCCTTATTTTAAATACATTTTTATTGAATCTTTTCCTCAAAATTTTATTGTGAAAATTTTCATACCGCGAAGTCGAAATAATTTTACAGTGAACACCTATTTTCAGACCATCTAGATGATACCATTAATGTTTTACTATTTCTGGTTTTATCATATATCTATATATATCTGTGTATATACATTAGTTCATCTATTTTTTTTGTTTACACATTTTAACGTAAATTACAGGACTACTCTGGTGGTGCAGAGGTTAAGAATCTACCTTCCAATGCAGGGGACATGGGTTTGATCCCTGGTCAGGGAATTAGGATGCAACATGCCTCTGGGCAACTGGGCCCTCACAGTCACTTGAGAACCCAGGCTACAATAAAGATCCCATGTACCACAAGTAAAACATGCTGCAGTCAAATAAATCAGTTCAGTTCAGTTCAGTCGCTCAGTTGTGTCCGACTCTTTGCGACCCCATGAACTACAGCACGCCAGGCCTCCTTGTCCATCACCAACTCCCAGAGTTCACCCAAACCCATGTCCATTGAGTCGGTGATGCCATCCAGCCATCTCATCCTCTGTTGTCCCCTTCTCCTCCTGCCCTCAATCTTTCCCAGCATCAGGGTCTTTTCAAATGAGTTGGCTCTTCGCATCAAGTGGCCAAAGTATTAGAGTTTCAGCTTCAACATCAGTCCTTCCAATGAACACCCAGGACTGATCTCCTTTAGGATGGACTGGTTGGATCTCCTTGCAGTCCAAGGGACTCTCAAGAGTCTTCTCCAACACCACAGTTCAAAAGCATCAATTCTTCAGCACTTAGCTTTCTTCACAGTCCAACTCTCACATCCGTACATGACCACTGGAAAAACCATAGCCTTGACTTGACAGACCTTTATTGGCAAAGTATATGTCTCTGCTTTTGAATATGCTGTCTAGGTTGGTCATAACTTTTCTTCCAAGGAGTAAGCGTCTTTTAATTTCATGGCTGCAATCACCATCTGCAGTGATTTTGGAGTATAAAAAAACAAAATCTGCCACTGTTTCCACTGTTTCCCCACCCATTTGCCATGAAGTGATGGGACCCGATGCCATGATCTTAGTTTTCTGAATGTTGAGCTTTAAGCCAACTTTTTCATTATAAGTAAATTAAAAAAAAAAAAGTGAATTACAGACATCAGTACAAATGAACAAATCTCAAGTATATATTGAGCTTAACAAACATATCTGAAACTCAAACTGCTATCAAGATATAGAATATTGTCACTGCCATCATGCCCCTCCCCAGTTATTCCCTATCTCCATTCCCTAATGAAGAAGGTGATGGGACCCCACTCCAGTACTCTTGACTCGAAAATCCCATGGATGGAGGAGCCTGGTGGGCTGCAGTCCATGGGGTCGTGAAGAGTTGGACATGACTGAGCGACTTCACTTTCACTTTTCACTTTCATGCACTGGAGTAGGAAATGGCAACCCACTCCAGTGTTCTTGCCTGGAGAATCCCAGGGATGGGGGAGCCTGGTGGGCTGCTGTCTATGAGGTCACACAGAGTCGGACACAACTGAAGTGACTTAGCAGCAGCAGCAGCAGCAGCAGCAGCAGCAGCCATTCCCTAAGAGATAACCGCTGTTCTGATTTTTTTCCCCAGAATAGATTAAATTTGACTGTTCTTAAACCTTATATAAACAGCCTTCCTCTTTTGTGTGAGGCTTTTTTACACTCATCATGTTTTTGAGTGTCGGACATCCACATTGTTGTGGGATTCAGCAATTCATTCCTTTTTACCTACTGAATAATATTACCTTGTATGAATATACCACAGTTTGTTTATACAGTCTCTGATGGACACCTGGGCTGTTTCCAGTTTGAGGATATTATGAATAAAGCTATGAAAAATCTTATAAAAATCTTTTATTGTGGTCAGATGTACTGATTTTTCCTAAGTATTAATGTCATAGGGTAGGCACACACTTAATTTGGTAGAAAACTGTCAGATCTTTTTTCAAAGAGCTTGGAGCTTTTTACATCTATGCTGGGAGGGATTGGGGGCAGGAGGAGAAGGGGACGACCGAGGATGAGATGGCTGGATGGCATCACGGACTCAATGGACATGAGTCTGAGTGAACTCCAGGAGATGGTGATGGACAGGGAGGCCTGGCGTGCTGCGATTCATGGGGTCGCAAAGAGTTGGACACGACTGAGCGACTGAACTGAACTGAATTGAATAATGGTTGGTGTGATTTTCTCACATCATCACCAAAATTTGGTATTATCAATCTTTTTTATTTCAGTTCAGTTCAGTCACTCAGTCATGTCCAACTCTTTGCGACCACATGGACTGCAGCATGCCAGGCTTCCCTGACCAACACCAACTCCTGGAGCTTGCTCAAACTCATGTCCATTGAGTTGGTGATACCATCCAACAGTCTATCTATCAGATCTAATCCCTTGAATCTATTTCTTTCTTCCACTGTATAATTGTAAGGGATTTGATTTAGGTTAAACCTGAATGGTCTAGTGGTTTTCCCTACTTTCTTCAATTTAAGTCTGAATTTAGCAATAAGGAGTTCATCATCTGAGCCATAGTCAGCTCCTGGTCTTGTTTTTGCTGACTGTAGAGAGCTTCTCCATCTTTGGCTGCAAAGAATATAATCAACCTGATTTCAGTACTGACCATCTAGTGATGTCCATGTGTATAAGCTTGTGATGTTGGAAGAGGGTGTTTGCTATGACTAATGTGTTCCTTTGGCAAAATTCTATTAGCCTTTGCCCTGCTTCATTTTGTACTCCAAGGCCAAACTTGCCTGTTACTCCAGGTATCTCTTGACTTCCTACTTTTGCATCCCAGTCCCCTATGATGAAAAGGAAACCTTTTTAGGTGTTAGTTCTAGAAGGTCTTGTAGGTCATCACAGAACTATTCAACTTCAGCTTCTTCAGCATTAGTGGTTCGGGCATAGTCTTGGATTACTGTTATATTGAATGGTCTGCTTTGGAAATAAACAGAGATCATTCTGTTGTTTTTGAGATTGCACCCAAGTACTGTATTCTGGACTCTTTCGTTGACTATGAGGCCTACTACATTTCTTCTAAGGGATTCTTGCCCACAGTAGTAGATATAATAATGGTCATCTGAATTAAATTTGCCCATTCTGGTCCATTTTAGTTCACTGATTCCTAAAATGTTGATGTTTACTTTTGCCATCTCC
The DNA here is from genome assembly GCF_014754425.2 of Oryx dammah. Taxonomy (NCBI): domain Eukaryota; kingdom Metazoa; phylum Chordata; class Mammalia; order Artiodactyla; family Bovidae; genus Oryx; species Oryx dammah. The sequence continues at coordinate 62,234,238 of NW_024070186.1, forward strand.
TATTTGACCACTTCTAATTTACCTTGATTCATGGACCTAACATTCCAGGTTCCTATGCAAATATTGTTCTTTACAGCATTGGACTTTACTTCCATAACTAGTCACATCTACAACTGGGTGCTGTTTTTGCTTTGGCTCCATCTCTTCATTCTTTCTGGAGTTATTTCTCCACTCTTCTCCAGTAGCATATTGGGCACCTAGCGACCTGGGGAGTTCATCATTCAGTGTCATATCTTTTTGCCTATTTTAATACTTTCCATGCTGTTCTCAAGGCAAGAATACTAAGTGGTTTTCCATACCCTTCTCCAGTGGACCACGTTTTGTCAGAACTCTCCACCATGACCTGTCTGTCTTGGGTGGCTCTACACAGTATGACTCATAATTTCATTGAGTTAGCCAAGGCTGTGATCCATGTGATCCATATAGTTAGTTTTCTGTGACTGTGGTTTTCATTCTGTCTGACCTCTGATGGATAAGGATAAGAGGTTTGTGGAAGCTTCCTGATGGGAGAGATAGACTGTGGGGCAATCTGGGTCTTTTTTATTTATCAGTCTTTTTACATTCTAATGAATGTATAGTGTTATTTCATTTTGCTGTTTATTTGCATATCTCTGATGACTAATGACATGGAGCACTTTTTCTTTTTTTATGTGCATCTTGGTCATTACCATTAGTTTGTATCCTTTTGTGAAGTGTCTGTTTAAATCTTCCAGATTTAGATCTATCATTTATTACTTTTTTTTTGATTGTCAGTTTTTTGTTCTTTCTTTTCCCTTTTCCTGCCTTCTTCTGGTTTAAATGTTTTTCAACTTTGTTGTTTTAGCTTCTCAGTCATGTCCAACTCACTGTGCGGCCCCATGGACTGTAGCCCACGAGGCTGCTCTGTCCATGGGATTTCCCAATTTTTCTTTGCCTCTTTGCATTTTTATTTATGCCTCTTTGAATTCTTAATTTAGTGTTTTCTCTAGGGATTACAGTATATAGTCAACTTTCATACTCCACATAACATTTGCTACAGTCTCAATGTTTACATCCTTGCAAAATTCATATGTAAAAATCACAATGCCCAGTGTAATAGTGTTAGAATGTAGGGCCTCTGGAAGGTGCTTATGTCACGAGGGTGAAGCCCTCATGAATGGGATTGTTTTTCTTATAAAAGAGACTGCACAGAGATCTCTTACCTGCCCCACCCCCCCAACTTCTACCATGTGAGGATACAGTCAGAAATCAGAGGTCTGCAAGAAGGTCTTCACCAGAATCTCACCATGCTGTAACCCAGATTTTGGACTTTCAGCCTACAGAGCTGTGAGCAATAAATTACTGCTGTTTATATACCACCCAGTCTTTGTTACTTTTGTTCTAACAGCCTAAACAGATTAAAACAACATGTGCAAACTTTGCAACCATATGAATTCATTTACCATATCCTGTCTTTCTTTAAAAAAAAAAAATTTATTTTTGGTTGTGCTGGGTCTTCATTGCTGTGCATATTTTTGTTGTTTGGTCTCTCAGTCGTCCAACACTTTGTGACCCCATGGACTGCAGCACACAAGGCCTCTCTGTCCATCACCATCTCCCAGAGCTTGCTCAAACTCATGTCCATTGAGTTGGTGATACCATCCAACCATCTCACCCTCTGTCAACCCCTTCTCCTCCTGACTTCTATCTTTCCCAGTATCACGGTCTTTTCAAATGAGTCAGCTCTTAGCATCAGTTAGCCAAAGTATTGGAGTTTCAGCTTCAGCATCACTCCTTCCAATGAATATTCAGGACTGATTTCCTTTAGGATGGACTGGTTGGATCTCCTTGCAGTCCAAGGAACTCTCAAGAGTCTTCTCCAACACCATAGTTCAAAAGCATCAATTCTTTGACATTCAGCCTTCTTTATGGTCCAACTCTCACATACATACATACATGATTACTGGTAAAACCATAGCTTTGACAAAACAGACCTTGTTGGCAGAGTAATTATCTCTGCTTTTTAATACGCCGTGAGTGAGCTTTCTCTAGTTGTGGACAGTGGGGGCTACCCTTTATTGTGGTGTGCAGGCTTCTTATTGTTTTGTCTTCTCTTGTTGAGGAGTATAAGCTCTAGGTGTACCAGCTTCAGTAGTTGTGGTCCGCAGGCTTAGTTGCTCTGTGCCATGTGGAATCTTCCCAGATCAGGAATCAAATCTGAGTCCTCTGCTTTGGCAGGAAGATCATTATCTACCCTACCACCAAGAAAGTCCACTATCTCCTGCCTTACCTTATGCTGTAGTTGTTATATGTATATTTCATTTCCATTTCACCCCATAGAAAAGGCTGTAATTTTTGTTTTAAGCAGTTATATGTGTTTTAAAGAAATCAATAGAGTTCAGTTACATTTACGCAGTTATCAACCATTTCTTAAAGTTCTTCATTTCCTCCTGAGGATAAAGTTTCCAGGTAGAATCATCAGCCTGAAAAACTTTCTTTAGCATTTCTTGTAATGTCAGTGTGCTAGCAGTTAATTCTTAGTTTTCCTTTATTTGAAAATGTCTTTATTTTGCCTTCATTCTGGGAGGATATCATCACTGGATATAAAATTTGGGTACTAACTAAAAAAACTAAAACTGAAAACTACTAAGTTTTTTCTTTCAGTATTTGTTTAATGTTGTACCACTGGTCTCCTGGTCTCCACAGTTTCTAATGAGAAGTTAGTATTATTTGCAAATTGTTGTCCTCTTATTTGTAACATGTCTTTTTTTCCCCATGGCTGCTTTTAAGATGTTGCCTTTTCTTCGGATTTCAACAATTTGACCACGATATGCAAGCCATTCTTTGTATTTATCTTAATTCGTCTTGAAATAGAAACTTTTTCTTCTGGCAAAAGCTATGTCTTTCGCCAAATTTGAGAACATTTTGGTCATTGTTTCTTAAAATTATTTTCCCTCTTTCTCTCTCTCCTTCTGGGATTCCAATTATACGTTATACTTTCCCACAGGTTCCAAAAGCTCTCATTGTTTATCCAAAAATTTTCTCTTTGTTCTTACAATTGGATACTTCTTATTGATTTATTTTCAAATTGACTGACTCCATTATATTATGAAGCTCATCCTTCTCCTTAGTGCAGTAGGGGTAATCTACTATTTAGCCTATAATTATTATTATTAATCATAATCTATTATTTAGCCCACCCAGTTAACTTTTTAGTTTAGGTATTATATTTTCCATGTGAAAATTTACATTTGGTTCTTTTTAAAAGTCATGTTTATTAAAATATTACTCAGTACAGTAAAATTCATGACTTTTGGCAAAGATGTACATTTGTGTAACTACTACCAAATCAAGACATGAGTACTTCCATTCATCATCCCAAAGAGTTCTCTTGTGCCATTTTGCAGTAGACAGACTCCTACCCCTTTGCCCTGTCAACCATTGTTATATTTTTGTCCCTTTATCGTTGTCTTTTCCAGAATGCTACATCAATGGAGTTATACAACATGTAGTTTTTTTGTTTCTGTTTTTTTTTTCATTTAATATGATGCTTTTTTTCACTTAATAAGAGTCATCCATTTTGTTGCATGTAAACTGCTGATTATTTTCCCAGGTTTTGTATTTCCTTTTTATGCATTCACTAAGGATATACACTTGAGTTTTTTCCAGTTTTTAGCAATTTTGAATAAAATTTCCTCAAAGTCTCCTCCCATGCACATCTTTTGGATTACCTCAGGTTGAGTTTTTCCACATGTGTGTGTACAAGTAGCATTCTGCCTGCAATTCAGACAGAAGTCACCAAAAGGTCTTTAACTCACCAAAGGTAAATATCTGTATCTGTTAGGATATTTTATATATAGTGCTCAGTAGAGATATATATTTAGCAAAATTATTTTTAAGTTGAAACAACACAGTAAATAATGTAAGGTTGCTTGGATGTTGCCTCCTATATAAATCTATTGTATTATTACACTTGTTATAATTTTAACTATTAAGTCATAAAGGTCTAATTGTTTCACAGCCAGTCTGGGATGAGCTTCATTCATTCCAGTTATGCTGTATATGAAAGTGAAAGTCACTCAGTTGTGTCTCATTCTTTGTGACCCCATGGACTGCAGTCTGCCAGGCTCCTTTTCCCATGGAATTCTCCAGGCAAGAATGCTAGAGTTGGTAGCTGTTCCCTTCTCCAGGGGATCTTCCCAACCCAGGGATCGAACCCAGGTCTCCCACATTTCAGGTGAATACTTCACCGTCTGAGCCACCAGGAAGCCCTATGGTGCATATACTTCGAATAATATATAAATTGTTCCTCCTCTTGACCACCCCTTCCCATCTCAGTATTTTGCAAGATTTAATTAGTTGTACATCTGTTGCCACTTACTTGCTACACTTGTAATAATTTGATGGCAAACCCACTCCTCATCATTGAAGGAGAGAGAAAAGATGTGTGTCTGATTAATCCCAGGAATTTTTTGAGCTGTGCCATGCATGATTCTCTCTGCCTAGGCAACTCCATCTTTGGATTTTTTTTGGTCTTACAATTTTTATCACTCTATAGAGAAGAGGCTAGTGATGAGTACTAGTCTTTTTTTAAGATTATTTAAAAAATCCATTATTATTTGACTGGGCTGGGTCTTAGTTATGGGATGCGGGACCTTTAATTTCAGCATTTGGGCTCTTAGTTGTGCCAGCATGCAGGATCTAGTTCCCTGACTAGGGATTGAACCTGGGTCCCCTGCATTGTGAGTGCAGAGTCTTATATGCTGGACCACCAGAAAAGTCCCCAATACTAATCTTAAATACAGTTTTATTTTTTTCTGTCCACAGGTAAATTAATGTCCGCTCTTAAATATCTACTCACACTTTTTTGGGGGAAAAAATCAAGTATCAGTACTAATAGATGTTGCATGTAAATTGTTAGCAAGTAATGACTACAACTCATATGATTAAGAATTTTGTAACAGAAAGTTCTGCTACATCTTAATTTTTGCATACAATTATGATAATTAGCACATTGTAAGAATATAAATCTTTGCTTTTTAAAGTTTATTTTTTACTATTTCTTTATCACCATTGGCTTCATTATGTAAATACTAAATATAGAATAAATTAAGTGTCAATTTTTTAATTACCATAGTTCATGTTACTAGTGGGACCTTCAAGTGTTTAGAGATTTGTTCTTTTGGGGGGTGCTTAATATTCAGTGCAAAAGAACTAGATGGTGTATAACTCCAGAGTTGAATTTTAAGATTCACTAATATGCATACTATCTTTTTATCTGAACTAATAAATGAGCTATGATCTTGAGAGTGGGGGAAAAAAAAAAAGACTCATACATAAGAATGGTATTGCTGGGTCTTTTGGCAATGGTGTTCAATTTTGTAAGAAACATCCACACTAGCAATGTATAAGAGGTCATGTTACTCCACATCCTCACTGGAACTTGGTACCAAATCTATCTTGAAGTGAAAAAAGGATTTAATTTATTTTGCAAATTCACAGAATCAGTATAATAGTCAACCTTGAGAAATGGGCAGAAGCTAGAGAGCTCCAAAGATATAGGCAGTGGAAACATAAGCCAAGATTACTGTACCCAAAGAATCTGCTCTGCACGCTGTTGAAGCTATTAGAATGTATATGATCCTTAACCCTTTCCACATGTTTGTACGTCTGTGTTAGTCTCTTAGTCGTGTCCAACTCTACGACCCCATAGACTGTAGCTCACCAGGTTTCTCTGTTCATGGAATTCTCCAGGCAAGAATACTGGCCTGGGTAGCCATTCCCTTCTCCAGCAGATCTTCCCGATCCAGGGATCTAACCCAGATCTTCTGCATTGCAGGCAGATTCTTTACCATCTGAGCCACAAGGGAAACCCTTCCATATCTTTAGCACATGCTAAAAATTCAAAGTCCTCTGAGAAAGCATAAGATTGACTGAGCTCTAATCATGGGAAGAGGATGGCTCCACTCAAATCTATGGTAATAGACAAATATTATCTCCCATTAAAACCATATTTTATGAGGAATTCCTCAAAAGGGAAATCACTATTTTTAGGAAAGAAGGGTTTAACAGCCAGGAAAACAGCTGTCTACTAAAACACTCATGATAGAAAATTTGAAAAGTACAAAAAAAAAAAAAGAAAGGAAAGGAGAGAAAGAAATAATCTCTCTAAATATAGCAGTCAAGATACAAACACTAACAACATTTTGTATATTTCATTTATGTTAATTTTTTTTCTAGGCATGGGATTTATATATAGTTGAACTATGCACTTGAATATCACAAAACTATCTCACCTTTAAAATATTTTCCAATGCATTTCTATTATTTCTTACATGTATCCTCTATTATTAAGCCCACAGTAAATCTGCTTATGCTAAATGTTTATGCCAACTGAGGCCAAATATCCACAATTTTTTGATGGCCTAGGTTCCATTTTTATTTCAACTGAATCACAGTTACATTTTTTCCATTCATTTAAATAGCAGCAATAAAAGATCTAAGTATAATCAAAGTATTCAAATTGTTGTCATAGTAAATACTACCCTACAGAGATGGAGTTACTGTCAAACTAAAATGAAGATAGAATCACTTTAGGATAACTTGGATGTTTACAAGTCAGTTGATAGCATGGAAGAGGCAGTTTATAAGTATTAGTGTATAATGAATGAAAGTGTAGGTTGCAGGAAAATTGAATTTTTGAAATGGATAATTGCCTATGTTCATAAACAAGGGCACATTTTACCTGATCAGTTTCGTACCAATATTAACTCTTATCCATTCATAGCTGGACTAAATATGGTGTAAAAACCATTTTGTTCTTTGGTAATTTACTCAACTGTCAATTAAAGGTGTAAATTATTTTATCCTTTTGTAAATTTATTAATTATGGAAATATACTGCTTAATTTTTCCTGAAAAATTGTCATAAATATGAATTAAAGTGAAAATAATAGAAACCATTTTTAGGGGAGTGGTCACTCACCTATGATCACTCACCTAGAGCCAGACATCCTGGAATGTAAAGTCAAGTGGGCCTTAGGAACAAAGCTAGTGGAGGGGATGGAATTCCAGTTGAGTTATTTCAAGATGATGTTGTGAAAGTGATGCACTCAATATGCCAGCAAATTTGGAAAACTCAGCAGTGGCCACAGGACTGGAAAAGGTCAGTTTTCATTCCAATCCCAAAGCAAGACAATGCCAAAGAATGCTCAAACTACCGCAATTGCACTCATCTCATGTGCTAGTAATGTTCAAAATTCTCCCAGCCAGGCTTCAACAGTACATGAACCATGAACTTCCAGATGTTCAAGCTAGATTTAGAAAAGGCAGAGGAACCAGAGATCAAATTGCCAATATCTGTTGGATCACTGAAAAAGCAAGAGAGTTCCAGAAAAACATCTACTTCTGCTTTATTGATTATGCCAAACCCTTGACTATGTGGATCACAATAAACTGTGGAAAATTCTTCAAGAGATGGGAATACCGGACCACCTGACCTGCCTCTTGAGAAACCTGTATGCAGGTCAGGAAGCAAGTTAGAACTGGACATGGAACAACAGACTGGTTCCAAATTGGGAAAGGAGTACGTCAAGGCTGTATATTGTCACCCTACTTATTTAACTTATATGCAGAGTACATCATGAGAAATGCTGGGCTGCATGAAGCACAAGCTGGAATCAAGATTGCCGGGAGAAATATCAGTAACCTCAGATACGCAGATGACACCACCCTTATGGCAGAAAGTGAAGAAGAACTAAAGAGCCTCTTGATGAAAGTGAAAGAGGAGAGTGAAGAAGTTGTCTTAAAACTCAACATTCAGAAAACTAAGATCATGGCATCTGGTCCCATCACTTCATGGCAAATAGGTGGGGAAACAGTGGAAACAGTGACAGACTTTATTTTGGGGGGCTCCAAAATCACTGCAGATGGTGACTGCAGCCATGAAATTAAGACGCTTGCTCCTGGGAAGAAAAGCTATGACCAAACTAGACGGCATATTCAAAAGCAGAGACATTACTTAGCCAACAAAGGTCTGTCTAGTCAAAGCTATGGTTTTTCCAGTAGTCATGTATGGATGTGAGAGTAGGAATATAAAGAAAGCTGAGTGCTGAAGAATTGATGCTTTTGAACTGTGGTGTTGGAGGAGACTCTTGAGAGTCCCTTGGACTGCAAGGAGATCCAACCAGTCCATCCTAAAGGAGATCAGTCCTGAATATTCATTGGAGGGATTGATGCTGAAGCTGAAACTCCAATTCTCTGGCCACCTGATGCGAGAACTGACTCATTTGAAAAGACCATCATGCTGGGAAAGATTGACGGTGGGAGGAGAAAGGGATGACAGAGGATGAGATGGCTGGATGGCATTACCAACTCAATGGACATGAGTTTGAGTAAACTCCAGGAGTTGGTTATGGACAGAGAGGCCTGGTGTGCTACAGTTCATGCGGTTGCAAAGAATTGGACACAACTGAGTGACAGAACTGAACTGAACTGGAATAAAAATAATAGAAAGCTTTTTTAGGAGAGTGGTCTAGTGGTTAGGATTTTGAGCTTTCACTGCTGTGGCTTGGGTTCAATCCCTTATCAGGGAACTTCAAGCTGCATGGCCAAAATGAAGAAAAGAAACCTTTTAAAATTATTTTTAGAAAAGGTATCACTGATCTTATAATAAAAATAAATTCAATCATTAATTTATTCACTTGTTATTTCAACAAATATTTAATTGAGTGTCCTCTGTGTACTAAGCACATGGATAAAATGTTGAACAAAAAGACATTTTCCCTTTGAAGTAGGTTAGATATTGGAGGAGACAGACATAAATCCAATAATCACATGCTTGATAAGTATCACAAGAGAGACAGTCATGGTGCTGGGTGCTGTATAATGGGGCTTCTGTTGATGTGGGTAGTGAGAAAAGACCTTCCAGGGAATAGTAAGTGAACAAATGCTAAAAGGATGAGTCTAAGTGAACCGTGAACTTCCAGATGTTCAAGCTGTTTTAGAAAAGGCAGAGGAACCAGAGATCAAATTGCCAACATCTGCTGGATCAGGGAAAAAGGAAGAGAGTTCCAGAAAAATATCTATTTCTGCTTTATTGACTATGCCAAAACCTTTGACTGTGTGGATCACAATAAACTGTGGAAAATTCTTCAAGAGATGGGAATACAGACCACCTGACCTGCCTCTTGAGAAACCTGTATGCAGGTCAGGAAGCAACAGTTAGAACTGGACATGGAACAACAGACTGGTTCCATATAGGAAAAGGAGTACGTCAAGGCTGTATATTGTTACCCTGCTTATTTAACTTATATGCAGAGTACATCATGAGAAATGCTGGCCTGGATGAAGCACAAGCTGGAATCAAGATTGCCGGGAGACATATCAATAACCTCAGATATGCAGATGACACCACCCTTATGGCAGAAAGTGAAGAGGAACTAAAAAGCCTCTTGATGAAAGTGAAAGTGGAGAGTGAAAAAGTTGGCTTAAAGCTCAACATTCAGAAAACAACGATTATGGCATCTGGTCCCATCACTTCATGGCAAATAGATGGGGAAACAGTGGAAACAGTGTCAGACTTTATTTTTTTGGGCTCCAAAATCACTGCAGATGGTGATTGCAGCCATGACATTAAAAGACACTTACTCCTTGGAAGGAAAGTTATGACCAACTTGGATAGCATATTCAAAAGCAGAGACATTACTTTGCCAATAAAGGTCCGTCTAATCAAGGCTATGTTTTTTCCAGTGGTCATGTATGGATGTGAGAGTTGGACTGTGAAGAAAGCTGAGCGCTGAAGAATTGATGCTTTTGAACTGTGGTGTTGGAGAAGACTCTTGAGAGTCCCTTGGACTGCCAGGAGATCCAACCAGTCCATTCTAAAGGAGATCAGTCCTGGGTGTTCATTGGAATACTTCGGCCACCTCATGTGAAGAGTTTACTCATTGGAAAAGACTCTGATGCTGGGAGGGATTGGGGGCAGGAGGAGAACGGGACGACAGAGGTTGAGATGGCTGGATGGCATCACTGACTCAATGGACATGAGTTTGAGTGAACTCCGGGAGTTGGTGATGGACAGGGAGGCCTGGTGTTCTGCAGTTCATGGGGTCACAAAGAGTCGGACACAACTGAGTGACTGAACTGAACTGAACTGAACTCTAAGTTAAAAGAAAGAGGATTAAAGGAATTGGTAGAGAGAAGAGTATATGCAAAAATCCTTGAGAAGAAAGGTGGGAACAGAACTCAAGAGGAAGAAAGTGAGCATGGAAATGAGTAGAGGTCAGGTTATATAGGCCTAGTAGGATTGAAGGGTTTTAAGGAGATAGTGATCTGATGAATTTGGATTTGCATAATGTCATTCTGAATGCAGACTGGATAATTAATTAGAGGAAGGCAATATGGATTCTTGGAGATCAATTACAATGCTATTCATGCAATAACTTTTGAGAACATCCTATGTGCCAGGAACCGTTGCTAGATGCTACAGATCAATACATTGGTGAACGTGACTAACAAGGCTCTTATGGGACTGAGAGTATCTTAATGTATTCAAAAATAAAATATAAGCAGTATGAATAAAGATATTGGTACTTTTAAGTTTGGGCTACCCAGGTGGCTCAGTGATAAAGAATCCACCTGCCAGTGCGGGAGACTCAGGTTTGATCCCTGGGTCAGGAAGATCCCCTGGAGTAGGAAATGGCAAGCCACTCCAGTACTCTTGCTTGGGAAATCCCATGGACAGAGGAGCGTGGTGAGCTATAATTCACAGGGTCACGAAACAGTTAGACACAACTTAGCGACTAAACAAGAACAACTTTTAAGTTTAATGTGAAATATAAATTAGTATTATTAGTATCTTTAATTTAATAAAGGACAAAATAGCTTAATAGAAATAATTTTTGATATTGGTTTTGGCATTAACTAGTTACCTGACCTTGGTAAAGGAATATAAGCTTTATGTTGTGGGCCTCTGTAATATATTCATTTGTAAAAGAAAGAATGAGACTAGTGAACTGAGATTTCTTTTTCCACTAAAATTTTACTAATCAAATTGCATAATTGAAAAAATGGCCTCATCATATTTAGAAACCTCTTGCTTCATCAAGGAAAGCTAATTCTATTTGTTCAAGTGAAACTTTAAGTGGTAAATTTGTATAGTCTTGCAAATCTATTCATGTGATTTATAGCCTAATGATTCATAAAAATAAAGCAATGATTCATATCCTAATTACTGACTATTGAGGTGTATAAAATAACTTCTGTATCACAGTGATTATAATCTCTAAAGCTTGTTTCACAGGCAGAGATGACAGGTTAGAAGATGTTATATTAAAACCAACTTGGAAATATGACACTTTAATTGGAAAATGTTAATGACTGTACTTCAAGAAAGTACAGAATTCCATGGTGACTCATTAAAGATTTTGAAACAAAAATCTTAAATGATAAATTCTTGGAGAAACTGAATCTTTGAATCTGTACCTGGTGTGGCTTTATATATAGCTATGTATGTCATAAATGCTTTGAGGGGAAAAGTATGACAATATAGGAGAAAAACAATTACATGAGTTCTGTGTGCCATTGCAATATCTAGTTATGGTAAAACATTTAATCCTATAATGAAATATTAAAATTTACTATAAAATAGTATTATAGGTTGATGACATTTCATACTTAAAACCTAGAAATTGTAACATATTTCATCACACCTTTAGGTAATAGAAACAAAGTTCATCACAATGAATATTGCCCATTTATTGCAACAAATTTAATAATTCTTTTAGATATACTAGTTCTTATTAACAGATCAGAACAAACCACAAAGCTATGAGAAATTTTGTTCATTCTGATTTGAAGAGTGATGGCATGGGCAATGTGTGTGTGGGGGTATACGGTGGAGAAAGATATTCCATAATCCTAAACTAACTTTTCTAACTCCCCATTCTCTGCTGCCCTGAAGGAGTACTGATGAAAAAAGAAGACGGAGATGGACAGGGGAGGGAGTAAGGAAAGAAAGAAACTATACACAAAGAGGAGGGGATAAACTGAAGTAAAAACCTATAAGATTAGAGTCAGGAAAGATGGTCCAGTGTGTCACTCAATTTAGAGATGAAAGTAGGGAAGTTGATCCTCCAAAGGAAGAATTTCAGTAGTTTTATCTTCTATATTTCATTTCCCCACCTCAGAAATTATCTTATTGCTTGATGAAAATGTCACACACTTTAATATACTAAGTACTTAAATTTAATTCAATTTCTGCAGTATTTTTTGTTTGAAATCAGTTCATTCAGCATCTTAGGAGTTGTGAATGACATAAGAATTTTTAAAATGGTCTATTCTTTCAAGGAAGTTCTCATTTTTGATCTATCTATCCTGTACTGTAAACAGTTTTGTCCCCTTGATATATGCATTCAATAACTACATTTCCAGTGAAGGTACCTGAAGGAAGAGATTCACATTTCACATAAAAAATCTTGGCTGGGACCTGCCTTGGAAGGGGACAGAAGCCTGGCCAAGGCCACCAACAAGATGGCCTTATCTTCCAGACAAGAGGAGACATCATGAGCATTGCAAGCTTTCCCTTAAAAGAGAAGAGATCAGGTTTGGTGTGGAAGAAGGACTGTCCTCTCTCTGGTAGGAGAATAACGTGATGAAGGTCTTTGCTACAACAAGCTTGGTCTGGCAGGATTTGTGGCTGGGGAAATGATGGGGCAAAGGGAACAGAAACATAGGAGCCTTGCTCCTGTGGTCAGAGTTGAGAAGGTAGTGTAGAAAACATCAGTCCCATCAGGTAATTATAGGGCCGCAGCTGAGTTGGTAATAGCAGCAGCAGCAGCAGCAGCCAGAGTAACAGTAAAAATAACAGTAACAGTTAACATCTTTTGAATGTTTATTATATGCTTTGTTGTTGTTGTTTAGTTGCTAAGTTTTAATTATACATATCAAATTTTAATCCTCACAACAACAGTAATGAGGTAAGTGCCTTTTTATAAAAACTCAAACTGAGGCATAGAAAGTTTAGTTATTTGCCTGCAGTTATGTGCCTAGGAGATGAAAAGGATGTCACAAGGTTAGGAAATATTAGAACATCATCAGTTCAGTTCAGTTCAGTCGCTCAGTCGTGTCCGACTCTTTGGGACCCCATGAATCGTGGCACGCCAGGCCTCCCTGTCCATTACCAACTCCCGGAGTTCACTGAGATTCACGTCCATCGAGTCATCATAGTGCCTGTTTATTTGCTAGTCAAACTGCCATATATCCCTTAAAAGGAATCAAATATAGGGATTTCCCTGGCAGTCTAGTGGTTAAGACTCTGTACTTCCAATACAAGAGGCATGGGTTCAGTCTCTGGCTGGGGAACTAAGATCCCACATGTTGTGGGGCCAAGAAAATCAACTATAACTTTTTGTAGGCTATCATACAATTTGTGTGGTGATTCATTGTAGGAAATCAATAAATTTGTGTACAAAGCTTAACAGGAAGCAATACATAGAGGAAATAAGTTGCTTTCTTCACTGTGTGTATGCTCAGTTGTGTTTGACTCTTTTCTCACTAGGTTAATATCTTTTCAGTCTGGAGGCTTTCTGGAATGCTGGGCACACCCTAGTTTAAATACAAAAGTACATTCCACAGTGAAATAGCTGTGTGCCTGAAATTTCAGTAACTGTTTTTCCACACCCGTTTAAATACAAAAGCACACTCCACAGTGAAATAATTGTGTGTGTGTGTGTGAAATTTCAGTGACTGTTTTTCTTTGCTTTTGCCGTAACCTTCACGTGCATGCTCAAATGGAGCCCAACTCTGCAACCCCAAGGACTATAGGCCCCCAAGTTCCTCTGTTTATGGGATTCTCCAGGGGTTGCCATTTCCTTCTCCAGGGAATCTTCCGGACCAGGGATTGGACTTGTGTCTCCTGTGTCTCCTACACTGCAGGTAGAGGCTTTACCACTGAGCTGCCAGGGAAGTCCTTGCTGTAACAGTTATTATGGCATTAAGTGGAGGGCTGAAGGTAAATATTCTTCAGTTATGAAGAAGGAAACCAGTAATTACCACACTGCTTCACTCATTCTGTGGAATGCATTACATGCTTTTCAGGCATTCTAAAGTGGCCTGACAAAATTAGGAAAAATTCTAAATACTGAGGATCTGTTTGAGATGTTAGGAAGTGTTCCATTACAAAGTATGTTTTCCTTCTCTTGTCCAAATTTAATGTTCTAGCAACGGATTCTCCTTTCTGCCTTTATTTAACCAGCAAATAGTTTGAAACTATGCAGAACTCACCTTTGGGAGGTGTGTTTTTTAAGAGACTGTGGCACAGAGCATTATATTTATTAATAGGAAACAAAGAAAAGATTTTCATTATAATAATAGGAATTATAGGAAAAATGATAAACTTGGCTAGACGTCAGAGGAAAGCAGCAAAAGACCTCGAGGAAGAGAGGGTGAAACAGGAAACAATTTACTTTGGCTTCAGAAAATTCTAGAATCTCGTGCCATAGTTTTGCATTTGTTCAAATGCAAGTTTATATATTTTAAAAAGTGCTAGAAACACTAAGAATTTATTCTAATCATGAGTGAAATTCCCTAGACTAGAGCACAATGCTTTACATACGTCAGGATATAAATAAGCGGCTTCTGAAAGTCCAGCTGGAGAGACCCCAAGTTCCCATGTGTTGGACACCAAGACAACTACCAAACTCTAAGCCCCTTAACACACGTTTAAATTCCTGAAGCCGGAAGCATACAGGCAGAAAAATCTTACAACTCACAGGAACCACTGAGAAAAAATTCATCTGTCAAGGCACAGATTACATTTAAGGGATCTGGCAGAGTCTAATCCATTAAAAAAGAAGAAGAAGAAAAGAAAAGCTGAGGGGACCGAAAATCCACTCAACCTCTCCCTAGAAACGGGATGTTTACTGAGTAAACAAGCGGTAGCCTCAGACACACCTGCTAATCACTCCCACAGAAACCCAGGAGCCTCTATCGCCACCTACCGGTCGCATCCCGGCGCTTCTCTACAAATTCGTGACGTTCTGACGTCGGAGCCGTTGGGTTTATTTGAAACACACGCTCGACCAATCCGTCAGCGTCTGCGGGGAGGTGCGCAGCGGCCAATCACCGCCCCTCTGGAGACTCCAGCAAATGGGAAAGAGGTTGACATCACGCGCCAATCGGCATGCCTTTTAGAGAGAGCGACTCACTTTTTGAATTGGCTGTGGCCGCGGCCGGCGAGGAATGGCGGTAACAGTGAGAAGGAGCTGTGCTTGAAAAGGTGGAACTTCCAGGGCGTCCTTTGAGACTGGTGAGGGCTCTGTGGGTGCGCGGGGCGGAGGTGGGAGTGGGCCGGCGTCCCCAGAGCAGTGGGCCGCTGTGCTTGTGCCCCACGGCCCCGCCCCGGTGACCGCGAATTCCGGAGCACCCAGCCCTGGCTTCCCGGCTCTGGAAACCACCCCGCCGTCTTCCCAACAGCGGGGCCGGGATGCGGAGTAGGGGCTGGAGGTCATCCTGGCTGCTATGCTTCGTCATCTCTTGCCGGGTTGGATATTTTTTCCGAAAGAGTTTCTGGGCAAAGGGGGGAGTTGTCGGAAAGGGGGTCTTGGCAAGCCACAATGGGCACTGCGGATCTGGGGGCCGGCAGCTGTGGCCTTTGGAGGCTTATCTCAGATTACTTAGTGGTTTCAGTCTTGGATTCTTCCTGGCGTCTTTAGTTTTTAGTATTTAATGTAAAATGCCAGCCCTTTCCGGCTCTCCACCCCGCGTACAGATGGATATGGTTTAAGGGCTAAAACCGCAGCCTCTGAAAGCGGCTCGGAATTGTTTTGCCACCAACAGTATGCCCTGGGGGAAATTTATCTCTCTGCTCTAGGTTTCTTATCTGTGAAATGAGTATAATAATAGTACTTGTCCTTTAGGATTGTTGCAAAGATTAAATGAATGCAAGTAAAACGTTTAGAACAGTGCCACAAATTGGTTAAATAAAATTTGTTAATGACAGTATTAGGTAACGTGAACAATGTTATTGTCAATAATACCACCAACATGTCCAGTATGGCATTTAGCTCCTCCACCCTGAAAGATGATTGCCTAAAAAAATAAAAGGAAACTTGTTTAAATGACAGATTTTATCTTTGTTATGGAAAGAGACATATGTTGTATTTAGTTAAAAACTCCTTGAGTATGTTCTCAGATGAAAAAGTAACTTATGGGTTTTATGAACACTGATTTTTTTGTGTGTTTATCTTAAAAGCTTACAGAATACATGAATGTGAAAAAATTATTAGTGCTTTTCAGTTTGTAATCAGACTGTTGATACATGGTAGCATGCATCTTTTTTCTAAATGTTAAAGCTGTTTTCCACTTTTTCCCCATCTATTTGCCATGAAGTGATGGGACCAGATGCCATGGTCTTAGTTTTCTGATTGTTGAGCTTTAAGCCAACTTTTTCACTCTCTTTCACTTTCATCAAGAGGCCTTTTAGTTCTTCTTCACTTTCTGCCATAAGGGTGGTGTCATCTGCATATCTGAGGTTATTGATATTTCTCCCAGCAATCTTGATTCCAGTTTGTGCTTCGTCCAGCCCAGTGTTTCTCATGATGTACTCTGCATATAAGTTAAATAAGCAGGGTGGAAATATACAGCCTTGACGTACTCCTTTCCCAATTTGGAACCAGTCTGTTGTTCCATGTCCAGTTCTAACTGTTGCTTCCTGATCTGCATACACGTTTCTCAAGAGGCAGGTCAGGTGGTCTGTATTCCCATCTCTTTCAGAATTTTCCACAGTATATTGTGATCCACACAGTCAAAGACTTTGGCATAGTCACTTCATGGCAAATAGATGGGGAAACAGTGGAAATAGTGGCTGACTTTATTTTTCTGGGTTCCAAAATCACTGCAGATGGTGACTGCAGTCATGAAATTAAAAGACGTTTACTCTTTTCAAGGAAAGTTATGACCAACCTAGACAGCATATTAAAAAGCGGAGACATCACTTTGTCAACAAAGGTCCATCTAGTCGAGGCTATGGTTTTTCCAGTGGTCATGTATGGATGTGAGAGTTGGACTGTGAAGAAAGCTAAGCGCCGAAGAATTGATGTTTTTGAACTGTGGTGTTGGAGAAGACTCTTGAGAGTCCCTTGAACTGCAAGGAGATCCAACCAGTCCATCCTAAAGGAGATCAGTCCTGGGTGTTCATGGGAAGGACTGATGCTGAAGCTGAAACTCTAATACTGTGGCCACCTGATGCAAAGAGCTGATTCATTTGAAAAGACCCTGATGCTGGGAAAGATTGAGGGCAGGAGGAGAAGGGGACGACAGAGGATGAGATGGTTGGATGGCATGACCGACTCAATGGACATGGGTTTGGGTAGACTCTGGGAGTTGGTGATGGACAGGGAGGCCTGGAGTGCTGCGGTTCATGGGGTCACAAAGAGTCGGACAAGACTGAGTGACTGAACTGACTGAAAGCTATTTTGGCAGTAAACTGATCATATATAGTATCATCAGAGACAGTTTTACTTTTTAGTTACTTCCCTCTTTTGATGGTCTTTAAACAGAGAGGCATAAGTGAAAAAATGAGAACTCATGGTATTTTTGATTTATTAAATACTCTCTCTTACGTTCCTTAAAGCAGCAATCATGTCTTGATTTTTCTTTCTTTTTTAAAAATTTTATTTTTGGTTGCGCTGGGTCTTTCTTGCTGCATGTGGTCTTTCTGTAGTTGTGGTGAGTGATCTGGGGCTATGCTCTTTATTTCTTGTGGTGCACTGGCTTCTCATTGCGGTGGCTTCTGTTGCCAAGCATAGAAATTCAGTAGTTGAGCCCTGGCTTCAGTAGTTGCAGCATATAGGTTAGTAGTTGTGGTGGATTTTTCTTTTTAACATCCTTTTAAGGGGACTTGAAATGAAACCCTGTTTAGAGCCTTTTTTTTCACTGGAAACATTTAAGTGTGAGAGACGTAACAGAAAAATAAGGGCTGGATAGAGTTTATTATTGATTCTAAGACTCTTACTAACAACTGTTGGAGCTCTCCTTTGGGGACCCTTTAAATAGTGATTGATGTGGATGTATGGTAAAACAATGAGAAATGTTCACATTGTGAATATTATCAGTTCAGTTCAGTCACGCAGTCCTGTCCAGCTCTTTGCAACTTCACAGACTGCAGCACACCAGGCTTCCCTGTCCATCACCAACTCCCAGAGCTTGCTCAAACTCATGTCCATTGAGTCAGTGATGCCATCCAACCATCTCATCCTCTGCTGTCCCCTTCTCCTGCCTTCAGTGTTTCCCTGCATCATGAGAATGAATAATTGTCACTCACGTAAAGACATCATCTAATAAGTTTATCACAATTGGATTTGAGTTGTACTGTTACCTTTTCCTCGTGTGGAAACTGAGATATAACCTACTAAGTGCAGAGTTGAGACTGGAAGCTGAGTTGCTTGACTTTGAAGCAACTAATATAAGTTAGTGCACTTAATAGTCAGGCTTAAGTCTATTATTATTAGTGTGTACCTTGTCACACTATTTGATATCACTTTGCAGAAATTAGGCTAATAATACTTTAAACATTACTTTGTTAAAAAATCTAGTGAAAGTTATTTGTATATTTTGTTATCCTGAAAATGTAGGAAAAGGTAAATCAGATCAGGTATGCACTCAGATGCCGCCTCTTCTTTGTATTTGCCCAGTATTCTGGAAATTTACCTCAAGATAATAAACTTACATTAAAAACTCCAGTTTGAATTGATAAAGGTCTGTTCAGCTTTTTCTTTATTCCCTGTTTGCTTAACGTTTCAACTCTTAGAAATTTAAAAAAGAAAGATTTTCCTTCATAGTCCAGGATCATAATGATGCTTGTTAATTGTCTTGTGAAATCTTTCGAGGAGAAACTTTTGTAAGGTAATATGAAAATACAGATAAGGGAGCAGTCCAGTTATACATGAGAAGTTTGGAGAAATCTATAGAAAATAAGTCAAGTGGTGTGATGAGTTGAAAGACATGCTAGGTGGAGAATTGAGCCCTATTAAATGCAAGTAGGCTTGTATAAAATTAAAATTATAAAATTAAAAATTATAAAAGTAAAAATTAAAAATAAATAAATAAATTTAAAAAAAAAAAAAAATAAATGCAAGTAGGTGTGGAGTAAGTTGTTTGCAAGTCTGGGAAATTCTTTGTGGCCGGAGCAGTACAGTCCATGTGGACTTGGGGAAATAGAGGAGGTGAGGTTAAATAGGTGGACTAGGATGAAAATGTAAACTGGATGGTGAATTTGAAGTTGATTATCTAAGGAGCCCTTCTCATGCAAGTTTGAAGCAGGGAAGTAACATGGTCACATTTATTTTTAGAACCATACCCTGAAAACCATGTGGATCGTGACTTCTGCAGAAACTGGTGATAGAGACAGTTGTCTGGAACTGTTGTTTTTCACCAAGTGGGCATTGTGGCACTGGCCAGAAAAAGACTGGCTGGATCCCAGGGATACAGAGATGCTTGAGGGATTGATAGCAATTTGGCGGAGGGCAAATGAGGTAGATGAAAGAGTAAGGATGGATCAGGTTTTTGACTGGGATTATTTAGGGGATGATGGTGACATGATAAATGAAAATAGGAAGAGAAATAGTTTGGATAAGGGCAAAGGTTTGGAGGGGGAGGTAGCATAGTATTTATGAGTACATTTTGAGTACTTTTTGACTGTCTGGTAATATCCTGTACTTTTGTACTTTTATACATATAATGTACTTTGTTACATTGTTATTTTACTGTATCTCTATGAGTCAGGTAAGAGTATCTTTATCTTATAGATAAAGAGCAAACTGAGCCTCAGAAGTTGAGTGGCTTCCTTTGGTTCAGTATTTTTAAAAAATGGGTAATGATATTTCTTGTAAGTTGTAGGCATTAATGCTTGTTTTTGCCTAACAATTACGTTTGTTTTTTTGTAATTTTATTTAAATTTTTCTTTTCAGCCATCATAGAAGAGAACAAACAATGGCTGATAATAGTGCATTAGCATCCACTACTGGCGGTACAAGCTTGGCAGACTCTTCCATTTTTGATTCTAAAGTTGCCGAAACTTCTAAGGAAAACTCATTTATTAGATCTACTTCATGTGTTGAAGGTAAACATGTTATCTGCTTTAAAATGCCAAATCACTCTTTTAATCCTAAACTTACTGACTAGCAATTTTCTTATGATTTGACTATAATATTGTTAAGTTAGGGTACAGGCATTCAATAAAAATTTGTTAACAAAAACCCATTGCACTAGATTTTTTAAATTATTATTTGGCATCTCCCAGCTTCGAAGGAGAGGGTGTCTTGTTGTTGGGTATTGCTTTTGCTGTATGTGAGGGCAGTCTAGCTGCAATATTGTTAGCTAGAATATATTCAGTTGGGACTGGTCAGGTGAAGAGCCACTTCTTCCCTTTCCACTGTGTTAACGTATCTTTCATAGAGTTGTATGCGCTATTTAAGAGGATGACTCTGCAAGTTGGTGAATGCTTTCTTTGGTTATGAAGAGTGCTAATGTTTGAATACTTTGTTTATAATACAGTATGTTTCTCTTCTGAAATGATACCTGATGAGATTTTTTTAAAAAGCCAGGAATTAAGTCATTTTAATTTCAGGGAATGTTATTATCTCAAAGATGGGAAACATTACAGATCTAGCCAAAAAGGGATTGGAGACTACTGATTTTGATGTTAGTGAATAATAAAAGTGTTTTACTTAAATGTTTTTAATTTTAATAGAAGAAATGCCTCAGATTGAAACAAGAGTCATACTGGTTCAAGAATCTGGAAAACAAGAACAACTTATAAAAGCCTTAAAGGTATGGAGATTTACCTTTTTATTTTTTTTTAAAGAAACTATCATCCCATCGGTGCATAAATAAATTTATAGTTCTCTTAATCTCATAATTAAGTCTCTTTTCCACAGACTATTAAAATAATGGAAGTCCCTGTTATAAAGATAAAAGAAGGTTGTCCTGGAAAATCGGATGAAAAATTAATAAAAAGTATTGTTAATATGGTATGTCAAGCCTTTCGTTGCATGTGGCATGCTGCACTTCCTTTGATTGTATTCTGTAGTCCACTTAATGGTGATTGGGCCTAAAGTAGACGTGAGGTATACTTTGAACACTGAAGCTAGATTAATGAAAACTGTGACATTTATTTTAAAATTTGGATGTTTCTGAAACCCCAAACTATAATGTTTTATAAACAATGAAATCCTTATAGAGTAATTTGGGATTGTTAAATTTAAATGACATTTCACTTATGTATTTGTGAAGATCTAATACTTTAAACTCTACTTTTTCCTCAATAATTTTATTTTATTCTAAATTCTTGCATTACTTCCACAATTCCAAGTCAATATTTGACAGTCACCAGGGAATTTACCTCACTGTATGAAATATCTCTAATTCCCTATACCAGCTAATACTAGATTGTGAGGGTTTCCATAATAACATATGCTGGGCGGCTCAAACAATAGAAATATGTTTTCTCACTTTCCTGGAGGCTAAAGTCCAAGATCAAGGTGTCAGCAGGTTTAATTTCTGTTGAGGCCTTTTTCTTTGGCTTGTCGATGACTGCCACCTTCTTGCTTTATCTTCACATGGCTTATCTTCTGTGCATGCATATCTCTTTTGTATGTCCAGATTTCCTTCTCTTATAAGGACACTATGCACCTCTAATACAGTCTGACTAGAATCCACCCATGTGACTTCATTTAACCTTTATTACATCTTGAAAGGCCATATCTTGAAATAGTTACATTCTGAGGTACAGGGGATTAGAACTTCAGCATGAGTTTTGGGATACACAATTCATCCCTTCACATCAGCCTGAGAAGTAAAGCCCAGGTATTGACTCACCCATTTGAATTTTCTTTTAAATGGTTCTGTTCTTTTTATACAAGTCATGTAGATACTTAACTATCTTCATTCTTTTTCATGCATGTACATTACAAAGTTGTCTTTTTATATCCTGTGTATACAATGTTGTAGTTGCCTCCATATTTTCTTATCTTTCTCTTATTTCCCTCATATATACTGAACTTTCTGTAGATGTTACATGTCATAGTATTTTTTTCTTTTTTTCTGACTATGATTTGTGCAGGAAGAACTATGAGTATGGCATCATTTTCTCAGAATAAAAAGCAACTCTGGATATCTTTCTAAGGCATCCTACTATCAAAATACATGTACTTAAAAAATTCATCATCCCTATTTTTATATCCATACTAGATGCTTTATAATGGCTACCAAGTCATGTCAGAAACTTATGCCTTTATAATAATTTTCAAAATTTAAAATCTTAATGTAGAGATGTGTTTATATAAATAAGTAAAGAAATATGACCTCACTATTAAGTATAATGCTCATTGTATGATTTAAAACTTAAGTTTCTGCATTTCTACAAATATACAAATAAAAATGTTGACACTGAGTTGATTTGGGGGTCTTATTTAGAGAGATTTATAATTGATTTTATAATATATAAATTTTATTTCTTAATAATGCCATGGAAAAAAATCAAGGAAATTAAACTGCCATTTGTAAAGATGGAATCAGTTGAAGAAGTTAAAACTTTGGATTCTCCAGAATTTGAAAATGTATTCATAGTCATGGACTTCCAGGATTCTGTCTTTAATGAGTTATACAAGGCTGATTGTAGAGTTATTGGACCACCAGTTGTATTAAACTGTGCAGAAAAAGGAGAGGTAAGAAAGAATATATGCTTATTATAACTTTTCAAGGTTAATAAAATTTTATTAATGAATTTTTTGCAGAAAAATCTCATTAATTGTTGAGAATATGAAATATTTAGAATAGGAATAGTAGTGGCTACTCTATAGTACTCCCTTCTGTAGAACTCAGAAGTCCTTTAATCATAAATAATATGTGTGTGCGTGCGTGTTAAGTCGCTTCAGTTGTGTCTGACTGTTTGCAACCCTGTGGACTTTGGCCCGCCAGGCCATGGGATTCTCCAGGCAGGAACACTGGAGTGGGTTGCCATGCCCTCCCTCCTTCAGGGGATCTTCCCAACCCAGGGAACGAACCTGACCCAGGGATCGAACTCCCGTCTCTTACATCTCCTGCTTTGGCAGGCAGGTTCTTCACCACTAGCGCTACCTGGGAAGCCCGAAGAATATCATATGTATATACAAAATCTTAATACCTGCAGTATCTTGGGAAGAAATAATTTGCTTTAAACCTGAGTACCAAAGATGTGTATATATAAGTACATAAACTTTAATTTTCCTCCACATAGAACAGCTACCACAATTGCATTTTTATCAGTTTCTACTGATAAATTAGGGAAATTACTTTAGCTTTTTGTTTTTGAATAGCATTTCAGTTAAGTTGTAGCAGAGTTGATACATATTTTATTGCTCTGTTTTGGCATTCTTAAGCTTGCCTTATTAACTTTAAACTGCTTGGATCTTTGTGCTTCTTTTATTATAGATACTAATGATGAGCACATGATAATCTTTTAGTTCTCTGTTTTGATTCAGAAGTCTTGTTTTTAAAAAACACATAAACATTTTAAAGGCCAAGATTATGGAAAAGTATATTTCTGCCCAGTAGTGGGAATTAAATTGATATCTGTTTTTAAGCATTCTCTTTCATATATAGATAGATAAAATCATTTGTTAAATTATTCACTATCTCCATTTTTTAGCTGAAAAGTTAGAATCATATTTGGTTCAAGTATATGTATGATCAGTATTTATTAGAAAAATATTTTTGACCTCTTTTAACTTTAATTTGAAGTATTTACAGTAGTATATGGAAATCTTTTATTATAAACAATACCTCATGTATCAAAATACATTTTGGAAATAAAGGTTTGGGTATGGATATTTATGTTTTATTTGGCAGTAGTAAAGTATGTTTAGATTATGTGTATCAAGTATGATATGGGAAATCATGGGAACTTTTTATTGTGAAATTGATCCTTGCAATTTCTTACATGTTGAAAGATGCAAGTATATTTTGGGGTTTGGAGTGTTAAATGGCAAGAGAGGGAAATATGTTTAGTTTAGGAAGATGTGTTCTATTTTTGCTATAGAGAATCTCACAGATTTAAAATTGTATCCTTCAGCCTCTGCCATTTTCATGTCGCCCACTCTATTGTACCAGCATGATGAATCTAGTACTATGTTTTACTGGATTCAGGAAGAAAGAAGAACTAGTAAGTATTTTAAAACATTCTAGTCAAAGAATATTTTCTCTAAAAAAATAAATTTAAATTTGCCTTTTTTTGGTAGTTGTATCATGATTTTATTTTTAAAATACTGAAGGAGAAATTACTGTGAACATGAAGTGAAATCGCTCAGTCCTGTCTGACTCTGCGACCCCATGGACTGTAGCCCACCTGGTTCCTCCATCCATGGAATTTTCTAGACAACAGTACTGGATTGGGTTGCCATTTCCTTCTCCAGGGGATCTTCTTGACTCAGGGATCAAACCTGGGTCTCCCGCATTACAGACAGACGCTTTACCGTCTGAGCCACCGGGAAGCCCACTATGAGTATGAAAGTGAAAGTGAAGTCTCTCAGTCGAGTCCGACTCTTTACGACCCCATGGACTGTAGCCTACCAGGCTCCTCCGTCCATGGGATTTTCCAGGCAAGAGTACTGGAGTGGGGTGCCGTTTTCTTAAACTTTGTGAAGAAACACTCTGAAGAGCCTTGTAAACAAACAAATGTTTTGTCTAGGGTGGCTGGTCTGTGAATTAGAAAAACTTTGTAACCGTCTGTTTAAATTGTCTTTTTAAGTATTTTATTAGCATATTATTTGAAGTTTTTGTTTATGCATTGCGATTTTTTATTATGTATATCTAGTCTTAAAGTATTCTCATTGCTCTAGAGAATTCATAGAAACTTCTTTCTTTGATCTGTAAAATTATTTTTGTTGGAGCTAATGCCTGGCATGCTGCAATTCATGGGGTCTCAAAGAGTCAGACACGACTGAGTGACTGAACTGAACTGACTGACTGGGGTATTAATATAATTCAGTGGGAAGAATCTTGATGTGATGACAACCTGGCTTTTAAAAAGTAATAAATTGAGGACATACATTTTTTTGGGACACAAGCCTGTTGTGTCCCCCTTAGCCTGGCAAAGCAACAAGCTTTTTTACTTCACCAACCACCTCCGAGAAGTAATATATTTTTCACTTGTGTGAAAGCCAGTCTTTAATTAACTTAGTTTTATATGTTCATCTTAACTAGCTTATCTCTCTGTATGATTTTGCCTATGCCAGTAAGGCAAATGAATCTTTAATTTTTTTAACATAAACTTTATAAAAATTCTTTTATGTACCTGATAAATAGAAATCAGTATATGCTAAATGAACTACAAACATCATTTAAAATTTTGTTTATATTAATCAAAAAAACCAATGTTTACTTTTTCTTTTGAGGTCAGATTGGTGGCATTGGTTCATCACATGGGTGGAGTTATTAGAAAAGACTTTAATTCAAAAGTTACACATTTGGTGGCAAATTGTACACAAGGAGAAAAATTCAGGGTATGTAAATTTTAGTATTTTTGTGTATTTCAATATAGCACTGTTTGGTAATGGATTTAATGAAAGTGTTCTCATTTTGTCTATTTCTCTCACAATTTATTGAGGATCAGAAATTCAATTTTTGCTATATGTGTGTTTAGTAAAAAAATTTAAATCATAGGAGTGTGGCCTCTGAGGTTTGAAGGAGGCAGTGGAGCTTGAGTTAGGTCTTGAAAGATGATTAGGATAGTGGAGGTTGGTAAGTGAATAACATTTTAGATGAGTAATATTAGGAAAGAATTACTATGAGCGTTGGTGAGTAAGGGGATCAGAAGGTGATGAGGGTAGGTATTTTTCTCTTATCTAAGAGCAGAACTTTGTTCTTATAAAATAGTTCCAAGATTTAACTTGTGAAAATTATAGAACAGGAGAAAATACTTTTATTGGGATTAAAGTCTTAGTTCAAGATTGCACTTGAAGAGTTTATCACTTTGTTCTCACCCTCCATCAGTGTATATATGTAGCAAATGGTAAGTTTAGGGTAATGTTGAATTCCTGGGAGGTATACTTAGAATTTTTATCTAAGATTTGGTGACCTAATCAGATATATTCTCTTAAACTCTTAGTGCTATCATGGGGGTTAATACTTCTAAGAAAGTAGACACAGAAATAGAAATGTAATAAAGATGAACTGAATCAACTTGGGAGATGTATTTATTTAAAATAAAATGAAATAGCTTGGACCTTGTGGAACTTGTTTTGGAAGTTATTCTAACCTAGATTGTATGATGGAAAGATAGTTTTTTCTTTAATTTTTCTTTATATTTTGTTACAAAGCAGATGGGCAGTGATCTAAGAATGTAATTATAATTGTTCATATCTTATAAGAATGCAGTTATTTAAGGTAAAAATGCATCATAATTAATGTCTATGTTTTTAGGTAGCTGTGAGCCTGGGTACTCCAATTATGAAACCAGAATGGATTTATAAAGCTTGGGAAAGGCGGGATGAACAGTAAGTATTTAGAAATTCAGTTGTTAATTGTGTGAATCAGTCACATGTCATAAGGAAACCCATGTGCCCAAAATTCATAAATTAATATATGAAAAGTTAATTCCATCTTTGTGAAGCTTAGGGAATAAAGTATAGGAGGAACAAAGTTTTTTTTATTATTATTATAATTATTGAAAATGGAGAGACATCTATGATATCTGCGAACTTTATTTTATAAAATAATTTAATCAATAAAAGCATTCTAAAATTATCAGGTAATAGCTTACTGCATCTGGATGTTTGGGTTGTGCTATATTTTTTCTTACGTTTGTCTGGTTACACTTTAAGTGGTAATTGCATTTCATAACCTTGTTAAGCTTTCCAGTCTCACAATTCCTTGCTCATGTACTTGATTATTACTTAAGATTTTATGAAACTATAGAACCCCTGTAATACATATAAAATTTCATGTTCAGAGTAGATATTTGCATCTTTAACAATTACCTGTGATTAAACTGTGTGGGAAGTTACTTCTGGGATGACTGAGGACACATCAGTTTTTTTTTAGCTATAGTTTTTATGAACATTTCAGAATCTAATGTAAAATATTTTCAATAAATGGATTATGCTAAAACCTTGAAAGTTACTGTAGATTTATAAATTGATCTGCTTCACTTATATTGAATTTCAGTTAAGCTGGTTTTAGAAGAGTGTACTTTGTTTTTAGGGACTTCTGTGCATCAGGTGATGACTTTAGAAATGAATTTAAAGTTCCTCCATTTCAAGATTGCATTTTAAGTTTCCTGGGTTTTTCAGATGAAGAGAAAACCAATATGGAAGAAATGACTAAAATGCAAGGTAGAATTCAGCATAATTTAAAAGCTAACATATTTTATTCCCTACTCCTGCTAATCACTTCCTCGAGAATATGTCTCTTTAAAAAATTTGGGCCTGGGGATAAACAGTTGGTCTTACGTATGCTTGTATGCTTTCCTCTTTAGGAGGAAACTATTTACCAGTTGGAGATGAAAGATGCACTCACCTTATAGTTGAAGAGAATATAGTAAAAGAACTTCCATTTGAACCTTCAAAGAAACTTTATGTTGTGAAACAAGAGGCAAGTAATTGTAAAATAAGAGTGGTTTTTAAAAAACATTAGTAATAGCTTTTCTGGTGAGATAAATTCTTAATTAAAGTCTTCTTTCCACTAGTGGTTCTGGGGAAGCATTCAAATGGATGCCCGAGCTGGAGAAACTATGTATTTATATGAAAAGGTATGCTGTTTGTCCCTTTTTTCATTTGTTCTGTGAGCTTGATTGTATGAAGATGACACTTTTTTATTCCAAAAGAACCTAGGATAATTAGCACATAGATCATGTTTTTTTGTCATGTTTAGGAATGTCAGAATAATTAAATAGTTGGATATTGAGGGATAGTCTGTAGATTTAATGTATTGGATCTTATTTTAATCTGTCATTCTGTGTTAATTCTTGGTGATACCATTATAAACCATAACATCCCTATCTTCAAAAACTTAGAACCTTAAAGGAACAAGAGATGTGCATACAATTACAGTACACAATGAAATGTGCCATAATTGAGCAATGTATGTATTCTAACCACTAACTAACTCAGAGACTCAGGAAGGATTGAAAAGAGCAAGTAAATGCTGAGCCATCTTCCTTGGCTAACTTAGTAAGGAAATTCATGTTAGACAGCAGGTGGGAGAGGGTATGAAAGCTTAGGAGTACATTAAAAGTATGGCTTCAGAAAAGAGTGTGGGAAAGAAGGCCAACAGATAAAGCTGACTAAATAGGCAGAATCAAGTTTTTAGTATGTTAAAGCATTTTGATTTGTCCTGTAAGTATTGGAGCAACTGAAGAATAGGGAGAGATGTCATTTTAAAAAATGACTAGTAGAAGGAATTATAGGCAAGGAAAATCCAGCCTTCATTGCTGGATCTTGGTGAAAACAGTGTCGTTCACCAGAATGTGACAGAAAGATATAGAAGCAGGCTTCAAGGGAAAATTTACTTCAGTTTGGGATTTAATAATTTTGAATGGAATGTTGAAGGTGAAGTGTGCATTTATTATGTTTTTATAAAATCTAAATATGTACTCTGTTGTGTTCTCTTTGAGCCCTTATTCTCAATGTAAGTTTCTGAGCGTAAAGTTTAAAAAATATGCCTCAGATTGCAAGAGAGAACTCTTAAAAAATGTAGTGGTAGGACTTCCCTGGCGGTCCAGTGCTTAAGAACCCGCCTGCCAATGCAGGGAACACGGATTTGATCTCTGGTCCGGAAGGATTCCACATGCTGTGGGGGAGCTAAGCTCATGTGCTACAGCTACTGAATCCCACAAGCCTAGAGCCCATGCTCTGCAACAAGAGAAGCCACTGCAGTGAGAAGCCCCTGCTCACCTCAGTTAGTGAAAGCCCTCATGCAACATGGTCAATGTATTTAAAGACAGTACAGTTAAAAAAAAAACAAGTGGTATTTTAGAAATATTGAAGAGTACTGTATCCAGGCCTGTGCTAAATGCCAGAGATACAGTGAAAAAATATGAATAAATGGTCCCTGCCTCCCCGCAATTTATGGTCTAACGGAGAGTAGATTATAAACAAGCTTATAGGCAAATATGTAATAGTAATATTACTGTGGAGAAAAAGAATTAGGTGTTAGTGGTTAGACAATTACAATAGTCCTTTGATTATTATGTTTTATGAAGCAGCCGAATTATGTGGGAAAATGTGTAGTTGTAAAATTATTGTGCAAAACCCAGATTTTATCAGATTCTTAAGTGTGTTTTTCTTTTGTTCTTGTCTCAGTAAAGAACCACAGAAGTAAAATTTAGCTTTTGTGCTTTTGATTGCAGGCTAATACACCTGAGCTCAAGAAATCAGTGTCACTGCTTTCTCTAAATACCCCAAACAGCAATCGCAAAAGACGTCGTTTAAAAGAGACACTTGCTCAGCTTTCAAGAGAGGCAGACTTGTCACCTTTCCCTCCCCGTAAGCGCCCATCAGCTGAACATTCCCTTTCTATAGGGTCACTCCTAGATATCTCCAACACACCAGAATCTAGCATTAACTATGGAGGTAATTCACATTTTTAAATCTTTAAATTTAGTGGAATAGAATAATTATTAGAATGTAGATACATTCGTACGACAGTGACTGGCCTTTGTTCTAGCTGAGGAGAAAAGGCACATGGAAATGCTTAGATTTAACAGTTGCATGCTATATACTAAGTGTTTGTATGTTTTGTGTGTTTATAAGATAAGTTTTATTGCTCCTGTTTTACAGATGACTGTACTGAGATTAGAGAAGTAAAACTTGTCTAGAGTCACACAGCTAGAAAGTGATAGAGCTGTTCAGAGAGCAGATTGTTAACACAAAGAATCACAGGAGATGTCACATGAATAATGGAGAAAATAGGTACAATGAAGTCAGAAAAAGGTGAATTTACTTTGTTTATCAGCTGATACAGGAAGCCGCATATAATTAGTTCTTTTACCTTGATCTTCAGTTTTTTCCCCCCTTTTTTTTTTTCAGTCTGCACACAAATATGTTGTTTTCTAATTTATGAAATAATCAAAACCTTCCCTTGACTTCATAATACTCTCCACTGACTGTCCTATTTCTCTCTTCCCTTTCATATAACTACCCTTGAAGGATTTATCTTGATCCATTGTCTCATTTCCTTTCTTTTTACTGTCTTTTCAGTTCATTCCAATTGAATTTCAGTGCTCTTGCTGGGGAGCCTGACAGTTTTTGTATAGTCAACAGCATTCAGCACATGAGCAGCTACTCCTTCCTGGACAAATTTTTAAATTTTGGCTTTTGTATATCACTCATTTGTCTTTCTCCTTGGCCTAACTTATCTTTCCAACTCTAAATGTGGAATGTTATTCCTGAGTCATTTCTTTTCCATTGAATTCTTCCTAAGTGATCTCATTTAATTCTATGGCTTTTCTTTCTATAGTGGATGATGCCCAAATTTGAGGTTTTTTCTGTTCAACTGTATTCTTCACACCTCCTTGTTCATGTCTAATACACAAGCTGTTCTTCACATAATCACATTAGAAATCTTGATTCAATCTCTATTCCTTTGTTACCCTTCCTTTATCAACCTTTTCTTTATAAATGATCTCTCTTAGGTAATTGCAATGGTCCTTTAGATGGTCTCCCTATATTCATCTTTGCCTTTCTACATTCAGCGCTTAGAGAGGTCTCTAAAAACATGTAAATTGGCGCATGCTGTTCTCTACACAGACAGTAGCTCTGTATTGCCACAGCTTCAGGTTCCTGGGTAACCCTTCCTCAGGTGCTTCTCCTGTCTTGTGCTACTGTCCTCCACTAATACTCTCTGGGTATTAGTCACAGTGTCTGTTATTCTTCAGATTTTTCTACGTTCCAACCATACCTCAGGAACTTTATACTTACTCTCCCTATTTTAAAGAAATCTTACCGGGTTCTCTGTAAAGGTAAGGCCCTGTCCCGCTACTCCTTCCTACCAACCTGACCGTGGGTTGTCATCTTCAGTAGTAGTTACCACTGTTAGAAATTGTTTGTTTACTCCTTTATTGTTTTATTCTCTGCACCAGCATGTAAACTTGAAGAGAATAAAGTACCTTGTCTATCTTCTCTGCTTTATTCCCAGTGCCTGGAATAGAGTTGTTGTTTAGTCCCAAAGTCATGTGTGGCTCTTTTGGGACCCCATGTACTATAGCCCACCAGGCTCCTCTGTCCATGGGACCTCCTAGGCAAGAATACTGGAGTGGGTTGCCATTTCCCTCTCCAGGGGATCTTCTCAACCCAGGGATTGAACCCGAATCTCCTGCTCTGGCAGCTAGGTTCTTTATCATTGAGCCACCAGGCAAGCCCTTAGTATAGAACAGGTAGTCACTAAATATTCATGGAAGGAATTAAAAGTCAGTTTCAAATAAATAGGTGTAGAAAGCTGAGTTGGATTTGAGATTTATTACAAGAGGAGCAAGAATACTTGTAAACAGCATACAGAATGAGTTTTTAGGAAATAGTAAGTCAGTCAGTTTGCTTTGAACATGGAGGAGTGAGTCTAATTAGGTTAATTGTAATTAGGAAATTAACATTTAACACTGATCTACTCTATAGACCTTCAGATTTTACTAGTCGTTCCGCTAATATCCTACCATGCTATTTGGCAAAATCAAAAAGGTTTTTCTGAGTTAAAATTCAATCCAGGATTATAAATTGTGTTATCTTTCTTTAGTCTCTTCTTATCTGGAACAGTTCTTCTTTTCGGTATTTCTTTGTTTTTTAATAATCTTGACGTTTTTGAAGAGTACATGACAATTATTTTTTTCTGGCCTTATTCTAGGATGAAACTCTACTTTAATGAAAATATATATGGTGGTATATTTATAAGAATAGATACCCTTCGGTCTCTCTTTTTGTTGTTGTTAAATCTGTGCAGTGTTTGGTGCTTATATCTGGCTTCCATTTTAAATCTTTCCTCCTTTTTCCTTTAGAAACACCAAAGTCTTGTACTAAGTCTACTAAGAATTCTACTCCAGTTCCTTCAAAGCAGTCAGCCAGGTGGCAAGTTGCAAAAGAGCTCTATCAGACTGAAAGTAATTATGTAAACATATTGGCCACAATTATTCAGGTAAGAATTTGGAAAAATGATCTCTGTTTCACCGTTAATAAGTAAAAACAAAGAAATGTGGTGTTATTTTTTTGTAAGAGAATTGTATAAGCATAGAATTTAAACATAGATATTGAAAATCTATGACAGAAACTGCTGTTAGGGAAATGCCATTTAAAAGTAGTAGCTTTTTTTTTCATGCAGAAATAGCTTTTTTTTTTTTTTAAATAGTGACTTTAAAAAGAGAAGGATCCTCAATAGACAGTCTTAGAAGAGACTGAATTTAATTCACAATTTTGCAGCTTCCATGTCAGGATACTGCATTTACATTTGGAAGTGGTAGCTTTTTATGATAGTGTGTATTCAAGAGTCATTGCTTTATTTAGTACTGTTTATATATGACTCATTGGAAAAGACCCTGATGCTGGGAGGGATTGGGGGCAGGAGGAGAAGGGGACGACAGAGGATGAGATGGCTGGAAGGCATCACCGACTCGATGGATATGAGTTTGGGTAAACTCCGGGAGTTGGTGATAGACAGGGAGGCTTGGCGTACTGCGATTCATGGGGTCGCAAAGAGTCAGACACAACTGAGCGACTGAATTGAACTGATACATGTAAAAACAATTAACAATGAAGCATAACAACATGTTTGTCAGTACATTTTTATTTTTTTAAGTTTATTTTTAATTGGAGGTTAATTGCTTTGCTATATTGTGTTGGTTTCTGCCATAGTAATTTTTTTAAAGTTATCCTTTAATGTGTCATTTTCTAAAATTTTGCAGTAGTCAAATGTTGATTCATTGCTTATGCTATTAAAATGTACTATTAAGTTATTTCTGAAGAAAAACAATTCTAAGGAATCCTTGTAGGATGACAGCAAGGAAGATATTAAGGAATAAATAAAAATTCAAGGTTCTGAAAAGCATAATAATAGGATATTATTTTGGAATCTGTAGAAAGAAGGAATAAATTTGTTTGTGGTAATGAAGAAGATAGTTTGTCAGGAAAATAAAGTTGATATCACCTAGCTTAACTTTGAATAGAAAATGATAGGGAGTTTCTTATTTGGGTTTAATTTTTAATTCTGTTTTAATTCTTAATATTGTTCATTAAGGTCCAATATAATGGCCTTTAGTTGCTTGTACCATTGATAAGATGCATGAATAAGAAATGAAAAACTTTTTTCTTGGTATTCATGGAAAGGTTATTCTTCTTAGTTGATTTGTTTAGCAGTAGTCAGGGTTTTATGAGGCCCTCTGCTATATTAGACTAAACTTGTTTTAAGTCAGTCCTGCTCTTCCTCAAGGGAAGCTATCCTAGATGAGTTTCTTGTTGAAGTGTTTATAGTCAGCCAAAATGTGGTTGAGGAGCAGAAAATCCCTTTGGCATATACTGTTCATGTACTTAGGTAGCATATATAAACTAGAACTGTAAATCCTTTCAGGCCATGGTAAATGCCCTGGAGTTTCAAATTTTAACTTGTATATCAATTACATGCACTAAAACTTCTTTTTGAAAAGCACTTGTAATTATTACACTGTAGACAAACTTCCACACTACTGTGCTTAGTATAAATTCACCTAAGTTTACTTAAAACTCCGTGGGCCACGTTCATTATAGTGTTCTCTTTAAGCTTGTTGTAGGACTAATGTGTCCTACAATGTGTTCTACAAATTTTTTTTTAAATTTGAATTTGGAATAGCTTAATTTTTACTTAACCTCCAAAATTAAGTGTAGCTTCTTGATTTTTTCCATGTAATACTTAGGTGCCTATTAATATAAGGTGTTAAAGAGGATTCCTGTTTTAAAGGAACTTAGACAGGAATAGGAGTTAAAACATAGACACCTAATTATAACCAAATGGAAAGTTTTGAACCTCATGAGAGAGGTTTAGTTACGGTATTTGGAGATATGTGGGGTAAAAATTTTGCTCCTCTTCCAGTTTAGGGAAGGTGTTGGGCTGGAATTTTCAATGGTTGAACACTGAAAAAGTATACAGAAGATGCAAATTGAAATGAGTTTTAAAGCATGATTATGATTAGTGCATGCAAAGAATATGAGTGGGAAGTGTATTTGAGATTATTCCAATAGTACAAAGACTAATCCTTCCTGGTATTACAGAATAGTCCAGGGGATTTTGAGTTGAGGGTGGGTTAAAGGTAGGGAGGAGCTGAAACACCAATACTTTGGCCACCCCACCTGAAGAGCTGACTCATTAGGAAAGACCCTGATGCTGGGAAAGATTGAAGGCAGGAGGAGAGGGGCGACGTAGGATGAGATGGTTGGATGGCATCACCGACTCAATGGACGTGAATATGAGCAAGCTCTGGGTGATGGTCATGGACAGGGAAGCCTGGCATGCTGTAGTCCATGGGGTTGCAAAGAGCTGGACACAGCTGACCTACTGAACTGAACTGAACTAAGGGTAGAGTTTAGGGTGTGGATATAGTAAGAGTTGAGATAAGATATCTTACTCCAGACTGGGGAAGGCCTTTGTACAGTGTGCTTGGTCATTTGTTGTTAAAGAATTTTTGATAGGAAGGGAAAGATGGTAACATTTGACTTGTATTTTAGAAAGTCATTTGGTTCACTTTGAAGGAGATATTGAAGAAGGAGAAAGAAATCATGGAGGCGAGATCAATTTGAAGATTATTTCAGCACTCTTGGTTAGAGATTTTAATAAACTAAACTTCTTAGGATAGTATCAGTGAGAATGAAAAGAGAATAGATTTGAGATATATTGGAAAGGTAGAATCAGAGTTTTTAGCTAACTAATTTTATATGCGGGATAAAACACAGTAAAAATATTTTAAGATATTGTGTCTTAAGAGTACTGAGAAGTTTTAATCTTGATGTGTTTTGATGGTCTAAATATT
Organism: Oryx dammah; assembly: GCF_014754425.2. Classification (NCBI taxonomy): domain Eukaryota; kingdom Metazoa; phylum Chordata; class Mammalia; order Artiodactyla; family Bovidae; genus Oryx; species Oryx dammah. The sequence continues at coordinate 62,269,209 of NW_024070186.1, forward strand.
TTTGTTTAGGCTATTTAATGAAATGTTGACTATATAAAGGAATGCTTATAAATGGTTATAGATATCTTTGCATCTTCTATTACATTTTTCCCCAATCTAGTTTCTTTTCCCTCTCTCATAGATAACCATTACCTGGAGTTTTGTGCTTACCATTTTCCTTATAGATCTATCATATATATGTATAAAATCAAACTGTCTAAATGTAACAGTATATATTTTTTAGTGAATTCCTTTTTTTACTTGATAGAAATATTCTTAAGATACATCTGTGTCATTGCATGTGGCAGTAATTCATTTTCCTGTATGATTATATCCACCTAATTAACTTTTATTTTTAGTAGACATTGGAATTTGTTTTGGTGTTTTCAAAAGTCCAATTTATCAGTTTTTTTCTTTCATACATCATGCTTTTGATTTCATATTTAAATACTCTTTACATAAGCCTAAGTCACAAGGTTTTCTCCTAAGTTTTCTTCTAAATATTTCATAGCTGTGGGTTTTTTCTTTAGGTCTATGATTAATTTTGAGTTAATTTTTGTATAAAGATTATATTTAGGCTGAGGTTCATTTGTTTTGCCTATGGCAAATGGTGTCTTAGTACCATGTGTTGGACAGCTAGCCTTCCTGCACTAAATTGCTTTTTCACCTTTGTCAAAAAATTTGCATGGATTTGTTTCTAGAGTCTATATTCTGTTCTGTTGATCTTGAATGTTTCTCTCTTCACCAGTGTTGCGCAATCTTGAATACTGGAGCTTGATAGTAAGAAGCTGTTTGCCCTTCCATATGAATCTTTAGAATCAGATTTTCTTTATCTATGAAAAGTCCTGGCATTTTTGATAGGCATTAGGGTAAATCCTTATGTCAATTCGGGGGTGGGAGACAGTTGACATTTTTACTGTGTTGAATCTTTCAATCCATGACCATATGTCTTCATTTATTTAGGTCTTCTTTGATTTCTTTCATCAACATTCTGTAGTTTTCAGCATCATGTACGTGGTTTATTCTATTTATACTTAAGCATTTTAGTTTTTTATTGTAAATGATACTGCTTTTTAACTTTCGGTTTCAGTTTGTACAATACTGGTTTATAGAAACATGATTTTTTTTTCAGCGTGCCTGCATGCATGTGTGTGTTCATGCATGCATGTGTGTGCTGACCTTGTATCCTAAGACCTTGCTAAATTCACTTACTAGCTGTAGGAGCATTTTTTTAAGATTGATAGAAACAGCAGCATGGATACAGACAGGTCTTCTAGCTTCAAAACCAGTCTTTTTCCCCTAAACCAAGTTTTTTTTGCTATCAGTTCAAAATATTTAGTACCTATATTAAGAGTATGATTCCTTACTGCTTTCTTCCTTAGTAACTTGAATTAAAAAAGTAGAAATTACTCTGTATCACACTAACAATTTTAATGATTTGGAGGACTGTGATAAATTTTTACTAGATTCTAATTTAATATTTTGTTACAAGATTATGTATATATATACACACACAGATACACACACACAGATGTGTAAATAAATAGGATAAAATAGACTAGAAAATGTTATGAGAAAAGGTCTCAAATTTAGGTTAGGAAGAAATATTTTTCTTTTCCATTAGTATCTTATCTCCTTTATCACTGTATATATATTAGATTTTTAAAAATTATTTTCTTCTTCCAGTTTACCTAATCTAGTCTTATTTTGCCCTTTAGTTATTTCAAGTGCCATTGGAAGAGGAAGGACAACGAGGTGGGCCTATCCTTGCACCGGAAGAAATTAAGACTATTTTTGGTAGTATTCCAGATATCTTTGATGTGCACACTAAGATAAAGGTAAATTTGTGTATGTTAGTGTGGTAGTAATTCTTTTTAGATTATATATATTTCCTGTGATTTTTCATGTACTTCTAGTTAGCTAAATAAATTTTGTATTTAAAACTTTTTAACCCTCATTTATTCCTTTGAATCATTTGCCTCTTTGCTCTAGCACCTTATTAATGTTTCTTTCCTGTACCTGTGTTTTTACTTTGATTAATTTGAAAACAAAGACTTTAGACCTTATAAAGTCTTTTCTATTAAGATAATGTGTTTGCTAGTACTATTTTTCTTGTTTTTCTACTGCTATTCATCTTGGGTTGTATGTTTGTGTTTGGTTTGTTTAAAAAATGGAAGTTGGAAAGGGTTAGAGATCATTTCATTCATTCCTCTCTCTCTCTCTATGTATATAGTCAGATAAATGCCAAAACTGTAAAAGACAATGCTGTCTATTTTTTATTATAATAATTTTCCTTTGTTGAGGGGTCCCTGGATTCGAGGTATCAATCTCTCATAGTAATTTGGGGAAAGATTTAGATGAACTCTTAAAAGTAATTTAGCTTTATTTCCTCTTCATATATGATGCCTGAGCACAACTGTTCTCCTCAGAACAACCTGTTTTGATGTTTATTACAACTTTGTGGCAGTATCATAGCCAGTGAGGTTTATTTGAGGCACAGTATTATTGCTAATTTATCTTTTCCCTGATGTTTACTCCATGTTACAATAAAATGATCAGTCTGAGTTACACAATGTTTTCAAACAAATACATTAACTTATTTTTTAATTTTAGTGCATGTTGTAGACAAAAATATGAAAGATCTGTAAGTTAATAAAAATGCAGTTTATCCAATGCTTATATTTTGTATTTTTTCAAAATCCTTGACCATATTTCACCTATTTCTAGATTTACAAGTAAGTTTGAAGGAGTCTTTTCTTAAAAGATTAAAAAGCTATGGAATCTCAAGCTAGTTTATCCCTATTTGCAGTTAGGATTCTGACTATTTGAAGAGTAAAGTCTTCTTGGAATGGTCTTTTTTTTCCCCTCATGAGAAACATTGAGAGGTATAAAGATAGAGTAGAATGGCAAGCAGATTTTCATCTTGGTGTTTTACTTGCTAATTTGTAGATCACTTGGTGTCAGTCATTTAGCCATTCTGGGCATGCAAATTCCCATCTAATGTAAAATGTTATAAACTTTCTATGTGTACAGAATCATAATCTCAGTTTGGCAAATTTGGTTCTCTGATTCACTGGACCTTTTTTTGTTGATAATAATTTTTTTTTTACTGAATAAACGGTTTTTTGAATTCTGTATTGCTTTACAATTTTGAAAAGTTTTGCATACATGATTTCATATAATTTCATAATAACCCTGTGTGCCCTCACTATCGCTGTATGTCCTTCTCAATTCTGTCTCCCCAAGGGTAGCCATTAGTTTGTACTCTATATCCGTGTCTGCTTTTATGTTTCCTTCACTAGTGAGTCACTAGAGCTTTGAAAACAATTGTTACCCTTTAGTTTTCTAATGTGTAACCCAATTTTTTAAGCTTCTTCTACAAACTTGGAGTACCAGTATTTCAAGTAGTAGTTGTTTTTTAGCTAATTTCAGGTTTGTCATGCATTTAAAATATTAAAGCCTATGGTTTTTTTCCTACCACAAAACCAATATGTGCTGTGAAACATTTATTTGTAAAATAAAGGAGAAAAGGAACAAGTAGAAAATACCTATAATTCTATAGCCCAAATAGTCCCCAAATTACCTGTATTTTCTTTGTCTTTTTTTGCATAGCATTTTTTTCTTTCTTTTCCTCCTTTTATATGTAGCCTGCCCTTTATCAGGTACTGCCACATCCACTGAACATTACCAAGAAGTTGATACTATAATTGTCTACATTTTACAGATGTGAAACTGCTATGTACAGAGATTGAATAATTTTTCTAAAGTCAGTCATCTAATGAATGCTGGGCATTGACTTTGAACCCTTTTTTGTCTAACTTCAAAGTCTGTTCTCCTAAACCCTTATGTTTTCTTGCTCCCAACCCCTTTTTTTATGAGATAAAATTAACATGTAACATTGTGTTAGTTTTAGGTATACAACAATAATGGATTCATATGGGTATGTATTGCAAAATGAACACCACAATAAGTTTAGTTAAGATCTACCACCACACAGAGTTGTTTTTTTTTTTTTTCCTCATGATGAGAACTTTTTAGTTCTACTTTCTTGGCAACTTTCAGATACACAAATTAGCATTGTTAACTATAGTCACCATACTCTACATTACATCTTCAGGCTGGAGAAAGTAAAATAACTGGAAATTTGCCTTTTGACCACCTTTACCCATTTTACCCACCCTCCTTCCCCCGTCTCTGGCAACTGCCAGTCTGTATCTATGAGATTTTTGTCTTTGTTTTTTGTGGGATTTTTTTAGATTCCACATGTAAGTGAGATCATATAGTACTTATTTTTCTCTGACTTATCTCATGTATCATAATGCCCTCAAGGACTATACATGTTATTACAGAAGGCATAATGGCTTTTTCATGGCTAATTAATATTTCATTGTATATACCACAGTTTCTTTATCCATTCATTAATTCATGGACATTTTGGTTCTTTCCATGTCCTAATTTACTAATGCTATATTGCTTCTTGATTATCATGCTGTAGATACATTCTTTTAGTATGTAAATGAATAAATCATGTAAATATGGCTTAAACTTGTACAGTTTTTCATATCATATTGGTATGGTATTCTAAGAAGCACTGGTATATGTATTTTATAACATTGCATAGTTGTTACAAATTTGGGCTGTGGAATAAAGTAGATTCAAAGTAAGTTAACTTTATTTAATTGCTTCAGTTTTCTTCTCTGTAAAATGGGGATAGCAGTGTCTGACTCATAATTGTGAAGGATTAAAATCATTTTTTACCCACTGTGTTTACAACCACTCTCTGGCACTTACATTTGTGTCAGTAGATATTTGCTGAATATTGGTCATGCTACTTTTTTTAAATGTCCAAATCAGGACTGGAAGTTAAATTTATTTTGTCATTTTAGATATCATGTGTACACCTTTAGCCTCATTTTCATTTGTCTGCAACTTATACCATGCTAATAGTTAGCTTAAGGTGAGGATGTCTGAGATTGTTATCAGCATCTTTTTCTGTGTGTGAATTTTTCCTTTTCAGCGCTAATCAGCATTGGTTCTTGATGTGCAAATGCCTGCTATTGTATGGAACTACTGAAGTAACTTAGCAGCAGCAGCATTAAGAAACAAGAGAAAGAGGAGTTGAGGGAGGACCTTTTCTTTCTATGTTTATGCTTTGTTATTTGTTATTTGTTAATTTAGTGTTAAGTCTCAGGGTACTTTGAACTTGTTTCAGGAACAGGTTTTGTATTGGGTAATCTGCTGATTTGGTGTCTTATGCAGTGAGCTAAGTAAAAGAGAAACCCATTTTTGTGTAAAAGTAGATGGTAATGGTATAGAAGAAATCTTAGCAAGGAGGAAAAGAAAGAAAGAGCTTAAACTTTTTTCGTCCAATTTGTTTACAACTTCCTCTACTTTTTAAACAGGCTTTGGGAGCTCTATGCTCAATGTCTTAGAACTATAGAGTTTTCCTTTCTTACTGCCAGGAGGTAATGTTTGGAGCATCCTATGGACAATTGTGTATGGACAAGGAGGAGACATGTCCCAGGGTCTGTACTAAACTGAGTCAAGCATATTCCCACAGAAACATCATAAGAAATGACGGCAGTATGACTAATACTCTTGGAGGCTCACTTGCCCACCTGACTCCCCATTTCTAATGGCGATAGCTGTGCTATAGGTCTAGTAGAATGACATGGAATCTGGAGTCAGACAAGCATGAGTGTGAATACTGGTTCACAACTGTGTGATTTGGGGCAAGTTAATTTCTCTAAGCCTTAGTTTCTTTATTACTTAGTCTCTGAGCTGACCAAGTGATTAGGGCAGAGATCTTTATTTAATCAACAGGCTTAAGGATTTAAAGGTTAACCAGAAACAGTAGACTTTTTCAGGTGGCCTAGAGATTATTTTGCTTTCTGATTGCAGTGGTCTCATATAACTATGTACCGCCATCCTGTAATTGTTTACACTTTAAAAATGTACCACTAGATTATATTTGCAGAGCTATAGGTTTTTCTCTTTTACATCACAGTTTTCCAAATATCTCCCATATTTATATTAAATACATAGGAAAAGATAGTTAATAGTAACTCACTGAGCACTACTCTCTGTTAGGGTTTCTTCTAAGTGCTATACAAATATTAGTTAATTTAATCCTTTATAAGATAGGAGTCATTTATATACTTATTTCTCAGAATAAAAAATTGAGGCACTTATAGGTTAAGTAATTTGCCCAAGGGCACAACACTTAACAGGCTCTAGAGCCAGTATTTAAAACAGACTAGTCAGTGCTAGAATTCACTGCATTATATTGTTCCAAGATTATTCTTATGTATAATCCTTTTATTCTCTTGTTTCTTTCAAGTGCAGTTTTAAATAGTTAAATCTTAATTCTTGACTCTGTAGGCTGTTTAATTATTTTTGCTTGAGTTCACCTTTATGCTACTGAAAGTAAATTTTTTCCCTTTTGACTTTTCTGAATCTGCAGAGTATAGGATGTGAAGTGAAGTGAAGTGAAAGTTGCTCAGTCGTGTCCGACTCTTTGTGACCCCATGGGCTCTACAGTCCATGGAATTCTCCAGGCCAGAATACTGGAGTGGGTAACCTTTCCCTTCTCCAGGGAATCTTCCCAACCCAGGTTTCCCACACTGCAGGTGAATTCTTTACCAGCGGAGCCACAAGGGAAGCCCAGAGTATAGGATAATGGTTCTTAAATTATTTGGTTTCAGGATCCCTTTTCATTCTTAAAAAATGATTGAGGAACTTGTGTTTGCTGCTGTTGCTAAGTCTCTTCAGTCGTGTCTGACTCTGTGCGACCCTGTAGATGGTAGCCCACCAGGCTCCCCTGTCCCTGGGATTCTCAAGGCAAGAACACTGGAGTGGGTTGCCATTTTCTTCTCTAACGCATGAAAGTGAAAAGTGAAAGTGAAGTCGCTCAGTCGTGTCTGACTCCTAGCGACCCCAGGCTCCTCCATCCATGGGATTTTCAAGGCAAGAGTACTGGAGTGGGTTGCTGTTATTTATATGGGTTTTATTTATTCATATTAATTGTTTTTGAAATTGAAACAGAGAGTTTAAAAATACTTTTTAAAGATATATGATTCAGTGATTTTAATAAGTCACCAAATCATGCAGCCGTCACCATGTACATTTTAGGACATCTTCATCTTACCCACTAAGATCCTTTATGCCCATTCCTAGCTCTGGTCCAGGAAACCACTAATCTACTTTCTGTCTTACAAATTTGCCTTTTGTAGACATCCCATATAAACATAAATATATAATAGGTAGTGTCTTATGTCTGGCTTCTTTAACTTAGTATATTTTTGAATTTCATCTGTGATTTAGCATGTTAGTAGTTTGTTCCTTTGTGTGGCCAGGTAATAGTCCATTATAAGGGCATGCTGCATTTCTTTATCCATTCACCAGTTGATAGAAATCTAGGTTGTTTCCAGTTTTTGGCAGTTATGAATCATGCTGATATGAGCATTGTTTGCAGATCTTTGTTTGGCTGTGTTTTCATGCTCTTCCATAGATACTTATGAGTAGAATTGCTGGGTTATATTGGCAGTCTTCATTTTAAAATTTTGAGAAACTATCCATCATTTTATATTCTTAATAGTAATGTATCAGCATTCAAATTTCTATCCATTCTTGCCGGTACTTATACGTTTTCTTTTATAACCATTCTAGGATATAAAATGATTTTATTTGCATTTCCCTAATGATTAATGATGTTGAGCATCTTTTCATCTGCTTCTTTTTCATTTGTATATTATCCTTGTGAAATGTGTGCTTAGATCTGGTGCCCAGTTTTTGGTTGGGTTGTGTGTTGGCTTACCAAGTTGTAAAGGTTCTCCGTAAATTCTTGGTACAAGTCCTTTATCAGCTGTGTGTTTTGCAGATATTTCCTCCCAGCCTATTGTTGCATATTTCATTTTTTTAATGGTGTCTTTTGAAGTACCAAAATTTTTAATTTTGATGAAGTCCTGTTTATCCATTTTTTAAAATGTAATGTGCTTTTGCTGTTATATCCAAGAAATTTTTGCCTAACCCAAGATTTTGAAGATTTTCTCCTATGTTTTCTTCTAGAAGTTGTATTGTTTTAGCTCTTACAGTTAGATCTATAACTTATCTTGAGTTCATTTTTGGCTAAGGTGAAAGTTTAAAGATCATCTTTTTGTATGTGGATATACAATATTGAGAAGAGGTGGCAAGAATACAAAAGAGATCTTCATGACCCAGATGACCATGATGCTGTGATCACTCACCTAGAGCCAGACATCCTGGAATGCAAAGTCAGGTAGACCTTAGGAAGCATCACTATGAACAAAGCTAGTGGAGGTGATGGAATTTTAATTGAGCTATTTCAAATCCTAAAACATGATGCTGTGAAAGTGCTGCACTCAATATGCCAGCAAATTTGGAAAACTCAGCAGTGGCCACAGGACTGGAAAACGTTAGTTTTCATTCCAATCCCAAAGAAAGGCAATGCAAAAGAATGTTCAAACTACACACAATTGTACTAATCTCACATGCTAGCAAAGTAATGCTCAAAATTCTCCAAGCCAGGCTTCAGCAGTACGTGAACTGTGAACTTCCTGATGTTCAAGCTGGATTTAGAAAAGGCAGAGGAACTAGAGATCAAATCACCAACATCTGCTGGATCATGGAAAAAACAAGAGAGTTCCAGAAAAACATCTACTTCTCCTTCATTGACTACACTAAAGCCTTTGACTATGAGGATCACAATAACCAGAACCAGACATGGAACAGTGGACTGGTTCCAAATTGGGAAGAAGTATGTCAAGGCTATATTGTCACCCTGCTTATTTAACTTATAGGCAGAGTACATCATGAGAAATTCTGGGCTAGATGAAGCACAAGCTGGAATCAAGACTGCCAGGAGAGAAATATCAATAACCTCAGGTATGCAGATGACACTATCCTAATGGCAGAAAGCGCAGAGGAACGAAAGAGCTTCTTGATGAAAGTGAAAGAGGAGAATGAAAAAGCTGGCTTAAAAATCAGCATTCAGAAAACTAAAATCATGGTATCCTGTCCCACCACTTATGGCAACTAGATTGGAAACGACGGAAGCAGTGACAGACTTTACTTTGGGGGGCTCCAAAATCACTGCAGATGGTGATTGCAGCCATGAAATTAAAAGATGCTTGCTCTTTAGAGGAAAAGCTCTGACCAACCTAGACAACATGTTAAAAAGCAGAGACATTACTTAGCCAACAAAGGTCCATCTAGTCAAAGCTATGTTTTTTCCAGTAGTCACGTATGGATGTGAGAGTTCGAATATAAAGAAAGCTGAGTGCCAAAGAATTGATGCTTTTGAAGTGTGTTGGCGAAGACTCTTGAGAGTCCCTTGGACTGCAAGGAGATCCACCTTGTCCATCCTAAAGGAGATCAGTCCTGGGTGTTTATTGGAAGGACTGATGCTGAAGCTGAAACCAATACTTTGGCCACCTGATGTAAAGAACAGACTCATTTGAAAAGACCCTGATGCTGGGAAAGATCGAAGGTGGTAGAGGTAGAGGATGACAGAGGATGAGATGATTTGGATGGCATCACCAACTCGATCGACATGAGTTTGAGCAAGCTCCAGGAACTGGTGGTGGACAGGGAGGCCTGATGTGCTACAGTCCATGGGGTTGCAAAGAGTTGGACATGACTGAGCGACTCAACTGAACTGAACTGAACTCATGCAATTTTAAAAATATACGTTAATAATAATGACTCCTTATGTGGTAGCATAAATAACATGTTCTTTTTGAAAATAAGTAATTTCCAAAACAGAAACAGTGAAGAGTGATGTTGATTTGTTTTGCTTTTTTTTGTCTGTCTTAAGAGAAACTTGTTTCTCCTGTCTGCTTAATTCATTCTATTGCAGTATCACACATCATGTCGCCTCCATATGACTCTGTTGTATCCTTATGAGAGAATCGAGGAGTCAAATAATGCCTTGATATTGTAATGAAAATAGTTTAATCTTATGGATCCCACGAAAAATATCTGTTGGGAGAGTGTCTGCATGTAACAGTTTTAGAATCTCTTGTATAAGTTTATTGATTAATTTCTACTTTAAAGTTACTTTTAGAATTTCTGTTAGGGCATGTCATTTCTTGCCATCTCATTTTACCATCTGGTTTTATTATCTTAGAAAGCTTTTAAATATCTTCTAAATTTTTACAAATAAGTAATATTTTAGGATGCTGATTGAGAAATTTTACTGCCCAGAAAAGATCAATGGACCAAATCCGGCCAGTTTAGCATTTTGGTAAAGTTTTGCTTACTTTAATAAAGAGAGTTTTATTGGTACACAGCCACTCACAATTATTTATATATTGTTTATGGTTCCATTGTACAAAGACATAATTGAGGACTTGTGACAGAAACCATATGGCCTGTAAGCCTTAAAATATTTACCATTTGGCCCTTTAACATTTGCTGACCTCTTTATAGATTACAGTTTCTAACGGCTGATCCTTAGCAGCCAAGATCAAAGGTGCTTTTCTATAATTAATTCTTTAATTAGTGAACCAATCAGCTGTATAGTTAAATTAATTATACTTCCACGTCATACTGGGAAATTAGACTTGGCCTTATTGATTTGACATTCTTTATGTTTTCTTAATTATTTTTCAAAGGGTATTTTTCTTGTAGTCAAAAAGTTAATTTCTTATTGAGAAAGAATGTTATTGTTATATATGCCAAATTAAGGTACTCTGTAAATTATGTCTTTCAAATGAATATTCACATTTTAAGAGATGCTAAAGTGATTGCCAGAATCACTTATTGTCTCATTTTGTGTTTTTTCAGGATGATCTTGAAGACCTTATCATTAATTGGGATGAGAGCAAAAGCATTGGTGATATCTTTCTTAAATATGTAAGTGTTTTATTATTTTTTTAAGTATACAGATTAAAGTATCATCTCATCAAGAAATGGCAGGGAATGAAAGTTACCTGTTTAAATGTGAGAACTTTTAAAAAAACTTAGGCATTGTTGTGTTTGTAAAATATTTTGAAAGTGTTCTTGTCTTCTGAAACATGCCTTCCATATACAATCCAACACTTTCCTGATAGCTCATCTTTATTATTAACTGTTGTGTTACAGTCATTTTACCATATATCATGTTATTTGCCTATCATAAACAGCCATAGATTAATGATTTTTTAGTTTTCTATAGTTGAGTTTTATTTTTTTCTTTCTTTAGTTGATAGCACTTTGTACTGTCTTTGTGTCTGCGTCAAACCTTCCAATGAACTGTTTCTTCTCTAAGAAACATAGGTTAAGTTTATTAAATAAAGTATATTAATTTTGAATGAGGTGCCACAGATAGAATTTATAAATTTCCTTCAGTCTCTTTGGATATGATTCAGTCCAACCAGATAAGTTTCAGTGCCTTGGATTCTTATTTAGTTTTGATTTCTAAGGTCTGCTAACTTTAATCCTTACCATATAGCCATTAGATGTTCTTTCTGGTTGACTGAGACTTTCAGATATGCAAATTATTGTCCCAGATCTTTTTGGTATCTGTTGGTCTCAATTTGTCAAGACATTTTCCTTGTACTTCAGAATTGCCCAGTACAGTTGATCTTTTAATGGTTGTTTGGATCCTTCAAAAGATAGCAGCATGTTCTTGGGTTCTTCATAGATCAGTTATAATTGCTACTATATTCTAAATTAATAGAAGTTTTAAAACTTTGTCATGTTTATCAATACAATAAGCTTATATTGAAGTTCAACAAAAGTATATCAACTTTTGTTTGTTTCTGAGTATTTATTTGCTTTTCAGGTTTTAGGCTGTGTTTAACAATTGATGCATTTTCTTTAGCAGTTAACTCACTAGTTAGTGCGAAGTTTAGGAAATAAACTTCCTGTATTTACCTTGAGAAGAAATGTATTTTGAACTTTTCTTTTGCATCTGGTATGTCAGATTTTGACTACTGATTATTGAACTTTAAGTTTCATTGACTAAGGGTAACAGCCATCACAAATTAATGGGTTTTGGCTTTTTTTGTTTGTTACTAGTCCAAAGATTTGGTAAAAATCTATCCTCCCTTTGTGAACTTCTTTGAAATGAGCAAGGAAACTATTATTAAATGTGAAAAACAGAAACCAAGATTTCATGCTTTTCTGAAGGTAATGTATATTTCTTTCAAATAAAAATCAGAGAATTATTTTCTGAAGGAATTTATTAAAATTAAATTTTAATAGTAAAGATGTATCTTTTAGTAAAGATACATCCACGTCAGAATACCTTAATGTTACGTGTTTAGTTTTACTTGAAAGTGCAGTGATATTTAGCATCACAAGGTTTGATATGCCACAAGCAGGATCCACGAGGCAGCTGAGTGAATATGAATGTTGTGTGTGTATGTTTTTTAAGTTAGGCATATTCTCAAACACTTCTAAAAATTTTCCAATGAGATTTTGCTTTGCTTTTAATGATTTTCTTATTGGTGGCTTACTTTGTTTATCCAGATGGTATCAGCATAATTAATATTTTTATTTTTTTTTTCCTTTTTAATGATATAGATTTAAGAAAAACTGAAATGAAATGTGTAAGAGTGCTTAGAGGAACTTACTCTCTGTTTAAGGTGTTAATCCTTGGCTTGCCAGGAGGCTATTTCAGGCCTTGGGGGATTACTAAACCACAATAATCTGCCAGAGAACAACTACCACCCTACTTCTCCCATTCTTATCAGGGCATAAATGATAAGGTGTAATCTAATAAATGTAATATATAATAATCTTTGCAGAAAACATTCAAAATAAATTTTGAATAAATTAATTCTTCCAGATAAACCAAGCTAAGCCAGAATGTGGACGGCAAAGCCTTGTTGAACTTCTCATCCGACCAGTACAGAGGTTACCCAGCGTTGCATTGCTTTTAAATGGTACTTGTCTGCTCTCTTACCAGACAATTTTGGATGTTTTTATGTAATTGTTTTATTCTAAAAAATTGGCAAAATTTCTCATTTTCAAAGTGCTCTTAGGTTTCAGTTTTAAAGTTTGTCTCTTTTATGTAGAAAATATCTTTATGGATAATCTGAATAATCACTGGTGCTCCAAAATTCACTCTGACCTAGAAATGCTTTATTTGTTGTGAAATCAGTTTTACTGACTAGTATTGAACTTTCTGCCTCTCTCCTAAAAGTCTTCTTATATTTCATGATATGTCACTAATTCCCAAACAGTTTACATCCACATAAAATTCACCCACAAAATCACAAGATGAGAGATGATTATGATGTCTGAAGTTATTTAGTCTTTTTCTGACTCTTAGTAAAATTCTTTATGCTTGATCTTAATGTTTTTTTACTTATAGTTTGCAGAACACTCTTGAGACAGCCATCCATTTATTCTAAAACTTAAATTATAGATTTCAATGAAAAGGACATCTATAGCAGAGTTAATTTTTGTGAATAAATTATACCTGCATGAAGAATCCCATGGGCAGAGGAGCCTGGTGGGCTGCAATCCATGGGGTCGCACAGAGTCAGATATGACTGAGCGACTTCACTCTCACTTTTCACTTTCATGCATTGGAGAAGGAAATGGCAACCCACTCTGGTGTTCTTGCCTGGAGAATCCCAGGGACGGGGGAGACTGGTGGGCTGCTGTCTATGGGGTCGCACAGAGTCAGACACGACTGAAGCGACTTAGCAGCAGCAGCAGCATGAAAAGAAAGGTGTATTTATATGCTTTTATATTTACCTGACTAAAGTAGTGAATAGGTCTAGAGCAGTGTCAGTTTTTATATTTTTAAATTTATATTTTATACTTTTAAATTTAAGTATGAGAACTAAATTGCATAAAACAGGAATAAGTGTAACAAAGCAATTTGGCCTCCAGACCTTAACTACAATAGTGCGTGTAGCAGTTAAGGAGGCTAAGTTTGTGACTCTTTTTATCTATTATTGTCTTTGAAATATATTGGTTAAGCTATGAATTGTGGTAGTAACTACAAAAATTAGTAATTTTTATTCTCTTTTAGGTTATCTAATATAGTTTAGAATTATTAGCATATAAAATGATTTCCACAGTCTTTAAAAACTATTCTATTTTACAGATTATAAGGAAAATATATGAATATGCAACCTTTTTAACCTTACAAAACAGGCTATTTCTTATTTATCTTCATTATTGTTTTACTAAGCACTTATAGGAATCCATCAAATGTTGTCATGACTAAAATGAACTTGATATCTAAAGCCTTTCTTCTATTATTCCACTTAAAAGATTAGGTGCGGGGGTGGGGGGAGATATAGGGAACCATTGGGTACAACATTATAAGCAACTTGGGTAAGAAGAGTCAAAGTCTAAGCACCTCATTAAAACTATAAACTAAACAAAATCTTCTCTTCACACCAGCTGCTCTCTGTGATGGAGCCATGGGGCCCACTATGAAATATAGCATGTATAATGACTTCTTAGTTAATTGAGGATCATGAATTCAGAGAGAGTTTGAAAAATTTAGGAGTCATCAAACTTTACTAGAAGGGAATTGAAATAGTGAAAGAAAATCTGGTACATATTCTGAAAATTTATTCAGTGAAAAAATGTGGAAACTTATTTAATACTTTAAAGAAGAGAGCTCTTATGGGTGCTCAGTTACTCAATCGTGACTAACTCTTTGCAACCCTGTGGACTGTAGCCCACCAGGCTCCTTTGTCCATGGGATTCTCCCAGCAAGAATACTGGAGTGGGGTGCCATTTCCTCCTCCAGGGAATCTTCCCGACCCAGGGGTTGAGCCCATATCTCTTAATGTCGCTTATATTGACAGGTGGGTTGTTTACCACTAGCACCACCTTGGAAACTCGTTCTTAAGGGAACATTGTATAAAACTGTTTTTTTAAAAAGGAAAAGTTAGGTACTATTTTTTTAAGTTACCCTGTGTCTGTCACAGTGGACAGCATTTTTAAGTCATAGTGGGAAAACCATTGAATTTCTTTTAATCATAGAGAAAATATTTGATAAAATATTACAGATCTTAAGAAGCACACATCTGAAGAAAATCCTGACAAAAGCACTCTAGAAAAAGCTATTGGATCACTAAAGGAAGTAATGACGTAAGTGCATTATTTCAATTTTTTTGTTATTCCTTAGATTTACAGTGGAATTGGTGGAACAATTAGAATCGTAAATAGAAAAAGATCAATAACAAAATTCTGTAAAATAGTATCTAAATTATTTTTAGTACTGTAGTCACATATTAAAAGGTTAGAAATATTGTTAAAATATGATTAATCAAAAACATACTTGTGAACGTATACATGTAGAGAGGGTAACAGTGGTTTAGAAATTTGAAAATGTTGTAAATGCACCAATAGACATTTTCTTCATATATTTCCAGTCTTAGCTTGTTTTTGTATTCATATTCTTATTAACTACCCAAATGGAATTTGGGAATTTGACCATGATGAAATGAAAAGGTTAATATGTTTTTCACATTAGCCTTGACTTTTTTTTCTTACTTTGAATGCTGTGGACTTAAATTGGTAGGGTTTGTTGGAGATGTATTCAAAGTACGAACTCAGTGAAATTTACTAGGGGAAATTGATTATTAAACTTAAGCTGCTTACTGTAGGTCTAACTTGGAGACAGCATTGATCAGAAGTGATTTTTTTTTTTTTTTACTAATATGATCAGAATTAAAAGCTCTATTGCTGTTAATTGTTTTGCTTCCTGAAGGATGAGGATATAGCACCTTTTTGAACTTACATATAAGCATATTCAGTCGATTTAATTAAATAGCTTCTGAGATTCCATGAGGTGCTTCTGTATGATATAGAGTTTCTTTTTTTTTTTTTAATCTTCTAAAACCTAGCACCTGGGTTCTTTATTTGGCTGCACTAGGTCTTAGTTGCTGCATGCAAGCTTTATCTAGTTGCAGAGAGCAGGGGCTACTCTTTGTTGCGGTGTGCAGGCTCCTTATTGCGGTGGCTTCTCTTGTTGGCTCTAGGCATGCAGGCTTCAGTAGTTTCAGTGTGTGGGCTCAACAGTTGTGGCGCTCAGGCTTAGTTGCTCCTTGGCATGTGGAATCTTCCCATAACAGGGATCAAACCTATGGTCCCTGCATTGGCAGGCAGGTCCTCAACCACTGCCTCCACGGAAGTCCTGAAATAGAGTTTCTTAAAATACTTGTAAGGAGCTCCTGTATAGAAACTACCAGCTCTAGTGAAAGGATCTAGCAATAGAATAATGCTCAAATTAATGGATATGAGCTTCTGTTGCTACTGAAAGCATTATGCATATTTTGGTTTTTGCTTATACTTGTATTTTATATGTTGATCAGCCAACTGTCATGCTTTTGGTTTGTTATTTTGGGATCAGGATAGTAGTGTTTTTCAATACTTTTGTAGTTTAACATACACATTCTTTACCTTGATCCTTTCTACAAACTGAATTATGCAGTGTTAACATATTTTCATAAAAGAAAGACGCTTTTAATTTTGTAGATTTTTTTTCTGTTATTTTTATAGTCACTAGCTCATGTCTTTTGATTTCCTTTTTTCTGCATGCTTTAGATTTAGCTTGCTCTTCCCGCCTCCCCCCTCCATGTGTCTTAAAGTAGAAGATTAGGACATTGATTTGAGCTTATTTTTTAAGTTGTTTTCTAGCTATAAATTTCCCTTTAAACACTACTTTAGTCATGTTCTTGGTTTTTGTTTTTACCTGAAACTATTTTCTGATTTCCCTTGTGATTATGTCTTGACTTATTGGTTATTCAGGAGTTTGCTGTTTAATTACCACATATTTGTGAATTTTTGAAGTTTCCTTTTGATACTAATTTTCTAATTTTACTTCACCATTTATAGAAAATATGCTTTCTATTATTTCAATCCTTTTAAACTTCCCAAGGCTTATTTTATGGCTTAACCTGGTGAAGGTACCATGTACACTTGAGAAGAATATATTGTGCTCTTACTGGATATTTTCATTATTTTACTTTTAGACTATTCATGTCTTTGGTGTAAAATGTATCTTTTGTAGATGGAATATAATTAGGCTTGCATTGTTTGAGACATTGACTTGAAAAACCTCTTTCTTTATACTTTGCTGGGTTTTTTTTTTAGTTGTTTCAGGCAAAGTATATATTTTTCCTCTTATTCCATCTTGTCTGGAAGCCGTAGTCTTAATTTTTATTTCAGTGAAATGATTTGCATATAATTTGGGAATGATTTGCATAAAACCTTACCTGAACTTAAAACTTCTGAACCTGCAGTTTATACCAGTGTAATGTATTTTAGGAAGTGTATGATGAATATAGTTTAAAGCGCACGCGAGAGAATATAGTAAGGAGTATAAAGCAAAACTTACTTTTCTGAAGGATTCTATGAAAAATTTTTTAATGTAGTGGGATACTTTTAGGGAATATATTAACTGATACGGTTATCAAAATTAAGACATATTTACATGGAGGGATTTTTGTGTGTGTCACACAAGATGTGTATATATACAGTTTTTATGGTCTGTTTTAAAAATAACTTTATTAATTTTCAGCCATATTAATGAGGATAAGAGAAAAACAGAAGCTCAAAAGCAAATTTTCGATGTTGTTTATGAGGTAGATGGATGTCCAGTAAGTATTCATTTTTGATGATTGTCGACTTATTCTTTTTGTTCTTTTTTTTTTTTTTTCTTTTTGTTTTTGTTATAGTTGACTCTTGAACTACTGGGAGTTAAGGGCACCAACCCCCTGCCCAGAGTAAAAGAAAATCTGCATATAACTTTATAGTTGGCATTCTGTTTCTGTGCTTTTGTATTCATGGATTCAACCAATCATGGGTCATGTAATACTGTAGTGCTTATTTACTAAAAAAGAAAACCTGTATAAATGGACTAGTACAGCTCAAACCTGTGTTGTTCAAGGTCAGCTGTATTTAGATTCTGCCAGTTATAATATAAACAGAATCTTGGCACAACTTTCTTTTTAATTATAACTTTAAAAAAGTATTTACCATGAAGTAATCTCTTTTATTAATATTTTCAATCTATTCAGGCTAATCTTTTATCTTCTCACCGAAGCTTAGTTCAGCGAGTTGAAACAATTTCTCTAGGTGAGCTCCCCTGTGACAGAGGAGAACAAGTAACTCTCTTCCTCTTCAATGACTGCCTGGAGGTAAAGTTGTCCTTAATACAGTGTAATAACACTGCTGTTTTGTATGACTTCATTGAATCTTTAAAACTAAGCTTTGATTGAAACAATAAGTTTTAATTAAATTAATTGATTAAAGAAGTTTAAAGTAAAGTTTAATCACTTTTTTGATGAGACCAATTGTTGATTTAATGCTATTAATTGAATGCTTTTAGGAGAAGATCTAACATTAAGAAGTATGGTATTTTTTCATAACTTCAAATCCATGTCAAAATGAAAATTTAGTTTATTTCCATGCAAATAAATGCCTAGATCAAGAATTTTAGGAACTTCTTGTATGTATGTATATTTCTTCAAGATTTACAAAATAATTATGACTTCTTTTTGAAATTAAGTACATTTTCCCAGCAGAGAAATCCGTATTTTGTTGAAGATGGACATAACTTGATTATTTAATATAATGAATTATAATCCCCTGCTGATGAAACTATAGCCCACCGGGCTCCCTGTCTATAGAATTCTCCAGGCAAGAATACTGGAATGGGTAGACATTCTGTTCTCCAGGGAATCTTCCCAACCCAGGGATCGAACCCAGGTCTTTATCCTCTTTAATCTTTGGAGAGTTGTGGCTTGCTTTAAATTTTTTTATTTTACTTCCCCTTCAGTTTTTGTGATGTCTTCTACAACTGGCTCATTGACTTACCTTGCACTCTAATTCGTGCCATTGGTCATTCCTTGTAGCCTCCAAGTCTGTTATCTCATAGCTTGGCCTCTTACTTCCTTCATCTTTCCTGAATTCACTGACTTTTTTTCTACTCTCTCTTAGTCTCCATGTCAAAATCACATTAACTGTAACAGTTCTATTTCTAACATTAAATTTGGAGCCCAAATTTTGGACCTTTAGATTTATAAGCTCTTGTTCTTTAGCTTGTTTTTTTTTTTTTTTTTTTTTTTTTAACACCAAAACTTAGAGCAAATTTGGAATGGAGAGAATGGTAAATGTTAGAAACATTTAAAATGAGTAACATCTGAACTGACATCACTTAGATATGACAGGTGATGTATCTGTATTTTGAGTTACCTTGATGGACTAGCATTTGTTTCATCAGTATTAATACTTGTCATTGTTTTTCCTTTTTAAAAATGAGCCTTAAAATTATTTATTTTACTTAGCTAAATTAAAAGTACATTCAAATATTACAGTGGAAGTTAAAGAATTACTTTTTCCACCATATTAATATAAATGGGCTTTTAATATTTGGTATGTATCATAGATCTGTGTCATATTTCTGCATCAATGTGAATGTGATACTGACTGCCTTTTGATCTTTTCTCATTAACCAGCACAGATTTCAGCCTTTCTTTGTTATATTCATCATGATGAATATGACCAATCAATCTCAATTCATTAGGCAACTTAATCTAAATTATTTTGTGTTAGTGTCTTTTAGTAAATAAGCTCAAATGGTCAAGAATCCGCATGCAATGCAGGAGACCTAGGTTTGATCCCTGGGTTGGGAAGATTGCCTGGAGAAGAGAAAGGCTACCCACTCCAGTATTCTGGCCTGGAGAATTCCATGGACTTTCTATAGTCCAAGGGGTCAGAGTCAGACATGACTAAGTGACTTTCACTTTCATAAGCCCAAAAGATATGTTCTTTTAAAAAGACAAAATAATATACTATGATTTCATAGAAATGAAAAATTTAAAGACCTTATAAAATTCTCAGAATTTATATACATCATGAGTCACAGGATCCTTTCTGATTTTGCTCCTGTCTTCTCCATTAATACTTTATCTGTCTCTTCCTTTGGTGAGTTCCCAGTTTAATTAAAGTATCAGCACATTGACTTTTTGCATCAATTTGTAATGTATTGTTACTTTGATTTTCATATTTCTCAATAGTATGTAAGTGTCATGAGAACCAGAACCATTTCTGTATTATTTGCTCCTTTATCCTCAGTTCCTTGCATGGGATCTAAGATAACTGTGAATTCTGTTTTTAAACTGAAGTCAGTTATTTTTTTGAACCCAAGGAAGTGATCCCAGAGCAACTATTTCCCTTTCCGAATTCAAGGCCATTTATTGAAGATTCCTTCATCCTTTGATCCCATTATTTCTCACAACGATTCTAAGTTCTTTCACACCTCTGGAATCTTTTCCATAGATCCTGTTTTCCTGACTTTTGAGCTCTTTTCATATGAATGTGAACAATTCTTTTACATAGTTACATGTATGAATTTGTCACATAGTAACTATGCTGCTGCTGCTGCTCCTAAGTCACTTCAGTTGTGTTCGACTCTGTGTGACCCCATAGATGGTAGCCCACCAGGCTCCCCCGTCCCTGGGATTCTCCAGTTAAGAATACTGGAGTGGGTTGCCATGTCCTTCTCCAATGCATGAAAGTGAAAAGTGAAAGTGAAGTCGCCCAGTGGTGTCCAACTCTTAGCGACACCATGGATTGCAGTCTACCAGGCTCCTCTGTCCATGGGATTTTCCAGGCAAGAGTACTGGAGTGGGGTGCTACTGCCTTCTCCGAGTAACTATGCTACTTACAGATAATTTTGGAATGACTGATACTTAATGAGCTGCATATTGATTTATGTGACTAGTGCCATTTTATTTTTAAGCATTTGGTCTTTGTTTTTGTTACTGACATCAACTTTTTTTTTCCTCCCCAATAATCAGATAGCAAGAAAACGACACAAGGTTATTGGTACTTTTAGGAGTCCTCCAGGCCATACGCGACCCCCAGCTTCTCTTAAGCATATTCATCTAATGCCTCTTTCTCAGATTAAGAAGGTGCTAGACATACGAGAGACAGAAGGTATGGTCACTGGATAAACTGTTGGCTAAATAAAAATAGTTTATATTCATTGAAGGTTTAATTCCCTTATATGTATATTTTTAAACTGGTAAATTATTTTTCAATATTGTTGATTAGTTCTGGCAAAGTAGTTGTTCTTTACTTTTATCCCACTACATTTCTAGGAACTGATTTGATTTTTAATTTTTTTCAAATGAAAGTACTATTTCATTCTGTAGAATATCTTCATCTCTTAAGATACAAAGAGCTTTTAAATGGTTACATGGGTTAAAATAGTGCCCATTCTCCCCATTACCACACCAAAACTTATTCCTTCAGAATCCAAAAGCAGTTGTAGTCTATTACTTGTGCTTCCACATCTTCCAACAAACATTCCCTGTTGCCAGTGGCTGCATTGTGAGGGATACATTTAGGATATTGCCAGAAATAGATATGCATGAGTAACTATGGTAGACTCAACGTGGGCTCATATGTGTATTAAGGAAAGCTTTTACTCTAAACTTTGTGAATGTTAAGAGAGGGTTCTTTGAAGGCTTGAAATTGGCAAAAGTTTATACCTACCATAAGCAATATCATTTTTTAAAATAGTAACTAATGATATGTATGCTTGGCAATATTTTGCTTGTTTAGGCATATATTTTTACCATGTAAGCTGGTTTTATCACTGATCCTATCCTCTAATGAAGGAAAGCTTTCAGTTTATGAGAAACAAAGAAAACCTGAATAGCAACTTATATTGCTCTCTTTACTCAGTTGTCAAATTGGATTTGTTAAGGGCTACATAGAGCATTTACTTAAATCATCTATATTTTTTAGATGATAATTTTGGAAGACTTCATTGTTTAAAATAGGTTCTGTTTTAGCATCTTGATCATAAAACCTTTTGTAACAGTTTTAATATTTGAGTATTTCTTTCAGTTCAAGTAGGTTGAATTATTGAATTATGCTTACAGTTTCACTTTAAAAACGTAAATTCTGGAATTCTAAGAAATGATCTAATTTTTTAAAGCTTCATTAAAGAAAATATTAAATGTTATGGAAAGTACTGCTTACCTAACAACATTAAATTATTATTGTTGGTTCCTCACATGGTATGTCCTATTCTTTCCAATGTTTCAACATAATATGATGCTGCTCTTTGTCCAATTAAAAACTAAGGGAACAGGAAAGATAGAGATAGAAATAATTTACTGGGTAGAGAAGAGAGAATTCAGTGGAGTTTTCTTGCTCTGAGGGAACTAAACTTGTGTTAAATCTGTCATTTTCCAAGGAGTAACTTGTAGTGTCTGTGATTATTCTGGAACCCTAGATTGCCATAATGCTTTTGCATTGCTTGTGAGGCCACCAACAGAGCAAGCAAATGTGCTGCTCAGTTTCCAGATGACATCAGAGGAACTTCCAAAAGAAAACTGGCTAAAGATGCTATGTCGACATGTAGCCAACACCATTTGTAAAGCAGATGCTGTAAGTTCTTAAACTACTATTGTAATGAAAGTTTAAACTCCATGAAAATGTACATACTAAACCTGTGTGTTTCTAATGACTTGTTAATTATGAATACAGGAGAGTTTTAGTTTTGTGTTTATTGAGGAAAACTGATTTAAAAGTTGTTTTGGAAAAGATGTTTAAAAGTATAGACATGTGCAACATTTTTTTGAATCCCTAGCTTACAGATAGGCCCTCATAGCCTTAGAACTTCTGTGGCTCTGCTTTAGTGAAGCTTTTGAAAGTTGCATTTTCATTTATGCTCTTTGACTTTACTGTTTGTGGGAGAATATTTTGTTCTGTTGTTCTTTTATCTTATTGAGAGCAATATGGTGAGTTGCTTTTCCTGTCAGGCAAGTTGCCAATCCAGTTTTATCAGTGCAGTCTCTTCAAATCAAAAGCCATTATAAATGTATAATCCCTTTTATCCTGTACAGATTAAAGTGAAGATATATGAGAAAATCAAAATCAGGTAGCTTGTGATAGATCTTGGATGAAGTCTAGGTCCATTAAAAGATAATTTGATTTCTTCATCATATATGGGAGGGATATATGATAGATATTGATCCCTTCATATTTGCACAAATGATATATTAGATGGAGGAGAATGTATAAATAGATGACCCTTTTCAGTATAGTAGATTGCCTTGGACATTTCCTGTGGGAATAAAATGTTTATTATAGTTAAATCTGATCTTCAAAGACATTGAGGTATGATTATTATTATTTATAAATACTTGATTAAGGATAGTTACATAACTGTTTAGAAAAATTAAGAGACTTAAAAAAATTTTTTTAATTGAAGTCTAGTTTATTTTACAGTGGTATGTTAGTTTCTGGTATATAGCAAAGTGATTCAGTTATACATAAATATTCGTATTCTTTTCCATTATGGTTTATTATAGGATACTGAATATAGTTCCATGTGCTGTACAGTAGGACCTTGTTGTTTATCCATTTTATATATAGTAGTTTGTATCTGCTAATCCTAATGTATTCCTCCCCCACGCCTTTTCCCCTTTGGTAATGATAAGTTCTTATGTTTTCTATGTCTTTGAGTCTGTTTCTGTTTTATAAATAATTTAATTTGTGTCATATTTTAGATTCCACATATAAGTGATATTATATAGTATTTGTCTTTGTGATTTACTTCACTTAATATGATATCTTTGTGTGTGTGTGCATGTGTGTGCTCAGTCATGTCCAGCTCTCAGTGACCTCATGGACTGTAGCCCATCAGGGGGTTTCCCAAGCCAGAATACTGGAGTGGGGTGCCATTTCCTACCCCAGGGGCTCTTCCCAACCCAGGGATCAAACTTGCATCTCCTGCATTGGTAGGTGGATTCTTTACCATTAGTTCCACCTGGTAAGCCCATGATAATCTCAGGTCCATCCATGTTACTGCATGGCATTCTTAAACTATTTTTTATGGCCAAGTAGTATTCCATTGTGTATCTATTCCACATCTTCTTTATCCATTCATCTATCATGTTGCTTCCATGATTTGGAAATTATAAGTTGTGCTGCTGTAAAATTTATTGTAATTTGTAAATTGTGCTGCTATAAACATTGGGGTACCTGTATGTTTTTGGATTATAGTTTTCTTTGGATATATGCCTGGGAGTGGGATTGTTGGGTCATATGGCAACTCTATTTTAAGTTTTTTTCGGTTTTGTTTGTTTGTTTTTATTGTTTTTTTTTTTTATTTTCAGGGTTTTAAGGAACCTCAGTACTGTTACCCTCTCTGCCTTTGTTATTTGTAGACTTCTTAATGATGGCCATTCCTTCTGGTGTGAGGCAGTACCTTTTTGTAGTTTTGATTTTCATTTTTCTAATAATGAGTGATGTTGAGCATTTTTTCATGTTCTGTTGTCCATCTGTATGTCTTTGGAGAAGTGTTTATTTAGGTCTTTAGTTACTGATTGAGTTATTATCTTGTTATTAAGTTGTATGAGCTGCTACTATATTTTGGAAATTAATCCCTTGTTGGGCACATTGTTTGCAAATGTTTCTCCCATTCTGTAGATTATCTTTTCTTTTTATGGTTTCCTTTCCTGTGGAAAAGCTTTTAAGTTTATTAGGTCCCATTTGCTTTTTTTTACTCTTATTTCTGTATCCTTGAGAGACTGATCTAAGAAAACAACTGGACTTTTATGTCAGAATTTTTTGCCTATGTTCTCTTCTAGGAGTTTCATCGTGTCATATTTGGGGCTTCCCTGGTGGCTCAGATGGTAAAGAATCTGTCTGCAGTACAGGAGACCCAGGTTCAATCCCTGGATCTGGATGATCTCCTGGAGAAGAGAATGGTGTTTATTGAGTTTATGTATGGTGTGAGAGACTGTTCTGACTTCCTTGATTTATATGCACCTGTCCAGCTTTTCCAACACCACATTGAAGAGACCTTTTTTTTCCCCCCATCAATTCTGTACTCATGCCTCCTTTGTCAAGAGTATATAGTAGTTTCAAGGTATCTTCTGATTTCCTCTTTGATTCCATCATTGACTCTTTGATATATATATATATATATTATATATATATATATATTTTTAGTAACATGCTTTTTAGTTTCCATATATTTTTTTTTTCTTCTCTAAGGTTGACCTCTAGTTTCATGCTATTGTGTTCAGAAAAGATGCTTGAAATAATTTCTGTCCTCTTAAATTTGTTCAGTCTTGTTTTGTGTCCTAGTCTGTGGTCAATCCTAGAGATTGATCTATGTGCATTTATAAACAATCTATTCTGATTTTTTGGATGTAATGTCCTGAAAATATCAATTAAGCCTAACTTTTTATTGTATCATTTAAGATCTCTTGTCTTTTTCATTTTGTCTGGAAGATATATCTGTTGATGTGAATGAGATGTTAAAGTCTTTTACTGTTGTATTCCTGTTGGTTTCTTCCTTTATGTCTGTTAATACTTGCTTTTTGTATTTAGGCACTCATATATTGCATATGTTAACAAGTATTAAATGCATGTAATATCTTCATCTTGTATTGACCCTTTTATCATTATAGAGTGTCCTTTTTTATCTTTATGACTTGTTTTACAGTCTGTTTTGTCTGGAATGAGCGTTGCTAGATCTGCTTTGTTGTCGTTTCCATTTGCATGAAATATCTTTTTCAGTCTCATCACTTTGAATCCGTGTGTCATTGGCCCTAAGGTCTGTTTCTTATAGGTAGCAGGTTGTAGGCTTTTTTTTTTTTTTAAATCCAGTCTGCCATTGTCTTTTTATTAGAGTGTTTAGTCCATTGACATTTAAGGTAATTATTGATAGATATGTATTTATTTCCATTTTAAGCCTTATTTTCCAGTTGAGTTTATACTTCTTCTTTGTTCCTTTCTGTTTTCCTTGATGGTTTTCTTTTGTATTATGCTTTTTCTTTTCTTTTACTTTTTGTGAACCTGTTACGTGGTTTTGATTTGTGGTTACCCTGGCTGTCAAGTGTGTTAACCCACTACTATATTGACTTGCTCTAGACTGATAGTCATATAGGCTCAAACACATTCTTTAAAATAAAAAACTACATTTTTATACTCTCTTTCCCCACATTTTATGATTTTGATGTCCTCTTTTACATCTTTGTATTTACTCATTTGGTGTTAGTGGTAGTTATCATTACGTTCAGAAAAAATTATTTTATTTTTTAAATTTGTGTACTAGTTTATGTAAGTGATTTTCTTTCCAATTGTGATTTTCTCTTTCATGTAGATTTTTTTTTCTTTATTCTACTTAGAGAAACCTTTGAATATTTCTTTTAGGATAAGTTTAATGTTGCTGTATTCTTTTTAGTTTTTGCTTGTCTGAGAAGTTCTTTATCTCTCCCTATTCTAAGTGATAATCTTGCTGTATAGAGTTTCCTGGGTTGCAGGCTTTTCCCTTGTAAGACTTTGAATAAATATATCCTGCCACTCCCTTCTGGCCTTCAGTTTCTGTAGGTAGAGATACCAGTTGACAGCCTTATGGGGGGAGGCGTCCTTTGAAATTAACTCTTTGTTTTCTTTCTGCCTTTAGAATCTTCTTTATATCTTTAAATTTTATTGTTTTAGTTATAATATATCTTGGTGTAGGTCTGTTTGGGTTCATCTTGTTTGGGACCCTCTGTCCTTCCTATACATGGGTTTCCGTTTCCTTCCTTAAATTTGGGACATTTTCAGCCATAATTTCTTCAAATATATTTTAAAATTCCTGTTCTCTTTTGTTTTCCTTCTGGGATTCCTATTATGCACAGATCTGGATACTTTATATTATTCCATAGGTCTTCTATATATATATATATTTTTTAATTTGTATTTCTGTCTGCTCTTCTAGTCTGGTAATTTCCACTATTCTGTCTTCCAGATCACTTATTAGTTCTTCATTATCCAGCTTGCTGTTGATTGCCTTTAGTTCAGCTTTTGTCTCAGCAAATGAGTTTTCTACTTTTGATTGACTCCTCTTTATATATATATATATATATATATATATATAGTCTTTTTTATTTTACAGTAATCTCTGTTTCTGTCCATATCATTTCTTAACTCCTTCAGTATTTTCATTATCTCCTTTTTGGACTCAGGATCTGGTAGACTGGAGATATCTGTTTCATTGTTCTTTCAGGGGAATTCTCTTGGTCTTTTAATTGTGTGGTTCCTCCTCTTCTTCATTTTACTTTTATTTCTCTGACTCTGAATTAAGGAGAAACAGTTATCTACCGTGGTCTGGAAAGGCAGTTTTTAATGAGGGAGTGTCCCTGTGTAGCCTTTGTGAGTGTAATAATTTTGAGCAAAGACTGTTTTTAGTATGGATGCCTGCCATAATTTTCCTCTCTGTGTGTTACCCATTATCCCCTTGGTAAGGGTGTGATTGTTACCATGATGACCAGAGCCTGCACTGGATGTTGAGTGTGGCCTCCTCTTTGCTCTGTGGTTGTTACAACTCTGTCTGGGGCAGGGTCTGCCCCGCTTTGGGATAGATGCCCCAGGTCTGTTTCTGAACTCCAGTGTGAGGTAAATAGGACTGGAATGCTCCCACTGGGAGAGACGCCGCCCAATGAATATTGGGGAAGGACTTGTCTACGGGAAAGTGCACTCTGTGATTTTGCCTGTCACTATTGTGCTGGTTCACAGAGTACAGTTTTTAGCACACCCCTTGGTCCCACCTCAGCTGTGGAGATTTAGATAGTTAGCTCTGGTAACTCTCAGATCTTCTACTCACAAAGCTAATAGCACAGATCTGTTGACACAACTACTGAGGTCAGGCACTGGAACCAACATGGCTGGGTTGAGCACCTGGACCCGCCATAGCTGTAGGAGCTACTGAGTCAGCCCAGACCCTCTGTGTGTGAGTGCTAGCAGAGCCTATTATCTCTAGACCTGCTCCAGCCACAGGAGCACAGTAATCTACACCAGTGTCCTACAGGCACTGAGTTTACCAAGCCATCTCAGGCACATAAATTCATGAGCCATGGGGACATTAAGGTTTCAGCCCTGCTTTCTAAGTTGTAAGGCCACTGGCAGTTGGCTAGGATTGCAGCCTTGCCTCTGTGAATGAGCAGCTGGGCCTGTTGTGAGCACACTGAGAATGAGGCTGCTATTCTGTGCCCTACCCTTTCTTTGAGCTTGCAAGTTAACAGTGGGGCTTCAGTGGCGGATCCAGTCTCCTTTTTGCACATGTACCAGATTCCAGCTTGGATCACACTCCAATCCCCTTCAGGCAGTCTTCGTGCAGGCAACTCCAGTCTTCACCCCAGGTCTGTCCTCTGAAGCCCAGATTTTAGCAGCTGACCTTCTCAGATGGCTCAGAAGGTAAAGGATCCACCTACAGTGCAGGAGACACAAGAGACCTGGGTTCAATCCCTGGGTCAGGAAAATCTGCCCAAGAAGGAAGTGACAACCCACTCCAGTATTCTTGCCTGGAAAATCCCATGGACAAAGGAGCCTGGCAAGCTATAGTGCAAAGGGTTGCGAAGAGTTGGACACAGCTGAGCACCTGTGTGCACCAGCAGACAGGCCTCTCCGGCTGAGGATTGCAGTGAGATGGCCTGGGCCTTCTTTGCAGGTCTCCCTCTGTTCTACTTGTCGCAGACCAGTTGCTGTGTTCTCTCTGAAGCCTCTGAAGCTCTCTTTCTCTCCACACTGATCTCCCCTGCTGGTGAAGCATTGTCCCGTGTCAAGGAACATTTCCTCTTCCATAGCTCCCTCCCAGGGGTACAGATCCTATCCCAATTCCCCTTTTCTTTCTTTTCTCCTGCCCTGTTATTTGGTGATCTTCTTGCATTTTGGTTTTATGAGCTCTTCTGCCAGCATTTAGCAGGTATTCTGTGAGCTTTATTGTACATACAGATATGTCTGTGGAAGGAGGTGAGTTCCATGTCTTTCTATTGCACCATCGTGCTCTGGTCCTTGATTTGTTTGTTTTTTTTAATTTCTGTGGGCCAACAATATATTGTTATAAATAAAGGATTGCTCCACACGAAGGTTCATTGAAAGAAATACAGTACTAGTGCATACAACAGAATGCTGGCTAGGAAAATAATGGAGACAGCTTTTTGTAAAGCCAAAAAACTGTTCATTATAAGGAAGAATTTTTTCTCATAGTGCTAGGCATCCATATATAAAATGGATCTCTGCAGTATAGTGATTTCCTACTATAGAGATTATTCCTAAATTTATCAAAATGTCCAACTAGATGGCTTTTGCAGTCTTTTATAAATTTATAACTATGATTCTGAAGTATAAACAGTAATGGAAAAATGCTGAAAATAAAATCTATTGAATTACTAGCCATAATTCTAGAACTGGAATATAAACAATTAATGAAAGTATTTCATAAAGTAAGATTAACCACAAGGTGGCAGCAAACATTAAATCTATATCCTAATTTATACTATTTTAAGCCACAAAATTCTTCCCAGTTATAAAATTTTGTTACTAAAAAATGTTTATAAATGTTTATAAATTCAGATATTCAGGGACTTTAGTTGAACTCTCTCTTACATTTCAAATAGTACATTTTAAAATGCCCTGATTTGGTGTCTTTTGAGAACTTTTGCCATGTTGAAGAGAAAATATTTGTATACTCACATATGCATTGTAAAAAATAGCAAAAATCTTGAGTAGTTTGATTTATATAAGCACCTGTGTGTGCACGTAAGTTCTTATAGGTTTGATTTTAGGAACAGCTGTGTATTTTTATTTTATTATTTTAAAAGTTAATATTAATTTTCAACAGGAGAATCTTATTTACACTGCTGATCCAGAATCCTTTGAAGTAAATACAAAAGATATGGACAGTACCTTGAGTAGAGCATCTAGGGCAATAAAAAAGACTTCAAAAAAGGTAAATCTCAGTGGCATTATTATTCACTGTGTCTCCAAAATGTATTTTTCAATAAAACAAAGTTGTTTTTTGGTTTTAGGAAATGGCCTGCAGAGATAATAGTTAAACTTAGCAAATTCCTTGGCACAGTAATTGTAACAGCTTTTACCCTTCCCATTCTAGTTAACTATGATATTTCTGATGGTGTTTTAAGTATATGTGCATTCATGTTAGAAATTGCCTTAGATATTTTTCAGCAAAGGGCACACCATAGAGTCAGGATACCTCGGATCTGTTCCTTACCATAGTAAGTTTCAGACTTCTAATGATGAAGATAACTTTCCTACTTACCTTACCTTATCGAGGTTGTTCAGGACTATACAAGAATGTTGGTAATAGGTTTTTTAAAAGTAGAATTAGAGTTTTAATTTTATAGGTAAATTTATAGCCAGAGTCTGTTGTTCAGTTTATAAGTGTTTGATTGTTGTTTTCTTTGCCTACTTTAATCATCATTGTATCTCTGCATTTAACATGAATGATATATAGTAGATAAACATTAACAATGGTGATTCAAATAAAGTCCTACCTGTTTTCAATTAAATTGAGGTTTAAGTGGCTTTGGATCAATGATCTCACAACTGAATTATAGCAGAATTAGACAATACCAAGGTTTCTTCTCATGCCAAATTTTCCCTCCTACTTTCTCCTGCTGGACTAGTGTTCTATGAATGCAAGATGGAATAATCCACAATATACTACATTTTCACTGCTTTGTCCAGAGATTCTCATTCTTTCAGATACTTTTTATAGAAAAAAGTATATGGCAGAATTCCTCCTTATTTTTTATAGAAAAACTTCTAATGTGAATTTGGGTTTGTTTTACATATAATTGTTCTAATTGTTCTAATCAATTATATATTAAATTTATCTAGGTTTTTAAATTAATTGTATCTTGTTTTAATTCTAGGTTACAAGAGCATTCTCTTTCTCCAAAACTCCAAAAAGAGCTCTCCGAAGGGCTCTTATGACATCCCAAAGTTCAGCAGAGGGAAGAAGTCCTTCTAGCAATGAGAAGCATGTAATGAGTCGTCTGGCTAGCACATCATCATTAGCAGTAAGTGATTTTGATTTAACAGGCTAAATGACTTCAGATTTATCAAGTTGGTATAAAATTTGTTGACTTTTTAAAGGTGGAAATCTTAAATTTCCATCAATTTTTTTGATATATCTAACCTGATTGTTGGGTTAAGATAATTTAGAAAACCTCACTTAATGGATTAGAGACTTACTTAAAGTATAGTTTATTTGATATGAAATTTTATTGGGATTGAGATGTTAATCTCTGAGAAAGAAACATGTTTCAGTCTAGCCTATCACTTTACTGAGGTACAGAATGATAGTTCTATTTATAGATTGGCTCCAATAATATAGCAGAGACTGAGTTTTATTTCCTTTATTTCTATGAATAGATCATCACTGAAGTGAGTATCAAAAGGTTCTAAATTCATGTGTTTATTTTTAAATGCTTCCTGAACAATCCAAATTCCCAATGATGTCAGAATTATTAGACATTTAATTTAAGGGCCTTTCTGGAAAATGTCAGTCTTCATTCCAATTCCAAAGAAAGGCAATGCCAAAGAATGCTCAAACTACCGCACAATTGCACTCATCTCACATGCTAGTAAAGTAATGCTCAAAATTCTCCAAGCCAGGCTTCAGCAGTACATGAACCATGAACTTCCTGATGTTCAAGCTGGTTTTAGAAAAGGCAGAGGAACCAGAGATCAAATTGCCAACATCCGCTGGATCATTGAAAAAGCAAGAGAGTTCCAGAAAAACATCTATTCCTGCTTTATTGACTATGCCAAAGCCTTTGACTGTGTGGATCACAATAAACTGTGGAAAATTCTGAAAGAGATGGGAGTACCAGACCACCTGACCTGCCTCTTGAGAAATCTGTATGCAAGTTAGGAAGCAACAGTTAGAACTGGACATGGAACAACAGACTGGTTCCAAATAAGAAAAGGAGTACATCAAGGCTGTATATTGTCACCTTGCTCATTTAACTTCTATGCAGAGTCCATCATGAGAAACGCTGGACTGGAAGAAGTACAAGCTGGAATCAAGATTGCCGGGTGAAACATCAATAACCTCAGATATGCAGATGACACCACCCTTATGGCAGAAAGTGAAGAGGAACTCAAAAGCCTCTTGATGAAAGTGAAAGAGGAGAGTGAAAAAGTTGGCTTAAAGCTCAACATTCAGAAAATGAAGATCATGGCATCCGGTCCCATCACCTCATGGGAAATAGATGGGGAATCAGTGGAAACAGTGTCAGACTTCATTTTTTGGGCTCCAAAATCACCTCAGATGGTGATTGCAGCCATGAAATTAAAAGATGCTTACTCCTTAGA